>NW_008704034.1:832577-960204 GCF_000326865.2 Helobdella robusta
TAGTATTGTTTTTTTAGTTTATTTTTAAATNTGATGCAAGATTGTCTAATTGACTTTAATTCAATTAGATTTTCAATATTCGGATTTNTTAGATATTTTGTATACAGTTTGGTTTTTTTATTTAACATTATTTTAAGATCATCAGTTATCCAAGGTTTATCACGTAATATTTTTTTAATTTTTCTTATTATTTTAATTCTTTAATTTTTTTTTAATTTTTCTTGCTGATGAAATACGACAGCATTCGTTAAAGTTCTTTACAAAAATCTCTATGAATCGTTGAAACCCGACATTTACATCCTCACAGTTTAAAACGTTTGACCAGTCCATGTTTATTAAATATTCGTATACATACATACATACATACATACATACATACAAACATACATACATACATACATACATACATACATACATACATACATACATACATACATACATACATACATACATACATACATACATATATACATACATACATACATACATACATAAAGAAGACAGGTTGACAGACAGACATACAGACAAACAAACAGACGTACAGGCATCTCATTGTTGTTACTGGACAGACTGTTTATATTTTCAGGAGTTGAGAAAATAATAATTGTCGTAGTGAGCCAATACATCGTCAATAACAATGAACAATAAAAATAATAATAATAATAAAATAATAAAAAAAAAATTATAGCTCATCCCAAAAAATCAGCAGTAGAAATAATAACTAGAGTAGTAGCAGTAAAATGCATTAACATTTGAGTAGTATTAGCGGCAGCAGCTCTAGTAGTAAAAGTTATAGCAGCTAGTAGTAGCGGTGGTAGCAGCAGTAGCAGCAGTAGCAGCAGTAGAAGTAGTAGCAGTAGAAGTAGTAGCAGTAGTAATGTTGATAGTATTGATAGTAACGGTAACAATAACGATACTATTGCTATGGACGATAGGGATTTATATGAAACATTAAAAATATTTCCCCAGAGGTAATTATCATATTTACGATTACTGTTGTCATTGGTGGAGTCATAATAAAAATCATAATAAAATAATAATAATAATAAATATTAATAATAATAATCAGCATAATTTTTTTATAATAATAGTATTAAGATTGGAAAAAATATTGTTAACTTATAAAGTAACGATTACGAGACAAAAATTCAATTAAAAATAATTTGAGAGCAAGCAGAAGTAGTAAGAATAATGTATAATTTATCAAAATTTCAATGTTAAAATGATCCAATTTTCAAACGCTGTTTTTGCTTGGCTATCACACACCGGCGATTCAAGATATGCAAAGAGGATACACTGAATCATTAACTTCATCGTCATCATTATTATCATCATCGTCGTCGTCGTCATCCTCCACGTTGTAATCACAACGTCTAGTTTTTTGTTATTGTGAATAATTTATGAAGAAGGTCATCATTATTAATTCCATGTTTATCATCATCATTTTTCTCATGACAATTTTATTTATGACTCAACTAAAATTTGTTTTTACCGAACCACACCACCACGTAGCTGCCACACCACCATATAGCTGCCACACCACCATGTAGTTGCCACACCATCATGTAGCTGCCACAACATCATGTAGCTGCCGCACCATCATGTAGCTGCCACACCATTATGTAGCTCATCATCTGCGCTGCTGCTTATTATACCAGATGAGAATGAAGTGGAAAAATATTAATTGAAATTGATAAATAGGAATAAAAGTGCCAGTAAAACAGTGTACGATCATTTCAGTAACGAAAATAATCATTATAAAAGATGTTATAACTACCAATTATTCAATAACCACCATTTTATGGAAACTCGCTAAACCACCATTATACAGTAGAATAAATAAACCAACAAACAAACCATTGCCGTGTTTGAACCACCAATTAGGCGAAGACCCAAGGGCATTTTTGACCTTTCAATGAAAAGGTCAGTGACGTCATCGGGATGGCGTGATGACGATGCTGATGATATTTGTGACGTCACAGGTTGATGATGGTGGTGGTGGTGACGATCGTTGCAGGAGATGAGCACGTCGTCGTCGTCGTTGTTGTTGTTGCTGTTCAATAGATGCATGCTGGCCATCAACTCCTCATCCTCTTCATCATCGTCGTCGTCGTCTTCATTATCGAATTGTATATCTGGACGTGTGTGTATGTGTGCGTGGTTGTTTGTGTGTGTGTGTGAGTGTCTGTGTGTGGTTGTTTGTGTATGTGAGTGGTTGCTTGTGTGTGTGTGTGTGTGTGTGTATGTGTGTGAGCGTCTGTGTGTGGTTGTTTGTGTATGTGAGTGGTTGTTTGTGTGATTTTGTGCTCGTTTTTTTTCTTTCTACGATTGCCAGTGTTGTTTTCGTTGAATAAATAATGAATATGTCCATCAGGAATATATATAAAAGGTTGCAGTGCAGTAGAGGTGCGGTGACGATGATGATGATGATGATGAAGGAAACGATGATGGTTGATGATGGTGATAATAATTTTAAAAACGAGAGTGCAGACTATGATGATGATGATGACGATGATGATGATGATGAAGAAGATGATGATGATGACGAGGATGATGACTGAAGAGAAATAATAAAGACGTTAATAAGAAGCATGATCGAGTGATGATGATGATTTTGATGGCGATGATATGAAAGTGATTAAGAGAATGAAGACGTTGAAGAATCTGACGATGATAAAAAGCTGACCATTAGAATCGGATCTTGGAATGTCCTGCTTGCTAGCTGCTATTGTGACGTCACTTCTTGGTGGATGGGAAGGAGGAGGATGAGGAGGAAGAGGATGAGGTAGAGATTGATGTGTTGTGGGCTCATTCTGATAAGATACAAAATTTTATAAAAATTCAAGTTGCTTTTTCATTTTAAATTTTTTACAATTCTTTCGTTAGAACTTTTCAATTAGACTGAAAACAGACACGCGGTTTATCTAAATGCACGTAAATCTATAAACTACACACGTCGTATTTAACAGGCTAGGATTATCTTGCACTTGAACACGGTCACGACGACATCAGAGCTAGGTACCTTAACCGTTACGCCATCACGTGGCTTTTTTCAAGATATATGTCTGACAATTACACTTACGATTGTGATGACTTATATATTTAACATTTACGCACTTTTAAATGTGGATTCGAAACGAAATCAAACAAATTGGATTTTTATGGGAAAAAATTTGTGTTTGAAGTAAAGAGTTCGTTCATTAAAAGTTTCTACCAGACATGATAAGCTTCGTGTATGAAAGTAAATTCGAAGAGATGTATGAATATTTTTTTAATTAATCTTCCTTTTGAAAATAAAAAACAAAAAATACTTTTGAGACAGCCACGTCTGAGTAATTAAAGTTTTTTTCATCTTAGTTTTTCTTATTTTTTCCTAGAATTAATTAAATTATTATTTTTGTGTCTTTCTTCATTTGAAGAAAAAATATTTTTATCGATTTTTTTTCAAAATAAAATAACATTTTCACCAATTATTTTATTCTACGATAAAAACAAACTTTAACACTTGAATTTTTACTCAATTTATTTCAATTTTTCGTAGAAGAGCATAAAATTGAAGGAAGCTCCGGAGAATGTTAAACAGACGAACAGACGAATTATTGAAGCAGAACTAAAATAAACATTCATTTTATCTTTTACCGAATGCAAGTTCATTTTTTTCTGTTGCTTTTTTTCTATCATTATCTTTTTCACATATTTTTTGCCATTTCTGTCTGTCCGTACTTCGCACAACTCAATTTTTTTCTCTGCTGCATTATTCAAACTTTTTTTACGTTCTCCTCGTTCTTCATTTCATTCTTTTAATTATTTGCTTTTAACATTTTCCGCAGGCTAAATTATTGTCCGATGAAGATGAAGGGGCAAATATGTTTAGAGATAAATTAAGTGTTTTTTTTCAACAATTTGCACTTACCTTACGTACTTTAATGTCTATCATACACGTTTCATTTTGTGTGTGTGCGTGCGTGTGTGTGTGCGCGCGCTTGGGTGTGTATTCTAATACGTGTGTATGTATGAATGCATGTATGCATGTTTGTGCGTGCATGCACGAATGCGTAGTCTGTACAAATTTTGTGTACATTTAGGTATAAATCGATAGTAGAGTTTTGCATTTGTCTAGATAGCTCGGTTGATAAGATGTCTCAACATTTCTTTGCAGCTCCTTCATGCTATCCTCAAACCCATTTGTCCTCTTCAAATATTTACATTTTTGTTTGCGTGTGTATATTTGATCTTTTATTTGATTTCTTTGTTTTGTTTTTTTTTTCTTTGCATAAATTGTAGTGTGACTTATTGATTGTAATCAACGTTTGAATGTTTGTCGATCCATTCATGCATGCTTCATTTAACAAACTCAAATTATTATTTTTTTAAATGTTTGTTCTTTTGTTCAAATGTTGGTTTTCATTGTTGGCTCACTTGTTTGTATCCTTGAATAAAATTGCTGTTTTTAGTGTTTCATTTTTTTCCTTATTATTTTTATTTGCTTTTTGACTGTTTCTCATTAATCACTATCATTTTCAAACGCGTCAATTTAACGGATCACTCGTTCATTCATTCTTTCAATCATTCATTCATCCATTTATTCATTCATTCATTCATTCATTCATTCATTCCTTTTTTCATTTATTCACTCACTTATCGTGTTTGGGGATAACGTTCGGTGAGTTTGTTATTTTTTAAAATGTTTTTTACAATATGACTAATCAACTCAGAGCTAAAACCAATTAAACAACCAACCAGCCAACTAATTAAGCAACCAACTAATCAACCAGCCAACCGGCCAACCAACTAATAAACCAACCAACCAAAAACCCAAAAAAAGTCAACTTTAAACAACCAACGCAATCAAGAACGACAACTGCCTAAACACATAATTTTTAATAAAAATCAAATGTCGTCAATAATTAAAAATACATACATAAACATAAATATACAAACTTAATTACATTTTTACAGATCTTAACATAGCCAATTATTACAAAAAAATTTTAAGTTTTTAAAAGCACTTAAAAACATTCTGCCTCCACTCGGCATCGTATATTTGCGTATATGGAGAGGCTTGCAAACAAAAACCCATTCCAGAAACGACGTGTGTGTATAGACATACAAACGAATACACACATACGTACACACACACACACACACACACACACACACACACACACACGCACACACACACATTAAACTTATTGAATGCAACCATTAAGCTCCCCTTTAAATAGCGTGTGCATGCCTTATAAGAGGGTTTCTTTAAAAAATACTTGCACTTTGTAATTCCTTCTGTATACACACGCATTTGAAAAACATCTGCTTATCTGGTTGTTGTTGAATTTGCTGTTGTTGTTGTTGCTGCTGTTGTTGTTGTTGTTGCTTGTATGCAATTTATTGCGATTGTTAAACATATTAAACTTGTTGAATCAGTTAATTAGTTGTATGCTGGTGCGTTCGTTATGAATTGTGGATGTTACAATTTTATATATATATATAATATTACAATGTATTGATGTTACAGTGTAATGATGTTACAATGTAATGATGGTACAATGTAATGATGCTATAAAGCCGTGTGAAGAGTTTTAGCTGTGTGATTGTTGAATATTGTATATCCCATCCCACAGTCACAATGTTTGCTCACGTTTTAAATTTGTTTACAGTGCAATTTTAATGTTATTATTTTCTATACACACTCGTCTTGAGCAAATCTGTTTAAATCATTCATACAGTACAACAGTTCAACATCGGGTGGAAAGTTTTTTTTTAAAAGACAATTCAACTGCTTACTTGGCTGCCGGTGCCGTTACTTCTCCTGTTAATGTTGTTGTTTTTGTTGATGTCACTGTTGTTGTTGTTGTTGTTATTGGGGGTGGTGTTATTGTTGTTATTACTAGTGTAAGTTAAGTCGGTGAGAGCGGTAGAATGGGAAGTTGTAATTTGTTTATGTCTCTCCACGTCATCCATGCATGTTGCTCCACTTCTACCATCCCCGCCACCACCACCACCACTTCTACCACCACCACCACTTGTACCATCGTCACCAGCGACTTTGGCCACTGCCAAAATTTTTCCACCTTTCGTTGGTTTCTCGTTTTTCTCTTTCAACGACAGCCTGCCCGCGTATGTGTCGCAAATTTGTTTCAGATCCCACTCGTTACTGCTCCTACTAGTAGTAATTTTAGTTGTTGTAGTTGTAGCTGTAGTTGTTGCGATCGTGTATGCTGTTGTTTTGTTTTTCGTGACGTTACTACTACTGCTGCTACTGCTGCTACGGTTGTCGCCGTAATCGCTACGGCCTCTATGAATGGAAGTCTTGAGTGTGAATGGAAGGTAGAATAAATAAATAAATATTGAATTCTGATTGTTTGACCTAGCCTTATGCGGCCAATGGTGTTTTATGAATATTTATGAAGTAGTCTTATGAATATTTATGAAGCTGTCTTATGAATATTTATGAAGTTGTTTCTTTATGTACTGGTGTGACATCTGGGGTGTGTTTTTTTGTAGTTGCTCTGGCGTGTTTAATGTTTGTGTTGTGTCGTGTATAGTTATTTAATCTGGTTAAACATTTGAATGGATTGTTTGTTGTTTATGTTTAACTACAAATTAGATGAATATTTACAATAAATAGCGTCGTCATCATCTATGGTCGGGCCGATTACGATGCTGGCGACAATGAAGATGATGACAGTGAAAATGATGTTGATGATGAGAAGGATGAAGTTGATGCTAATGAAGTTGATGATTATGACGAATATGATGACATAAATAATGATAATGATAACGCAAATGAAAATAAAATGAGAAACAGCCATCGATTGAATGGTGGAGAAGAAAGCTTTGGGTCGTGAAAGACTGTAGCTGTGAAGATGACGACGATAATAATAAAAATATAAAAGTAGTGACGATGATAATGACGTTGATATTTATAATTATCTTAATAAGAGTGATAACGGCGACGATGACGATGAAGGTAGGATCATCTTTTCTAAGTATCACATGATCGTCAATTACAGTATCAAAACAGAATCATTACTATTAACATCATTATCATCATTATCATCATCATCATTATCATTATTATTATGATGAAAAGATAACTAACGGATGAAAACCGGAAAGAGTTGGATAGATTGAGAGGGATGGCTGCCATGTGATCCATGTAGTTTGCCTGCCTGCATTCATTCATTCATTCATTTCTTCATTCATTTCTTCATTCATTATTATTATTTTATTATATTTTTATTCTACATTCATTCATTCATATCTTTATCCGTTATTATTATTAATTCATTCAATATTATTATTGTCACGTTATTTTCTTTAGTTATTTTTCCTAGTAGTAGTAGTAGTAGTAGTAGTAGTAGTAGTAGTAGTAGTAGTAGTAGAAGCAGTGCTTGCCGCTTTTAATTATGACAACGATCAAACAAATTATTTTAAACTTCTTGAAACTTTCCTAGAAAAATGCATTATCGCGAAAATTTATTATCAACATTATCATTGCCATAGTTATTAACATTATCATTACCATAATTATTATCATTTTCATTACCATTATTATTATTATTGTTGTTTTTAGTAGTAGTAGTAGTAGTTGTTGTTGTATTTGTAGTAGTAGTAATAATAGTATTAGTATTAGTATTAGTTGTATTAGTTGTAGTAGTAATAATAGTAATAATAGTATTAGTAGTAGTAGTAGTGGTAGTAGTAGTAGTAGTAGTAGTAATAGTAGTACTAGTATTAGTAAATATAGTAGTAGTAGTAGTAGAAGTAATAGTAATAATAGTAGTAATATTAGTAGTAGTATTATCGACATATTCCATTTATATAGCGCTCATTCTAATTAAAGCAACCCCAAAAGCATATATATTATTTAAAACTCTATGTCTGCCAAAGTTTATTTTGAAAGAGAGAGGTTGAAAGTGAAACCATGCTAATTAGGAAAGTTGATATTGGGGTGGCAAAAATAACTACAACGCTGATGACGGATGTGATGATGAAGATGACGACGAAGACACGATGATGATGGTGACTGCTATTTCTATTGTTATTAATTGCGCCAGTGATGTTGATGATTAGGACAAAGATGATGATGAACATGAAGATGTTCATCACTACATGGTGATGACGATGATGGGGACGACGACGATGATGATTAAGATAATTAAATTATTAAAAAATTATTAAGATAACTATACTATTATGTTGATAGATATGATACATATTGATGATATTAAAGGACGATAATAGAGATGATGATACAACAAGGATGATATAATGATATCCATATTTACAGCGATGACGACGATGATGGTAGTATTAATGAAAATTATTCACTTAATCATTCATTTAATCATCTTTCAATTGTAAAACACAACTTATTCCATTAGCTAAGTATTTAATTATCTAATTAATTAATTAATTAATTAATTAATAATACCAATAAATATTGCGGAAAGCCATTGACGAAGCAAATGGAATCACGATCTTGCTTGCGAAAATGATTTTCTTCCCTGAGAGCCTTACTCTAACTAGGCAGCACACTCGCGCTACACAACAATTTCTTCAGGCTTATTGATTTTAACGACTGCAATTATTACTACTTTTATTACAAGTTTTGCTTTTTATACCAAATGTATTACAATTTTTTTTGTTAACGCTGCTACTGCTGCTGCTACTACTACTACTACCAATGCTACAACTACTACTACAATTACTACTTTTACTAATGCTGCTACAGCATGTATTATACTATTTTGATTTATTTTTTTTTGAAACAATGGTTTGGCAGACGCAGAATTTGTTTTAGCATACAGTCAGTCTTCTATCAATATCCCAATACTACCACTATGGTAACAACTACTAATAATACTAAAATTACTGCTACTGCTGCTGAAACTAGCACAACTATATTGATTTTGAGTTTTGGAAAAAAAACCTTCAATGTTTCTACGTACATAATTGATGCCTTCGTGAGGAAAATTTTACTTGCTTGGCAGTTTGAATATTTATGCCCACGAGAGGTTTGATTTTTTGAGTTTTGCGCGTGGGAGCCAGTTTTTTTTGGCTAAAAACCGACAACGTTGCATTCCTATTGCCTGAGCTAACCCACCAACCAGTTAATTTTTTGTATTCTGGTATTATACTATTATACCATAAAAATACTAGCAGTTAATGATAGGGTTGCTAATAAAAATAATAAACTTACATTTGAAAGAGGATATTGTTAAATAGCAGAGTGTGTGATAGATAGAAATGACAGCATAGGTTCCAGAAAATTAACTTTTATACAAAAATCCAAACAAATCTGTTCAACCTGTGAACAAGCATGGAGATTGTGGAGGTGTCCAAGGATTTTATGATGGCAGAAACATTCAGATGACTCCTGCCGTACAACACCTGGCCGTTCACCTGTCGTGTCGTGTGGTTTGGTGTGGCTGGAGTGGCTGGTGTGGTGTGGCTGGTGTGTTGCAGTGTGAGTTTTGTTTGGTTTTGTTAAAGTACTACGTTCGATAAAGTGTCAGTTAATTTCATTTAGTAAATATGATGAAGCGTTTTATAAATAATGTACGCACTTCTGACTCGTACTATCAATAATATGTGCTTTTCAAGAAGCTGCGTTATATTATCTTGGGGTAGATACCTACATTGTATAGTACTACGTAATAGTAACAGTTACTGCTAGGTTCACATTATAAACATCGTAACTGTATAGAATTGATTATGTTATATAATTAAAATCTATTTTTAATTCTATTTTAGAAAATACACAGTTCAACCAAAGACATATTTTAATGCAGAAAAAATTCGTTTTACCTGCGTTCTCTGGCAAAAGTTCATCGATAAACACATATATCATGCGAATAATTATAGATAGGTAATTTATAGTCTCTAAATATGATACAATATATATACATATATATATGTCTGTGTGTGTGTACGTGTATGTGTATATTTGTTTGTGTATGTCTGTGTGTATGTTTGTATGTTTAGCTGTGTGTGTGTGTGTGTGTGTGTGTGTGTGTGTGTGTGTGTGTGTGTGTAGTATTAATGGAGATATTCATTTCGTGGAAGCACCTAATAAGATTGTGCGGACTATTGTTGTATACGGATGATGTTTGGTGTGGCTTTATGATGTTTTATGTTGCTGTTGTTGTGTTTTTTTTCAGTTCTTGCCTTTGCTGTTGTTGTTGATGTGATGGTTTGTGGTTGATGTTGTTGATGTTTGTTGTTGTTGTTTTCTTCTTGTTGTTATTGTTGTTCTGCACTTTTGTTTCCAGTATTGATCGGTTTTCTGTTATCCTTTATTTCATAAAATAAGCTGGATACTTGGGTGCGTAAGCAGATGTTGTATGTAAGATCTACTTTGTTGTTGCATTTTGTTTGTAAGTGTAGTTTGTATGTGTAAGTATTTGTGTGTTGTTTTTGTGTGTGGTGTGTGTGTGGTAAAATTGTTAAGAAATTATTTGGATCGTTATCGTAACTGCTGTCAAAACTTGCAAACTATTCAAACTGTTCTGAATAATTTTCAAAATATTTTTATAAGGCTTTACTAAAAAAATCTTTTTCCAAGAAATTTTGATTAAAAAATTTATTCCGAGAAAGAAAATTTGTCGCAGCGTTTTTAGTCCATTTTGAAAAGCCTGGTTCTTTAAAAAATTCGTATAAATGGTATTAATTATTTATTTATATTTTTATAAAAATGTTATTGATGTTATTTTTACTATAAAAAATATCTAATGTTTTGTTGTTACCGGCGTTGGTGTTTTTTTTTGTTGTGATGGTTTTTTGCTGTGGTTATTGTATTTTGGTGTTGTCATCAAAAAAGTGAACGACACGCGAGTGTCTGTGTTGAACCTTATCAAACATAAAATCTCCAATGTGTGAATTGGTTGTGGTTTTATTGCGGTTGCTGTTTGTTGTTTGCTGTTGCTGCTGATGTGTTGTTTTTTGTGTTTTACGTACCACCGTGCTTGCTTCTTTCATATAAACTGTTGTTTCTTTTGTTTTTGTTACTTCTTATATTGTTGTTTTGGCCGTTTTTATAGCATCGGGTGAAATATTCGCAAGAATTGAGAGATGTAATTATACAATAAGAAATGAAAAAACACACTTAATTTTTACTCATTCATTTGTTCACTCATTGGCTCACAAACTCACTCATTCATTCACGCATTCATTCATTCAGAGGATCATTGCAACAGCATATGGGAGCACATGATGTACATACTCGCGTATTTAAACGTATGCAAGGCAAGAGAAAGTTCGCTCTGTCTCTTAATCTCATGTTGGTGGCGCAAACATTGCATACGTGCCAGTTCGAACGTACAAATGAACGTAACGGAGTATGAATTAATTTTAAATGTAACAAATCAAAAAAATACTCATGCAGATATAAATATTGCGTACATCAGAACGTAAATATGTGTGTGGATTGTTGTGCAAACAGTCATTTATATTTGAGATTGCGGGTCTATTCCCACTGAATTACAATGCGTGTGCTCGTTTGTTTGAGTGGAATAAATAGGATGAAATGCAATTGCTTACGGACGTGCGCCGCAAATATTTAGTCTTCTCGTCATACAACTAGTGAGAGTTATTTCGTACTTTTAATGCGTGCGTCGCTTTTTGCGCTGGAAATATGATTAGATGGAGAACAAACCTGGTTTGTTTAACACGGAAACGTTGTAAATTTTCCATTGTTAAGGAATTGAATTTATCATGCGACAGACTGGATGAATGCATTGCATTGCGTGCGTGCGTGCTTTCTGTTAAATGCGGAAAATGTGTTTCAGGCATTAATCATGAGCGAGAAGAATAAACAGAAAATGGTTTTTTAATGTAAAAATAATCGATTTAAAATAAATTGAAAAAATAAAAAATTATGGCGAAACTGACGCCAGATATATTAACGACAAAACATACAAAAAACGTAAAATCATTATGAACATAAAGGAATAGATGAATAAACAAATGAATGAATGAAAGGGAATGAATATCCAATACCATTGATTGGACTGACTGACACATCGTCATTTTGTTCGTGCATGTGTTTGGTGGTATGAACAGTTAAGTACACTATGACCATATGTACACTACTACAGTACAAATTGGCTACAATACAAAACGTCATACCATAGTTATATTATAAATACCTATGAAATGTTATTGATTTAACCCAACTGTATTAGTGAGAAAAAACGTATATAGATTTTAATTCAATAAAACATACTTTTGGCAAAAATTCAATAATTATTTTGCATAATTTAATAATTATTTGGGCATAATTTAATCTGTATTTAATAATAATAATAAAAATGTCTATTGGCCAGATTCTTAAAAATAACTTCACCGCATGGAAAATAACCAATTTTCTTTGAAATTATTAATAATAACTCAATTGGACGTGGAATGCTCTCATCAATTTTCACAATTTTTTTTCATCTTTTACTCTACTTTTTTGCTTTTCTTTAGTTTTCACGACAAACAAAATGTACTCGTAGGTGCGTGTGACGTGCTTACTAGTATGCATTTGTTCATGTAGAAATATCTTGAATGTATATATCTGAATGTAAAATGTTATTGAATTACTAACTTACTAACTTCATTCTTCATGCAGATTCCACACACATCACACACACACACACATCACACACACATCACACACACATACACACACATGAATACACACAAGCACATAAGCATAAACACATTTGCATGCATACAGCTATCCAATTCGAACCAACAAACTTTGTTATTTTTTTGATAATTCATAGCAAGAGAAATTTTTCAAAAAATTTCTCCAATACAAATGCAAATTGGCAAAAAAAGAAATTATGTATTCGAAATAAATGTTAAAGTCTGCGGAAAAAATTGTATTCCTGATGTAATGTGATAACGCAGCATTCAACGGTGCAACTGGCCAAATTGAACGATAAGTAAAACGTTCAACAAACAAACAACAAGTAAACGTGCAAACAATTCGTTCACATGTTCATCTTGCCTACAAACATTTAAACGAACATGTTACATACAAAAACAATTACATAAATTCTAGATGGCTGAACATAATAAGCACACAAACACACCATTAGAAAAAAATTAATTTTTACAAACATGCTTGCAAATGCTAGCAAACAATTTTTCAGCCAAGAGATCACATTACGCACACAATTTTTTGGCACACAAAATATATTTTTTAATTAACGAAAAATATATTTTTAAACAGGGCAATTTTATTTTCCAGAAAAAAAACATTTTTCACATCAGTCAGTCTGTCTGGAAGACTGAGCAGACATCTTCCGTGTCAATCCTCTTGAAACTCTGAAATTAGTATTCCCAGTCAGTAGGCAGTGTGAAGCAGTTTAGTTGCTCGTGCCGGCCAGATCGATGCAAACGTTTCTTGAAAGTTTTCTGCAGAGATGGCTATCGAAAGTCTACATACAGACGCACATGCACAGGCGTGCACGCGCATAAGAACACACGTACACTGTACAGACACACACACACACACACAAGCACACTACACAAGTGAATGTCCTCGTCCTACTCGAGTTGGCAAAACTCTTCAAACATTTTTAACAAATGAAAAGTGTTGTCTACTGCAAGTAAACAAACGCATAAGCATCACATCACGTACACGCAGTACATCTTGCATCCATACGTGCGGCGCAATACAACACATACGTGCGTGAAAGTGGTACCACAAAATACGAAATCACACATACTAATACACGAAAATGCGTACGACACTGTACAACCGTCGCATACGTTTGTGTACATCGCGTATGTATTAATATTTGGACGTCCGTTATAACGGGAAACTTGTATTTATGAGAACGTACAAGAACTCTACGCGAATGTTTGTTTTGCGTTGAGTGTGTTATGCGCGTTGCGCTGTGTTTCACGTGTAGTTTTCAAAATTTTGAATCCATCCGTGAGATTATTTTTACTCGAATTTAAATGGAAGCAATTCATGGCAGAAATGATTAGGAGCACGAGATACGTTAAGTCCGCGATGCAAATGCCACCCCCTCCCTACCACGTACATTTTTCCCACGTGATCAGCGTACATACCTGGTAGTTTTCTCCGCTAGTACTTCAATTTGGAAATAAATTTCAATTTACATGCAATTAAGTCAATATAAACAGAAGGATAATTTGATGAGTAGATGGATGGACGAGTGGGAAGATAGGTTGTTTAATGAATTGAAGAATGAATGATGGAGGTTTGACTGAATAGATGGATGGATGAATGGATAGGTAGAGTTGACATAGAATGTTACTGCAACGATCTATCTAACTGTCTCCATTAACCAATTGAATCCTCGCGAAGATATCTCTCGCGAATTTAAAACTAATAAAAACATTTTGAAATCGTCAACTGCCATTGCAATCACTTCTTTATTAAACGTTTTGTTTTCCAGATTTCCAAATTTGTCTTCATAAATCATCTTTTACAATGTGCCTTTTTTTATTTTTGAACCCAAACTGTGTCAAATTATTTCACTATTACATAAATGCAATCCACAGAATCACAATACCAATAACGAGAAGAAGAAATGAATCACACACAACGAATAACGACTCTAAAGAATAATTATTGTCAGATGCCTGCCTGAAGATTGCATTGCCAACCAGCCAACCAAATATGTGAAGTATCAAATAAATTGTGTTTCATATTGTTAACTTGTGTCACGTTTAACATGTTATTTTATAACTAACAATCCAACACAACTCATTACAATACTTTTTTAATTGGTCTCAAAACAAAAAGAAATTGTCTGCAATGTCACAATCTGGTGTAAACTGGAGTGTGATGCATGCCAGCATCTGCGCATTTTCTTCATCCAACATGACAACTCACTTGGAAGAACTTCATGAAAGGACAATACTTAGAAGTGACTTGTTGATGATTTCAGTCACCTGGGCACAAGAAAATATTTACATGTCCAGCACATCAAGCAGACGTTGTTTACAATATTTTCGAAAAAAATTATAAATTGTCAGACATTTGTTTGAATGATTGTTATCGCTAGTATTTTTTTTTCAAAAATGTCTCAAAGTTCATCGTTTGAAAATGACATAACTAAAAAATAGGATTTTTTTCTCACTAATGTTATGCACCAACCAAAACCTAATGCAAACAGTTAGATATTCAGACAGGCATACTTCACGCCGGATTAGCGAGAACACATACAAACAAAACTAACATCTGTTGCATATTTTTGGTGCGAACCAGAAAACAAACAAAGGAAGGAACAAACAAGGAAACAAAAGAACAAACAAAAAACCCATACAAACAAAAACACCAGCAAAACAAACAATCAATCATACTGTGAAAACATTGCAACGAGCATAATTAGAAGTAAGGAAACGCAGAAGTACGGGTTCTGTTGTTCCAACCGCACAGTGCACATGAATGCACACAATCTTCTTAAATCTCCATTCAACTTCAAATTTTAATACGCGAGCCAATCTTCTGAATATATGAGAAGAAGAAAAGTTTGTGTGTGTTTGTGTGTGTATGTTTGTGTGCGTGTGTGCGTGTGTTTATTTGATAGTACGTTGTAATGTTGCGTATTGAGAATATCTTTCCACGCTAATTATGATACGATCTAGAAATATACATGTCATGTTTTCTGTTTGCTCAACAGTTAGTTCAAACTTCAGTGACGTGAAGAGGAGGCATATGATGAAACTGACAGGCTTTGGTAAATAGTAAATGATGCTACTTGTGCTGCTGCTGCTACAGTGGCTGCTGTTACTGCTACTACTGCTTATTTGTAAAATATATAATTTTTGTTGATTTAAATTTTACCAACAACAATTAAATTTTAACAAAATTTCAAAAATTGTGAAAATTTATTTTAATGCACACACACGCACACACGCACACACACACACACACACACCTACTACATATACAACACACACACACACACACACCTACTACATATACAACACACACACACACACACCTACTACATATACAACACACACACACACCTATTACATATACAACACACACACACAAATACGTGCAATACAAATGTACATCAGCAACCGGAAACACACACACACTTATTTAATTAATTTGTTTCTTTTTCAAATCCGTAATTTATTTAACACCTTAATGAATACATAATTTGTGTACATTGTTCCTTGTTTCTTATCAACTAATGTGATGCATCTTAATTAACATGAAAATTTTTCAATTGGGATAATAAACTTTGTTTCAAAAGCTGTTCAAATGCTTAATAAGGAATGTTTTTTTCTTAGTTCTTAAAACGTTTCAATTGCAGTAAAGAAATTTATATGTTTTCTAAGTACTAGTCTCAACAAATTTATCTCTATCTTTTTATTAGTAAAGTAATTTTCGTTATTTGATGTTGTCATGTGATTTCATGTATTTCACGTTTGTCAATGTTTTAGTGTGTGTTTTGTTTAAGTTACCTACACACACATGCACACACACACGCACACGCACAGACACATACACATACACACACATACACATACACACTCACTCATACGTGCCTGCATGCGTTTGTGTGTCTTCTGTGTGTCTGCCTTCTTGTTAATTAGTGGCGACACGGTAATGCTGAATGTTCGATTGTTGGATCGGTTGGTCGTTGCACCTAATATGAAGTGATTGATTGTTGCTGCTGCAGCTGTTGGAGTTGTTGTTGCTGTTGTTGTTGCTGTTGTTGTTGTTGCTTTTGATGATGATGTTGTTGTTCGTTGATTAAAGGTATATCAATTGAGATGGTAATTGAATTACAAAACGCTTGTTATCTATCATTAAAAGAATTATGCATTCATCTGTGCGCTTCATACTGTAAATCTTCTTGTCCGATACGGAAGTTGTGTATAGGTGTGTATTGTGTATGTGTCAATGTGTATTTGTGTAGGTATGTTTGTGGATTGGTGTTCCAATGATTAGGCTGTCGTGCAAAGATAATCCAACAGAACCTAATTACTGTTGCAATCTTTGTATGCTATTAAAAAAAGCGATTACTTTTTGATAAATTTTTATTATTAGCGTTTGGAAATCACATAAAAAATTAGAATGCAAAACAGATTTCGATCTAAATAGACTTAACTATAGATATTTAGATATTTCGATCTAAATAGTGTTAACTTCTAATAAAAAAAAAACATTTTAAAAGTGACTGTTTATTTAAGGTTCAACGTGAAACTGACTAAAGAAATGCTCAAAGAATTGTTCTAGGCAAATGTTCCTAATTATCAACATGATGATTGTTGTGTCGGTTTTTTAAAGTTTGAAAAAAAAACTCTGGAGTGACTGTAGTATAATCTGCCTGACACGAATGCTTCCGAAACAACATTCTTCACAATTTCCGCTTCATTTTATTCTATTCAAGATGCTTGCCGATGTTTTTACTTGCGTCATTTTCTTTCAGCCAACAGTAAAAAATTGAAAATTTTTATTCAGAAATTAGTCAACGAATTAGATTTGCTATTAATGTTGAAAGATAGAAACTAAAAAATTATTATTCAAGAAGATTTTTATTAGTTCAAATTTGCTAAAATTATCCGAATATACATCAGACAGTTGCCATAAAAAGAATGGTTATTTGTTTTTTTTTCATAACATGATACAATCATGCTATGTGTGTTCTGTTCTAACAATCTTCATCAATCATTCACCTGTTTATTCATAATAGAAAAAAAACTCGCTACTGCTTTTTGCAGTCTTAAAATCAGATAACAAAAACAAAATGCAAGATTCCGTCCTATGATAAATAAAATTTGTTGAGGCTATTGATGTTGTTGATGTTGTTCTTTAAAATTGTCTTGTTGATGGTGTTATTGTTGTTAAGTCCTTTTCTAGCTTTATTGACGCAATTTTTATTGTTTTGTTTTTTTTATTAAAAAATTTTTTTAATGTGCGACGATACCCCGGTTGGATGTATAGTCGCATATATTTTTTTAAACAACATTTTCTTCGTTCAATGTAACGATAATTCATTGAGAAAAAACCAAATAATCATTTCATAATTTAATTGGATGAGATAATAAAATACCTCTCATATTCAATAAAACTTTGAAACATAGGTAGCTGCAGCAATGTTAATAACTGTTGTTATTAATTGTATATAATATAATCTAACTATAAATTTAATAAAAACCCTGTTAAAAATTATTAAAAAAGTAATAAAAAAAATGAGCACAAAAACATTGCAAAAAACAACCTGAAAACATCCTGATACGAAGACAGACAAATCGATTTTTATTTGTCCTGTGCAAAGAATGCATACATTTTTTAGGCACAACTGTTACATTTCAACATGTAAATCCTTCGCTACCCATTAAACATTTATATCTGTTAAGCCCTTTATGAGGGGTTTTTTATTTCATGCTTACTAATTTTTGTATATTACGTATTAATTGATAATATATGGGACCATTTACATGCCACACGTTACACACACTCACACATTCACACGCACATATTCACACATACACATTCACACACACGCATTCACACATACACACACAAATTACGCAGACTCACACCACACACACACACACACACACACACACACACATTTCTATCATTCATTCATTATACAAAATATTTCATCTTTTTTTTTGTTACATTTTTCCCTGCAACTTCCTTCAAATGCAAAAACAACAAAAAAGCCCAAATACCGTTACATTGATTTTGTTTATGTATGTGCTTGGAGAATATAAAGTGAACATTCTTTCTAGAAGAAAATTAAAAAAATAATTTTTGTGTATTTGTTTATTATGGACGTTTATATGACATTTTCAATCTTAAAAGTTTCCAGACTTTTTTTTAATTTATGTTTCGATTATTTTCATTTTTTATTTTGGAGTTTTTATTTTTATTTGGTTATGAAATATTTATAAATCATTTTATGACAACATAATTTTATGTTAACATGAAAGAAATAATGATTTCATTGCTTGTTATTGCTAATGTTTATGTTAATGTCTTGCACATATTTTTATTGACCAAGAAGGAACTATACAGTAATCTTGCTAGGCTTCTTGATGTAAACTTTCCCAAATGAACTTGGGTTATTTTAGGATTTTTCCTAAAAAAATAATTTCTAAAAAATTGTTCTTTAACAATCTGGTTTATTGTTTTAAGTTAGACTAAAAATTGCACTTGTTGTGAAAACAAATGCAAACGATTTAATATTTCTGATTTGATTTTAGATCATGTCCCAAATGTTACTGTCAATGTGTAATGATATTAGAATGAAAGTTTATTAATAACGAAAATTTGTTAATATAACAGAACTTTCATCCAAACTTGTTAACAATTACTAGACACAACTTTCTGCATTGTAAACAGTAAAAAACCTTTTTTCAGATTGTGAAATATTTGACTGACTGATTTCTCTGTGTGCTGGTTGTTTGTGTGGTACAAAAACAACACATTTTAATGATTGATTGAACGGTTGACTGTTATATATATATATATATATATATATATATATATATATATATATATATATATATATATATATATATATATATATATATATATATCTTACGGATGGTTTGCTAGATAACAGTTAGATTGATTGAACGTCTGATGATAGAAAAATAGAAATGATTAAATGAGTGATGAGTCTGATCAATACGAATCGATGCGATAGATTCGCAATCAAAATAACGTCGATTGATTGATTGCTCTTGTCATCCAACTCAATAAAAACTTCCCATCAATTAAGTTAGGTGAATGGAAGGATGCTCCTTTTTTTTCCTCAGCTCTATCAAACCGAACTTAGTTGCAACCTTCAGTAGTAGCCTCTTATTTTAATTGTACAATGCCAGTTGCACCAAACATGTTCTAAACAATACTTTAAGTAATGTAAGTACTTGCATGTGCCAGCGTGCGAGTGTGTGTGCTTGCGTGCGTGTGCGAGTTTTAGAGGGGTGAATGTTTACATGAATAATATTTCTATCCGTGTGTGTGTTACATATAATTACCCTCTAGTAATCACTAAGCGTATGCAGTCGAAACATTTAAAATCAAGTTGGAGACTGACAAGCATACAGATTGAAATTATTTGCATACATTATCAACTGCCGATGTACCTATAAAATCTACTATTCTGACGAAACGCGTTGGTTTTGTGTGCTCCTAATCTTGGCTAGGTTCACGAGCTAGAATGTGCATTGAACATTTAACACAAACAGACTCTTCATTAATATTTAAAACCTCTCTGTGGGTTGATTAAAACTAAAAACACATTTCCTCAAATTGCAGTTATTTTTTCTGTTTTCGTTTTTTTAATCTTTCCACATGCGTGAATGAAGATGCATGCAATTAGAAAAAATACACGACTGTGCGTGCAAACATATGAAGATACATTTACGCATACTACATACAAATACATACACATACGTAAATAGGCATACAATTGCACATTACATTCAAATACATATACACAAACGAACAAAAGTTTGTTTGTTTACATACAAGACATACATACATACATAGAGTTCAGCAAACAAACAATCGTTCAAATAATGTCGCAGGACTTCGTGACATTTGCCAGTTCGTCTACCGAAGATGAAGAGATGAAAACATAAAAAAACATAAACTTGACCATGAACAAAAACCAGAAAGTGAACATGAACACAAACATGAAGGTGAACACAGGCACAGACACGCGAGTTATGAACATGTATACATAAAGTAATTATTAAAGAATACTTTTTTTCATAAAAATTTACTTATTCATATAAAAAACATTTTTACTGTCTTATATGCAGATATGGTTTAAAAACTTCATAAATAGATGTTTAAATAAAATAACGTACACATAAATAAATTAGAAGATATTGACATAAATAAAAAAGTTCTTAAATAAAAATTCCGCGTGAGAAAAATAGTTGTTGTGAAAGAATAGAGTCGATACCGAAATAGAAAAAATACAAAGAATACAAAAAATACAAAACTAAAGATACCAAAATACAAGATACAAAAACACATAAAATACAAAAAATACAAAGAAGAAAATGAAAAAGAAACAGATGAGCAAAAAAGATGAGCGGATGTGAATTGTCATCAGAGGTGATTTGCTAGAGCAAATATTATGCCATGTATGCTTGTTATTTGTTGCTGTTGTTGTTGTAGTTGTTGTCTGCGTAATTTATGTTAATGATATTGTTGTTACCGTAAGAGTTGTTGCTGTCCGTTTTTTACAACTAAGATCAAATTTCTCCTTTATAAATATGTAAATTGATGTTTACCTTTCTTACAGCTAAAAATATTTTTACTTAACACACTAAACCGACAAAAAAACAACATTTTAAAACCAACAACAACACCTAGAAACCAAAAACAACGCCTAGAAACAAGCAACTACGCCTAGAAACCTACAACAACACCTAGAAACCAACAACAACACCCAGAAACCAACAACAACACCTAGAAACCGAAAACAACACCTAGAAACCAACAACAACACCGAGAAACCAAAAACAACGCCTAGAAACAAACAACAACACCTAGAAACCAAAAATAACGCCTAGAAACCAACAACAACGCCTAGAAACAAACAACAACACCTAGAAACAAAAAATAACGCCTAGAAACCAACAACAACATCTAGAAACCAACAACAACACTTAGAAACCTAAAACAACACCTAGAAACCAAACACAAAATAAATGGTTTCATTTTTCACAGCATTCGTGTAATTAATCTTGGGCTGCCATTTATTGCCAATGCAACCAACAAGTTTAGACTAAAAAAGAACAAGTACATAAATCGGATTGGATAGATTGACACTTGATTTATTGATACATGATACATACATCGCATTTCCGCCGACCATCAAATCATTTGCTATTTGTTTCATCTGGTTTTATTAGTTATGATGTTATTATCTTTTAATAATGTTATTGCTTTGCATTTGTTATTAGTTTCAGATCATTTTTATGTAATTTAGCGAATCTAATGTTTTTCTGTTAAATTTTTATATCTTCAGGTCTTTTTTCCTTCAAAAAAAACTTAATCAATTTTTTCCGAAATGATGAAGAGTCGCCATTGAACTTGAAGTCATAAATGCGTTAAGAAAATTAATTTTCAGGGATGGTATTAATATTTTTGTTTCTGTTCTTTCAGATGAATCACTTTTGCTTCTACTGAAATTGATCGGCTGCTGTTGTTTTTATTTCTGCTTATTCAATTTTTACTCAATTTTGAATTTATTCAGCATAAAATAAATTTAAGTTTCATATTTTATTTAAACTCTATATTTTAATAGCGATATCTTTCCATGATAAATAAGAACCTTTAATTCAATGATTAAATATGCATGTTTACAATTTTTTATGGGTTCATGTAGGTGTTTTGTAATGTGGGAAAGTTAAGCAAGCACGTATCGGCTTAATTCATACAAATATGGTACAGCACCTCTTCACGATATATCCATACATTCTTTCATTCATTTATCGTTGTCATTAGAGCATTTATACAGCGTTTGAACAAGATGATTTGGGCAACAATTGTATAACAGAGGTTCGTTCTAACCCAACTTGAATTACTGGCTGTTCAAAAAATGCCTTTGTTTTTAGAGTCTGTAATTATGTGTAGAAAAAGAAGAAAATGAGTGAAACAAGTGAGAGAGAAAGAGAGAGAGAGAGAGAGAGAGGAGAGAAAGACTGATTATTATGAAGTAACGCCGCAATATTTACCCAGGCTACACAAGCATTATTCAATGAAATATTTGCTGCTGTCGTTCATTGTTATATTGGTGTCGGAATGCAATTTTGGACTACGTTAGTGCATGTTGTTTGTTAGGATTGTGTTGGTCGGGGGCAGGAATGCTTGTGCTCTAGCTAATTAAATTATAAGTCTTTCGTTTCTTCGGTACTTGGCTTGTTTGTTTGTTCATTTGTTCGTTTGTTTGTTTGTTCATTTGTTTGTTTGTTCATTTGTTTGTTTATTTGATTACATTTGTTCGTTTGTCATTTTGCTCTATCAATCAATAATAATTTTAGGAATGATTGTCTTTCATTGGTTATCATTTCAATCGTCTATTGCTCAGTTTGTACCGACTGATCAAAAACCATTATTTATTATTTTATCATCATTCTTTCTACACTTTTTATATTTGCTCGTTCCTACGAATTACTTGATTCTATTTTCATTGATAACATTCAACTTTACGATCTTCATCCATGAGTTCGCAAGTCATGTTGCAAAAACATCTGCTACAATATATTGTACATGCGTCGTCCATTCGCTAAACATTTGATTTATATGTTCATTTATTATATCTATTCATCTAACGAATTTTTATCTTTTTGTCTATCAATTCATCTATCCATTCATCCGTCCATTCAATCATTCATTTGTCCAGTCATATGGATATATCCAATCAATCTACCAGCTATCAATCCATCTATCAATCCATCCATTTATCAATGCTTATTAATAATTCATCAACATTTCCTCCCATAAAATTTTTTCATCCAAGAAATCATCAATCTTTCATTCATTTATTTATTCGATCATATTTCTTCAAACTATTCTTTCGTCAAATGACTTTTCGTCATTTGTTATTTATCAAAATTAAAATTTTTTTGCAGATTCCAATTTACATATTTATTTTAAATTTGTTTTAATACTCATTCTTTCATAGAAACTTCAAATTTTCTCTTTAAATAAAAAGATTATTTCATTTTGTTCACTATCCACTTCTTGATATACACCCTGCAACGAAACATTTCAAAAACAACAATTGGTATGAATGAACATTGACAATCGATGTATTGATAAAAAAAAATGACAACATATTCAAGATAGCACTGACCTCAACGAGTTCATCTCCAATCATCAGCTGACCATCTTCGTAGGCAGTGGACTGCGGTACCAGGCCAGCCACGAACGTGCTCATCTTGTTCAAATCTCTGTTTCCCGCCAGGCACAGCCCCATACTTTCGTAGAGTGCAGACAACGGTGATGATGAAGTTGACAGTAGCAATGGTGATGACAGAGAGTACGATGATGATGGCGTTGGTGGTAGAGATGATGTGGGCGGCGTTTGTGGCATCGGTGGTTGCTTCAGTGGACGTTTGACGACGATCGTCAAAAACTGGCCGGAGAGATCGGGGTACTTCTTTTGATATTCACTCATCTCTGTTCGTTCAGTTTGCAGATGGTATTGAATAAAATATCATAATATTCGCGGTGATGATGATTAAGTTAGAATTTATTTGGATCACTTTACATCATTCCATTAATTGTCATATCAGATATAAGATTTAGGTGAATAAAAATTATTGTAAATGAAACAACGATACTAAATACTTCATTAGTAACTATTTTCAGATATATACAAATGATGAATATTTGTGTCTTTGCAAACCACATCAAATAAACAAATTACTGAGTACAAATATTTTTCAGTAGGGCCATGGTTGGTGGTGCACATTTAAACTAAAACTTTTACTTTCTGTCTCGAGTACTATCAAATTACTGTCAGCGCTGATTCATTGAGTTACTTCCAATTACATTTCAAGTGCACGGCTAACATTTTCTACAGCAGCACCACCCATCTCAGTCAACCTCCCCAAGTCCAATTATCCTAGCCATGGTTTTACAGTATAATATCACCATCACAACGAAGAAGAAGACACTCGACTAATGACAACTTCAATGTAACAAATTTCAAAATTCAGAACATTTTCATCAACGTACCTACAAAAGAATTTTGACAACGTTTAAAAAATGACAAATTTCGCACATACAAAAAAAAACATATTTTACATTTGCTTTTAAAACAGTAGAGTTCTAACACGAGATATTCTTCCGAATAAAATGACAACTACAATGATGCGACAAAAGAATTTTATACCAAAAAAAACACCAAAAAAAACTTGAAACAAAATCTCCTTCACCTCCATTATCATCATTATCCATTGCCTGTGTTTCCATAGCAACGCAAATGACGTCGAAGTCGAAATTGATAATGACGTCACCAATGACGTAGACGGTTGGATGGATGAAAGTGAGTCAGTGATAAAATGATAACACTAGTGGTGTGATGAGAAGTGATCTGATGACGCTTGGCAGGACGAGAATGCGTTAGTGATAACGATGATAATAACAGTGACGACGACAACGATGATGACGTCACAATATGATGTGATGCGATTGTTGTTTTTGTTGCTGCTGCAGCTGTTGTTAGTGGAGAGAGACAGAGAAAAAGAAAGGAAGAAAGAGAGAGAAAAAGAGAGAGAGAAAGGGAGGATAAAAGATGGGAGATAAAAGTTACGTGTTTCAACTGTTAAAACTTGATTCGTTCGGATTATAATGGTAAAGCTAATAAATCATCGATGACAATGTATCGGTAGCTGCTCATTAAAAGTACTGTTTTGATGTTTCGATGTTGTTGTTGTTTGGCTATTCGTGTTGTAGTTGTTGTGCCTTAAAGTTTTGTCCTCGTTATGTTTCCACCGAAATGAAATTTTCATCTCATCTTTGTTGTTGGTGTTGTTGTTTATTCATTGTTGACAAATATCTGATCCGTTATTTAACAAAATTAATGTTGTAATTTTTCAAAAACTTTTGTTTTTACATAACAAAGATACAAAAATTTTTAAATCCTTTTGGTGGGTTTTAAATATTTTTTTGTACAAACATTTTTTATTTAGTCTTCGCCTGTTTTCTTTATGCAAGCTTAAGTTGTTTATTATATTGAATTTAACATAGAATGCATTATTCATTCATACAATGGATATGTGTGTGTGTGTGTGTGTGTGTGTGTTTATGAATATAATATTTACATTATAATTACACATCAGCCATTTGTAATATGTAACTTATAAGTAGATGAATAAATAAACAAAATTGTTTACTAGTCAAACTAAGCAACTTCAAACACGAATTATACATAAATTCTCAATTCAAAATATTCCCTCCTATAACTATATTTTTAAACATTAGAACATAAACATAAACAACAACATACATATATACCAGTATAGATAGAACATTCATTTAGTATAAACCTGCCTTTAACATCCAATTTGATCGCCACGGAGTATCAACATCAAAGCTATTGTATAAATACATGCATGCACGCATCTAACTATGTATATAAATGTATATACATTATACATATGTAGATAAAGGGGCCCATGTATAAGTGACAAGATCTTTAAAAGAGTATGTATGGGCTAGAATGTAAATGGAAGTAGCATTTTAGAATATTATTGATATTAATTATAGTGCCAAATGCGGCCAGAGAGGTTACCAATACTTGAAAGGGTATCGTCAGTACTAATACACTTCAGATACATATACCGATGCTTGGTTTTGAAAGGATTGCCGGCAATAGCAATACGTGTATTTTGTATTTTATAAACGGTGTAATATGAAAGCGGAACTATTATTTTATCCGTAGCATATCTGATGCAAAGGTTTATTAAACCATTCAAAAGTACAACAACTTTTAAATGTGAATATGAAGGACGGCGGTTACAAACGAGTTTTCGAATAGAAACATGCAGCAGACGGCCAAACGTAACCTTAAATCCAACATTACCAATTAGAAAGCGGTCTTAGCATTGCACATTGATATGATAGGAGAGTTTAAAAAATTATATCTAGCTAACGCTCAAAATTATCTGTGTCGAGAGCTGATTTTTTTTCCTAGTAAAACGTGATATCAAGTTCGAAATCCAGCATTCGTTATTGTCGGTAACAAAGGGACTATTAAAAAAAGATGTCAGCGATGTAATTTTTCCGATAGCGATACTTCGATATTAACAACTCCAACCTTACAGAATTTGTTCCAATTTATGTTTTATATAATATATATCACATTTTATATATATATTTATATATATATATATATTTATTTATATTATATATATATATATATATATATATATATATCTGTGTGTGTGTGTGTGTCATGTAATTATTTACCTCTATCAGTTCAAGTAAATAGTTTTATTTGATATTTAACATGCAAATCGAAAATTATGCATTTTCAGTTATTTTGCAATTTTTCAATCTTTTCTTTTTGCTCTCTGATTACTTTCTCTTTCTCTTTTTTTCTCTCTCTTTCTCTCTTTTTCTCTCCTCTCTCCCAGTTATCTTGTCGTTTTTATTTGTTCATATGTCATTTTTATTTGCATGTTATTTTCCTTCAGCTCACTCAGCTGATTTGCCTGCCTGCTCGTTATGATGAAATCTCTACACGTACATCTGACTATGTTCGTTTTAATCACGTAGAATGAAGGATGAAGAATACTTTTCAAATGTACATGCACACATACAGACATACATACACACATACAAACATACATACACACATACAAACATACATACACACATACAAACATACATACATACATACATACATACATGCAAACCCACATACATTCATACCTTTGTGTATTATACACACATAAATGCAAGACATGAATATTTACTTAGGTTTATATATGCAATATAAGTACACACGCATACATAAGCTTTTACGCAAATAGTTATATTCCCATATAAATACAGCATACAGATATATAGTCATCCATAAACATACACATACATGGATACATCATACATAAGAAAGTTTACACATGCATACTAATAAATACAAACATTGGCTGAACTTTAACATTTGAGCTTTCATTTTGCACGATAGTGTATTTCGACTTTGTGTTCTGTGCATGAAACAGCTCAATGGCAGCACTGCGTTAAACATGCATAGATGTGTAGTGTATGTCCATTTATACAGGCATGTATTGTGAATGTCTTACTCTGTGACATGTTGAAAAAAGAAAAAAAAATACAAGATACCCATTATTCATTGTAGTTGAATTACAACGATGTTCCTTCCTACAATAAGTTGTTGTTGTCTACTGAGTAAATGAAATCCTTCCAACAATTTTAACACAGTCCTTATAGCGAACTTCTATACAACAAAATCTCTACATAACGAATTTTTTATGTCCCTTGAAATTTTACATATAAAATTATTTTTATAGAACAAAAATAATTTCTCTAACAAAATTTATAAAAGTTGAAAAAAATATCCAACCAGAGAACATTCTATGAATTGATATGAGCAGTGTTTTTGTTCCCATTTAATATCTTAACACCATAGCTGTAGTAGACGTATTATTATTATTATTATTATTATTATTATTATTATTATTATTATTATTACTATTATTATCATTCCACTCTTATATTTATGAAAGTTTGCCTATCGCAATGCGTTTTATTACGCAACAATTTCCCATTCATTTCATAGGTTATAAAATGATATGGATAATAGCTCCATTGGCACGATAAAACCAGCACTCTCTCTCGTGTTTGTATGTGTGCGTGTGCCTGTGAGAAAGAAGAAATGTGTGTGTGTGTGTGTGTGGTGTGTGTGTGTGTGTCTGTGTGTGTGTGTGTGCGTGCGTGTAATGTGCCTATTTGATCAGTGACAAATTTTATGCTAACCACCGAATGCATATAAACGAATTGTGTAGAAAGAAAAGTGATGACGATGATGACGTTGAAGATTTTGGAGATGATGATGATGACTGTGATTAAGATGACATTGATTATTTTAAAAAAGATTATGATGACGATGATGACGATGGAGTTAATGATGATCATATGAGCAGAATATGAATAAAAGCTGAATTACTCTTCTCACCACTCTGATCAGTACATCATCATTATCGCCATCATCGTCATCACCATCATCATTATCATCATCGTCCCCTCTAGCACTCATCGCTTCACTCATCGTCATCTGACCATGATGGTAAGAATGACGATGTATGATGATGTTTTTAAGTATAATATCGTTGATGACGACGATGATGACGATGATGATGACGACGACTAGGACCGTGGTAATAAAAATGATGATAAGGATGATGAATGATGATAATGATGGGTTGTTACTGCTCGGATGGTAATGACTTGAACCTTGCGTTACCTCAGGCCGATCTGAAAAAGCATTTAAAGAAATAGCCGAGTCGACGATGACATAGATAATAACGTTGATGTTGACGATGATGATGATGATGACGTTGACGATGATGATAATGATGATGATGACAATGATGATGATGGTAAATTTGTTGGCAGTAATCATCATAACGTTTAAGTTAATGATGCCAATAATAATTATGTTATCAGTATGCCAAACAGTGTAAAAAACTAATGATAATAAGAAAAAAAGAAGAAGAAATAAGAAGATGATGATGATGATGAACCACTGACATCATCTTATTCATCATCATTTTTTCATCATCATCTTTATGGCACAACAAAATTATTATTTTTCATATTATTTTCTTATCTGCCCAGATGATGATCGTCAATTATAACGGCGAACACACGCAAATGTGGGCTACCAAACAATTTTCAAAAAGATATTAATAAATAAGGGAAGGGAGAGAAAAGAGAGAAAGAAAAAGAAAGAGAGAGAGAGAGAGGGAGTGAGAGATTGAATACTGTTACTGTTAACAAAATATTTATTTGTGTGTTCATTTATTTTATTAGTCACAGATGGCAGCCGATGGTCGTAAATTAACATTCCATTGTTCGATTAATAGGTCCGGTGCGTATGTAGGAGTTCTTTTCCATGGAATCACCCACTACATTTTTTTGGTGTTGGTTTTCGTCATCTTATCATTATTTGCAACATTTCAACGTTCACATCTGCATTCTTCAGTTAACAAGCATCAGCATCCGGCTCATTAAAACGAGGATCCACTCGCCTCATTTTACAACAAGCTCATTACATTTCGTTGGGGTATTCGTTGCAATTGCACGCTCAAACAACCCCCAAACTACTTTGAAATTTTAAAGTGCGACTGAACATGTTTGATGAAAAAATGTTTGGAGTTCCTGGTCTAACTGCAGCATGGTTGTTGTTGTCAACTGTACTGCTGACATTTACATTTGATTAATTAACTGTATTTTTAAATTGAAAAAAAAAACAAATTAAACATACAAGGCTAACACGTCAATAGTCTACGTATAACCTTTCATGTATTTTTGATTATAACAATATCTCGATGTGAAGTGGAATGATGAAGATCGTTAATTAAAATACAATCACAACAGTGAACATGATCATGATTATAGCGAGTTAACAAAATAACCAGACTTAACAATTTTAGATCAAAATTTAAACAGATTTTTTTTTTAATTAACTTTAATTCCTCCCAACTAATATTTTTCTACAAAGATGTGCGGCTCCCAAACCCCCTCGTTGCCTCCGACTCTGTCTTTGTGTGGCTGCATTATGATGACGACGATGACGATGATGACGACGATGAAGATGGCAATGTCAAAGTAAATGACAATGTTGATGAGGACAACAGCAATGAATGGAAAAAGTATTGTATGGAAAAATATGAATCCCATTTCTGTTGATCAGACTAGAGTGGACCGAACGATAACGGAATGGGGTTGTCTAACATGCATTAGCGATCGTTGGGACGAATGAGCTTAGGAGTCACTGCCTGTCTGGCTGTACAATTTATAATTGTCTCTATCGCGTTATCCAACAACTGACCGGCCGGATGTGGAAATTCTGTATGGGAAAATTATAAAAAATAATAATGCTAATGGTATAAGCAACAACAATAACAACAACAGTAACAACAACAGATGGTTGAATGCGATTTAAAATTGTCGTGACATGTGACGTGACGTGCTGTAATTTAATGTCATATAATGTCATGTCATAATGTGTGAATTAATTTACTGTGATGTGAGGAGTTAAATGTTCTATATTAACGTTATCGTTTTTTAAATGTAAAATTTTGTGTTTGCGAATTTTTCGCTGTTTCACATGATGATCAGTGAGGATGTTCTTGTACACGATTTCTTAATTATCTCGTTTAAAAAAGGTCATTATGTAATGTTTGTTTGAGTGCGTGTGTGTGGGTGTGTGTGCGTGCGTGTTTCTATATATACATATGTACGTACACATCCACCTATTCAAAATATCCATCCAGCTATTATGTGTGCGCCCTCAAGAGAAGCATAAAATCATTCAACTCTTGAACAAATACAAACGCAGATATATGGGAGAGAGATGGACTGTACGTATTATTTGATTTATCTCTAGAATAGAAACAACATCAGAGGCGATATCCATCCGCGATCGCAAACGTTTTTGTTTTCCTTTCGTCTTTGTTTATCTAGCCCCTCCATTTATAAATAACGCACCATTACTAACTGGAATGGGAATGACGTTGATGGTGAAGATGATGATGTTGACGCTGAAGATGACGGTGACTTTGGAGATGAGGGTGCTGGTAAAGGTTTTGATGTTTAAATGATGTTAATGAGGACGATGATGATGTAGACGATGATGATATTGAATGTGCCATAATGACTCTGATCGTGATTAATTCACTCATTAGATTATTTAACGCAGCTGTTTTCAAATTAAAATGATAAAAAAAAAGAAAATGTAAAATGTCATTCGACGTTACTTGAATAACTAACTGTTAATAACAATCGGATGATGATATTTCATACTAACTTACATGCATAGATTGAAAAATTTATGAAGGGCTAAATATTTGAAAAATTGTATTTTCAATGCAAAATAATGACGTCAAAGCATAACTTAAGTTAATGAAAACAGCAACAATAACAATAATAATGGCTTAAAAAAGAGATGGAAGAATAAAAATTTGGATTTTATTTCAAAAATTTTAGAACATTTTGTCATCAACACAAACATCATTCTCATCAAAACATCAAAAAATGTTGACATGTAGGATTTTTGTATTCTATAATGTCCTCTGGATCTAATGAGAATAATATCAATAAGCAAAATATTTATTAAATTAAATTAGTTAAAACGATTTAAAATTATCTTGCAACTTTGTTTCAAGTTTGAAAATAATTGTTAGAAAAAACTTTTCATAATGTTTAATCCGTTAGTACAATATTTATTTTACTCTGTGTTTTTAACTTTTTATGAGTTAATTAACAAAAAACCATGCAATTGAATTCTTGAGACATAAAAACTGTTTTATTAAATTTTATTTTTACCTTTTTCAATGTGGTTTTATTCGATTTTTTCATATATATTTTTATATATTTTTCATCCAGTTCATTCAGCTATTCATGCAATTAAAATACGAACTTAATTATCATGTGGATTGTCGAATATTTTTTGAAAACATAAAATTTAAAAATAAATTATATAATTTAATTACTATTCTTTAAATGCAAACTTGCATCTTACAGGTGGGATGACAATAATTACATGCTGAGCCGCCTGTCAACAAATTCAGTCAAAGGAAAGGACTTGAACGTCGTGTTCGCGAAACAGACTGCTGACGATCAGCAAGGCCAAGAAAATGAAAAGAAGCGCTCCGACCTTAAACATTTCTGCAAAAAAATGAAGCATAACGGCCAAATACTTTTTAGTGAAAAACTTGACGAGTTGGTGAGCGAGAAAAAGGAGGAGTACATATTTCAAACCATGAATATAATGGAAAACAAAATCGCCATGAGAAACAGGAAAACTCCATTTTCTGTGATTGATTATTTGCAACATGATGATGGCGACGCCAAGAGGAAGCTGGAAACAATGCGAGAAAAGTTGATCAGTAAGATGCCACCGAGGGATATCGCGGCAGACCCGAGCAACAACAAGATGTTTGTACCAAAATCCAAAACAGGGTCATTAACGTTACATTAATATTTCATCGTAAATTAGTGTTGTTATCAATTGAGTGATTTCGAATTTAAAAATTCAAATAATTAAACTTCTTAGACGTAAAGATTTTTTGAACAAAATTTTTGGCGAAAAAGATTACATACTCAACCGGTTATCGACAAGCTCATCGTACGGAAAAGATATCTACGCCAGTCTTCACCAAGTTGAAGAAGATGAGGATGAATGCGATTTCAACTTAAAGAAGAAAATTAATCTGAATCGAGATAAATTTTTCAAACAATTCTGTGAGGCTCCACCGGGTGTTCCTGTGATGCAAAATGATGCGAGGTTGGAAAAATAAAAATTACATTCTATTTATTTAAAATTTATGATTTCTTTTCAACACCTTTTTTAGAATGTCAAATCTGCATATGTACAACTTGGAGATGAAATTGAAAAAACTCTCAACTAACTGTAAAAGCCCTTCATTTAGGAAATTAGCTGAGTTCATGAAACATAAAAATGTTAATTTGGATGAATTGTCAGAAAATGAAAATGAAGACGGTGACCATAGAAACATAACTGAGAAAGTTATAAAATGTGATGACCACGATGAAAATTTATTGGAACAGAAACAGGCAGAAATGAAAGATCACTTCACATCTCTGTTAAATCCAGTAGTTTTTGTTTCAAAAAAGAAAACTTCTAAAATGAAAACGAAAAAAGTAAAACATAAAAAAATAGAAAAAGTTCAAAGTTGTAGTAAGCCAAGCAAGCAAAAGATGCTCATTCAAAAGAATGAGGCTAAAAAATCCGAAATAACGCTTGCAAAGAATGAATGTTTCTCCGAAAAAGGTTCTAAATCAAGTTCTGGGTCAAAAATACAAACTAAAAGTTACGATAATTTAATAGGAGGTGATAAAATCCATTCTAGTGAAGAAAAATTGTTTAAATCAAAACGAAGCGAGAGAAAAAGATCAGACAAACTGAACGTTCGCCATTTAATAGCCAGCGAGTCTTCCCTAAACAATTACAAGATGGAATTGCTTAACAAATATTTAGTTACTCAGCGTGGAGAAGGCGAAACTTTCATAACACTTGGTCGTCCTCCATCACAAGCCGAAACGAAAAAGTTTTCTACGAATCAAACTATCGATTTAAACAAACCGAGTAATGTTAAACATAATGTTAATAATTTTGGGGTGATTTCAAAAGAAAATCAAACAAAAAAATCCCACAACTTGAATGAACGCAAGAAACGAAAGAAAACAAAAATAATGAATCAGTTGAACTTCACAACCAACAATAATTCATCTGAAAAACCAACAAACTTGAGTAGTCCAGGTTTTGGCAAAATGAATTACATCGAAGGAGCTTCAAGTACTGATCAGACGATAACTTCAGATTCATCACGGCAAAATTTTAAAAATAAAAAATCAAAGAATGAAATATTTTTTGAAAATTATAGCGATTCTACAATTCTGAAACGAAAAACAAATGCAATTCGAGAGTTCAAAACTCATCGTTTATCCAGCTTACCAGAATTAGAAATGAAAACTGCAAACGAGGATATTGCGCAGATCGGTTCAAAAAGCTCTATTCAAGGAAATTACGAAATTGAAGCAGTACTTCATATTTCTTCTTACGATACAAATAATTTTTTTGAAAAAAAGTTAATTGCAGAACAACAAAACTATGAAAAATTTGATAACCAATATGTTGATGAAAACGCAAAAATTGATGATTCAAAGTTGAAAGCGCACGATGACTTTTTCAAAAACACTGCGTTCGATTTGAAAATAGGTCCTTCTTTACATAATAATTCAACAAAAATAATGGAAAAGTCCCCAAGAAATTATTTATTTAAAGATTCCACTACCACCTCAGCAGAATCACTCCATGCATTGGATGCCACTAAAAAAAAGTCTTCACTAAATAGCCATGTACTTTTTTTAAAATTACCAGAAAAAGAAATAGTATTAGATTCCACCGTTTGTTCAAAATCTGTTGAAAAGGCGCTTACCGAAATTTCCATGACAGAGGAACAACGAACTTTCACCTTCAACGCAGAAAGAGATTCTAAATTCGACTCACAATTAAACGACGCTATGCCTGAAAATAAATTATTTAAACGGTCAAGTTATTTTGTTGCATCTTCTACAACTTCAAGCGGTATAGACAAATTTAAAAACGCTATTCCTGTGTTGGCCAACAAAATAAATATAGACAAATTATATTCAGCAAAATTTAATGAAACTGCCCAAATAGATCTTTTTCAAGTTGCACCTGAAACTGTTAATGAAGCCGTATTAGCTGCCACTGATTCAATTTTACCGGAAGCAGCCAAATCTAATTTATTTTCGTCGACAACAAATATGGGTTCAGCTGAAAGACCAAGAACACACAATAAAGTAGGCAAACTTAAAGCCATTTCATGTGATGTAACTAGAATAAATTCTGAAGAATTAAGTATAATAACCATTGCTGATGTGAAAGAATTACATTTTTGTGATCCAGGCAAACTATCTTCTAACGAGATAGTTAGAGGTACTTCTGGTAAAAAAGCAGCAACAACATGGGGTGACGTTTCTAGAACAATTGTTGAAGATGCAACCAAAGCACCTATAAGTCAATTAAGTGGAATAAATGTCAATGTAAATAAAGGACATTCTGAAGACTTAACAAAAACAGAATTAATTGATGTAACTAGAGATACTTTTAATGATGTAATTGCAGCCACATCTGGTGAGGTAACTGAAGTAACTAGAGCAACTTCTGGTGAAGCAACTGAAGTAACTAGAGCAACCTCTGGTGAGGTAACTGAAGCAACCTCCGTGGACGTAACTAATGCAACTTCTAAAGAGGTGACTAGAGCAACTTCTGATGAAGCAACTAAAAAAACTTCTAAAGAAGTAACTAAAGCAACTTCTGATGAAGTAACTGAAGCAACTTCAAAAGAGTTAACTAAGGAAAATTTCAGTGACGTAACTGATGCAACTTCTAAAGAAGTAACTAGAGCAACTTCTGATGAGGTAACTGGAGCAACTTCTAAAGAAGTAACTAGAGCAACTTCTGATGACGTAACTGAAGCGACTTCTAAAGAAGTAACTAAAACAATTTCTGATGAGTTAACTGAAGCAACTTATAAAGATGTAACTACGGCAACTTCTAGTGACGTAACTGAAGCAACTTTTAAAAAAGTAACTAAACCAACTTCTGATGAGGTAACTGAAGCAACTTTTAACGAAGTAACTGAAGCAACTTCTGATAAAGTTACTGAAGCTACTTCCGATGATGTAACTGAAATAACTTTTGAAAATGTTACTGAAGCAACTTCTAAAGAAATAACTAACGCAACTTCCTATGACGTAACTGAACCAACTTCAGAAGAAGTAACAAAAGTAACTTCTGGTGAAGTAACTGGGGCAACTTCTGATGAAGTAACTAGAGCAACTTCTAGTGACGCCACTGAAGCAACTTCTAAAGAAGTAACTACAGCAATTTCCTATGACACAAGTAAAGCAACATCCGGTAATGTGAGTAAGTCGTCTTTTGATAACATATCTTCAGTGATCTCTGAAGAATTATTAAAAGCTACCTCCGACGAATTAACCGAAACAGTCTCTGATGACTCAACTAGAGCAACTTCTAAAAATGTAACAAAAGCAGCATCTAATGACTTAACTGGAATGACTTCTGAAGACGTAACTAGAGCAACTTCCGGTGAGGTAACAGAAGCAACTTCAGATAACTTAAGCAGTGCAGTTTTTGAAGAAGTAACTAAAGCAACTTCTGGCGAATTAACAAAAACAACTTCTAATAAACTAAATAAAGCAATTTGTGAAAAAGTAACTGAAGTAACTTCTCTTGACGTAACTAGAAAAACTTTTGATGGCGTAATTAAAGCAACTTCTGGTGATGTAACTAAAGCACAATCTGTTGGCGTAAATAAAGCAACTTCTAATGACGTAACTAGAGCAACTTTTAATGTAACAAGAGCAACTTCCGCTGACATAACTAGATTGACTTCTAACAGCATAACTAAAGAAGCGTCTTTAACTAGCAAAATTTCTGTTGGCGTGAACGGGATATCTTTGGAAAAATTATCTGAAAACGTAGCTAGAACAATTTCTAATGATGGAACTAAGGCAAATTCTAGCAAGGAATCTAGGACAACTACCGATAACTTAGGTAAACCACCTTTGAACAAAATACCTAATACTATCTCTAGAGACGTAACTGAAGCAGCCTCCAAAAACTCAAGTAAACTTTTTTCTAACAAATTATCTAGTTCAACATTTGTTGGCTCTGAAATTTCCGGTTCTGATTTTGATAAAACGAACAGAACATCTTCAAAAAAAACAACTACAACAACTGAGAAAGTTGCATCTCTAACTGAAACAGAAGAAAGTTCTACTGATAAAAATAAAATAGACATATCAAAAAAGAAGTCTGACAAAAATTTTTCATCTAAGAAGAAAAAAACAATAAAACCCGTATTGACAAAGAAAGTTAATAAGACCACAAAGACAAACGAGGAAGTATTGAAAAATTTCGAATCAGGTGCATCAATCAACGAAACTAAATCATCAACTAATGAGTCTACTGAAAAAGAAACTTCTAAAACAAAACGAAAACATACTGAACCGAAATCCAAAATTAAAAATGAAAAAAAAACTTTGAAAAATGTCTTACTAAAAGCAACTAACTTTACAAAAAGTGTAAAATCAAGTGTAAAGGAAACGCGCGAACCAGCCGCTAAAAAAGTTGGATGAAAACGTAAAATTGGTTGCAGTGAAAAAACAAGGACAGCAAAGGAAGGATCTACAAATAAAGATATGATCTTATAAGCAAAACAAAAGCGTTCGAAATCAAATCAAGAAATAGTCAAGAAAAAATATCGTCAAACAGTAAATCAACAAAATCAAATCTGACGAAACACGAGGTCACTCTTCAGAGAATGGTTTCAATTGGAATTGTAAATATCCGAAACCCCAAATTGTGATTAAAACTTTGAGTGTGAAAGAACTTGAATAAAATCTCAGTTAAATAGCGTTATTTTAAGAAATGAAACTAATGAATTAAACGCTCTTGAAAAATACCATTATCCGGAATATACTTGGAATTTCATAACAAAACTCAAGGTAGGTTTAAGAAATCTTCCGACAGCTTGCTACATGAAAAAATAATTCAACTAATCATTGACAACATGTTTACACCAGATGTGTCATTTTTTTAGGAATTTCGATATCAACAAAAAAAAGACCAAAAAAAAGCCTGTGATGAAAGAGATGTTTAACGTCAATTTTTGTTAACCCATGTTTTAAGAACCTAATGAAGAAGCCTAAAATTCAAGGCAAAAAACTAAGTAACGTGTTTCATTGAGTTTTAATAAATAGTTTCATATAACTATATATTGTAGGTATATTTAACTCTGAAAATTTGTTCAACTAAATGTCATTAAACATTTTTGATATTAGATTACTCAAGTAAATGGATATCATTGAGTTGATATCTCTTGCATGTTATATCTATGTTGATGTTCATAAACTAAAAGTGATTATTTACTTTACATTTTTCAAATTTTACAATCAGTGATTTTCACATTAACATTTGGTTTTACGGTCGAAAGAGATTGTGAATTATGAAAATTTATCAAATTTTTTTCTTTTTCATTTTTTTCAAATTAATAGTGTGCAGTAATAAAACAGTGAACTGGTCAGCAGGAACTTCCCCGCAAATATGGACTTCTTCTTATTATAATTATGCAAATAATAATAATGAAAAAAATTATATCGAAAATAATAATTACAATAATAATATTAATAACAATAACATGAACAACACCTGTGTTGAAATGTTCATCACTAGCTGTTCCTCATTGAGAATGGGACAGTATGTTTTTTTAGAATAATTTATTTAGTATTAATTTAATTTTTAATATGATTTAATTTAGTTTTGTTTAATTTAATTAATCTTAATGATTTAATCATAAAATAATGTTTATTTATTTATTGAATAATATATTTTTATATTATAATAATAATTTTAATTCATGATACAATTTTTGTAATTTAAAAAACAATAACATAGCATAGCAAAACAATTATTTAAAAATAAAAAATTATAAAATTAATATAATTATTATCATTTAAACTTAATTGATATATATTTTGCAACAAAATTTAAAAATGAATTGTTATAATTTCAGATATTACTGTGATAGTCCGGAGATTGACCTGCAAACTCAACAACCGCTAGGCTGTGAGGAGGCTAAAAAATTTATAAAAGGTCACCTATGTATTTTTGTGTTTTTTTTTGTAATTAAAAGTTGTATTTGGGTTACTGATTTTATAATATTAAGTTTTATTTAATAATTAATATAATATTATTTTTTAATATTTGTTAAAATAATCTTAAATAATTATCCTATTTTAGTAAACTGTTATCCAGTGGCCAACATCTGTTGCGATGGTGTACTCCATACAGGTTCTTCAGTTGGGTTTCAGCTGGATGTCCCATGCAAATACACGTCTGTCTGTTGAATGCCTAACTAAATTTTTTAAATTATAATTTTATTTGACTTACATTTTAAAGGGTATTTTTTTATCACATATGCTCATTAATATTACATATGTTCTTATTAAAATGTCCATTTATTAAAAAGTTTAGTTATTGTGACTAATTTTTTTATTTATTGTTTCAATCTAGCAGCATTTTACTACTGTTGATGAAATTGCTTGTTTAGTTTGTTTTTCATAAATAAATATGTGGCACTTATAAATGGGAATATGAAAATGGCACCTTAACATTAAACATTTTTTGTCTTTAAATCCTGCATCTGATTCTGATGTTTTATATAAACTATTCAGTTTTATTTATGTAAAATAATATAATTATTTGATATTTTATTGATTTTTGATTTTTTTTTACTAAAATTTTAAAATTAATTTCTAATTTTTTGTATTTGGTTTCTAGGAATGGCAAGAAGTTCAACATAGCCCTGCTGCTGTCAATATTTGTTGGATTTTTGGGAGCTGACAGATTCTACTTGGGATACCCAGCGTTAGGTAAAGGCATTAAGTGCACAATGTAAGGCAATATTGTGTCTTTATGTTAATTAAAAGCTAAAAATTCTAAACGTAAACAGGTTTATTGAAGTTAAGTACGTTTGGCTTCATGTTTCTTTGGGTTCTGGTTGATATCATATTCATTGCTTTGCAGGTTGTTTTACTATTATATAATTTTTGTTTGAATTAATAATTTACAATTTTGTATTAATGTTTTCAAGATTGTAGGCCCCTCCGACGGCTCTAATTACATAATCGATTACTACGGACCCGTTCTCGAAAACGTTGAAAAAAATAACGAAACACATTTATTTCGGACTACATAATTTTTTTCCTTTTATTGTGATATCGCTTTAAAAAACGTTAAAATTTAAAACATTTAGTGTTTTTGTTTTGTTTTGTTTCATTTTTCTCTGATTAACGGTTTTTAAATAATTTCGAAGGAGGCAAAGCTGATAATTCTATTTTCGATTCAACTAATAATAATAGTATCGTAAAACGATTGATTTATATCGTCCTTCCTAATGCAAGCTGCTTGTAAGTGTATATTTAGGTGGACCGTTTGATCGTTACGATCAATTAATAGTTAAAACATTTTTTAACATTCTTTTCAGCCGAAAATGCTGTTCCTCCTATGGAATCGTCGTCGGACCATCCTTTACGGATGAACTTTGACCCTGTGGAAGCCAACTTTATAGCAACTGTTATGAAAGATTGTTATTACCAATTGCACAACGTCGGAACCTCGGAAGATGTCAAACCGCTTCGTCTCCATCAGCTTTTCAAGGCCGAAAGTCGTTCCATGAGAATCAGCGGAGTTCAGAAGAAGCAGCCCGTTTCAAAATTTCAGACTAAGGCATCAACTGACCGTGGAGAAGGACGAAATACTGCCTCTTTCGCCGCACATGTGAATTTGGCTGCAAAACAAAGTGCTTCTGAATTTTCACAATCAAAGTTATCAACAGAAGTAGATGATAATACAACCTGGGTGGAAAAACTTGTGGAGGCCCATGGTTTGTTAGAAGGTCTCTATTTAAAAACTGTCGATCAAGCTGAAAATGTTTTTGGATCACAAAAGTTGCCTCAAGAAAAATCGTTTATTAATTTTGAGGAACATGGTATTAGAATGAAAAGTTTTGAGCTAAGCAAAGCTATAGCTGACCATGAAAATGCTTTGAATCAAATTGTTAAACATCGAAACAAAGTCATAATAGATGGTTTGATGGACGTCATTCTGGCTACATCCGAGGAAATGAGGTATAAAGGTACTTTCGAAACTTTGAAATTAAGAAATCAGATGGAGAGAACAGCATTGGAAAACGGTCCAAAGTTGATCATACAAGAAATGCAATATCAAGAAAAATGCAAAAAGCTTATTGAAAGCATCATAGACGTTTGTTTACATTTTGTTTACATAATGAAAAATTTATGAAAATATTTTTTCAAAATATATTTAATCTATATTTGAGATATTTTGTAGCGTAAATTTTCAATGTTTTCCGTTTATTTGTTCAGCTTTAGATTGGCAAAGACGGTTGTTGCATTTGTCAATCGTAAATATTATTTTCACTTGCTGTTTAAGTGCATGAATAATAGCATGTTGCACTGAGTTTCGGTAACATTAACATTGCGTTTCGATCATTATTTGTAACTAACGGAATTGTAACTAATACTATATTCAGGAAAAAGAGCAAGGTCAGATGATGATAAAAGAAAGGGAAGCTCAGGTAGCCAGTTTGAAAGACTATCTGAAGGAGCAGAAGGTTTTGAGAGCGTACGAGATGTCCTACATTAAAAAATTCTCTGAAGCCTCTCTCGAACAACTGAAGAAAATGAATGATAAACAAATTTGGCTGTTGCAAGAAGACGAACGAAAGGTTCAACAGCTGATTGAGAATGACATTAAAGTATGCTACACATTACAATCAACGTTTAAATGATTTTTCAATTTGCTTCCGTGCGGTGTCGATGTTAGATGAATTTTTAAAGATCACAATTGGTTTTAAAAGCGCGAATTATTTTTATTGTTTAGACTAAGAATTATGTATATTTTGATTAAAGGCAAACGAGGTGATGGAGTCCTTTTTGAAGAAAGAAATTGAAAGTTATCAGGAGTTGTTGAATTGGTGGACAAGCAAATATGAAATCGATGTGGAAAAGAAAACAGCTGAACTGAAGGAGCTGAAGGAACGTCGGGAGAAAGATTTGGAATGGCAGGAGACTTTGAAAAAACGAATCGTGGAGTACGAACAAGTGATAGAAGATGATAGGCGTATGAAAGCAATAAAGCAAGCCGAGGAAGACTTCATGAAGTTACAAAATAAGAAAGCTATTCAGATCCAGGCGTGGTGGAGAGGACTGAGAGTAAGGAGATGTTTGGGACCTTTCAAAAAGAAGAAACAAAAAAAGAGCAAGGAAGGTGGTGCAGCTAATGCCAGCACTGGTGGTGGAGCCGCTGGCAAAAGGAAAAAATAGACCAAATAATTATTTGTATGGCTACGTATAAGATGTCAATGATTCATAAACTACTTGTTAAACTATTAATAAGCTAGTTAGGGCCAAAAGAATTAGAGACATATCATTAGCAAAATTTGTATAATAAATAATTTGTCTTGATATTTTATTTTTTAAGATTTTTTTCATACACGAAAATAAAATATTAAAGCACAAATGTTCTTTTATTATTTTTGTTAAAGATATCTGCTATCATTTACTCCTACGAAACATCAGAACGCTGCTTCTTTGCTGCTTTTCCGAAACTTTCCAGTTATGCGCGCATTGTTTACATTACACATCCTAGTATCTTACAGTTGCAGTTAACATCATTTCACCTTTCAATTAAAATAAAACTTAAACTAATAAAAGATGCTTGAAAAATTATTCAAATTTATTGCAAAATTTAGTAACTGCTGTCAAATTTATGAATTATCGAAACTTGGATATTACTTGCGGGATGCTATTTTACGAGGGCCTAATATTGTTACAGGATGTGTATTTGCTTGGTGCATGCACTTGCCTGTGTGTACGTTAAATACATACATACATACCCATGATCCTCGCATGCAGCTTCTCATAAGCGTATATCTGCATACAAATGTCTCTAAAAATGTATATCTAATATTTTGTTTCTTAGCATGGATGTATACATGTACATGTTACTATATAGCATGCGTTAAATGTAATATGAATAAATGGATACAATCTTTCTTATGAGTGTGTGTTTGATTGGAATGTTGTTGTTGCTGTATGTGTATATTGAATATGAAAGATAACAAACTATATAAATGTGATGAAGTTAATATGTTCGTGTTCTCCTTAGATTGTGTTCTTTGTTTTGTTGATATTTGATATATATATATTCAAATGAACAGTTGTTATTGGTGAGGTTGTGTTTGAAGGTGAGCTTATCGTACATTCAACTACAAATTCCAAATCATTTGCTTCGTTCACTTCGGATATTTCTGCTTTGCAATTTTTTGGCGAACCTCAATCTTTCACTTGGATTCTTTCAAAGCAATCGATAAATATGCCTTTTGTGGTATGTTTCGAATTAATTGAATAAAATTTCTAATTGTATAAATTGACTTTTATAAAAGACAATTGTCTTTACTTTATTGTTTATGGTGTTTACTTTATAAATTTTATCTGTTAAAAATTATTTCTGAAATTTTAAAACCGAAATTGTTTTATTTTGAGTAATAAATTTACTTATTTGTGTATTCAATTAAATTTCAAACTTGAAGCCGCCAAAAGTTGAGAAGTGTGAGACGTGTGGCAAGTCAGTGTACGCTGCGGAACGACAGGAAGCTGGTGGTCGCATCTACCACAAACTTTGCTTCAAGTGCACCGTCTGCAAGATCACTCTCAAGTAAGGAAAGAACATTTAGCATGGTGTTTGCGAGACATTTAAATAAAATTAACCGTGAGCCTACTGGTGTGTGTGTGTGTGTGTGTGTGTGTGTGTGTGTGTGTGTGTGTGTGTGTGTGTGTGTGTGTCGCGTAGTCTGTAAGGAATGCTGAATGGCAGCTTAGTCTGAATGTTTGGGTCTGTGTGTGCTTGTGCAGGTGTGCATGTGCATTTTTGTGAGTCCATGTAAACAAATTTATGTGAATATGCGTGCGAGTGGTTGAAAAAATTTTATATGTTGCGTTTGTTTGCGTGTGATGTGTTTTTGTAACAGGCATCCTTCCTACCCATTCTGTGGTTCTGCGCGAATTTTTAATTGTTCAAGTCTGTTTTGTGGTTGGCATGTAATTGGCTCAAAATTCATTCGTTTTTTATTTGTTCGTTCGTTCATTCATTCATTCGTTCATTTTTTCGTGGATTCATTTTTTTTTCGTTGGTTCATTCATTCGTTGGTTCATTTATTTATTCATTCGTTGGTTCACTTTTTCATTGGTTCATTCATTCCTTCGTTAATTAATTTATATTGAATATTTATAAACTAACGATAACAAAATAATCAGCTGTTTTTGTGCTTGCTTACAAATCAAAGTGTAATGAATGAATGATTGAATGATTGAATGAATGAATGAATGAATGAATGAATGAATGAATGAATGAATGAATGCAATTGAACGAATAACGACAGCAGCACGATAAATAAATAACCATGACGTCATGGCGTGACTCAATTCATCAGATGAACAACCGTCTTATTGTTGTTAATCCAACTGCCATGCAACTAAACAGGAATTTAAAAACGAATGTTTACGTACGTGTTCATATGGTTTTAAAAGGAACATTGGAATAAAATTTAACGAGAATATTTTTAACAAGCGATTAATAAGTCTCAATTATTTTAATTGCTCCAAGAGAAGTTTTGTGTCTAAATTATTAAGTTGTTGAAATAATGCACCGAACAGTCAGACTAAAAAGTTGTGTGGATAATAATTTAAAGATAATAAGATTAATAATAATAATAATAAGATTAATAATAATTAATAGCCTACCTAACAACCATAATTTTTAATTAAGTAGTTTGATAAATCATGAGTTAAAAATAGTAAGTTATCTGGACTGATAAGATTTATAAGCTGTGTAATCATATTATAAACCCATAAACCAGTTGATTTGTTTTTTTTAAGTTTTGCCCATTTTACTTAAATTTGCTCTTCTCTCTTTGTCTTCTCTCTCTCTCTCTCTCTCTCTCTCTCTCTCTCTCTCTCTCTTTCTTTCTCTCTCTCTCTCTCTCTCTCCTATTACCCACAGCTATCTCCTGTTTCTCTCTATCTCCTCTTCTTTCTGCTCGTGTGAGTGTGTCTATCTAGATACATTGATGATGTATACAGCACATTGCGAGAACGTACATCCAGTTACTAAAACATTTCAACAATGCATGAGTCACCATCATCATCATCCTAGCCATCGTCGTCATCATCATCTTTATTGTGGACGAGTTGTACTGTGTTGTGTACAACTTCAGAGTACCAATGCACTACTTGCTGTAGGGTACTTTTGTAAATGCATGAACCATGATTTGGTGTGTGTTTGTGTGCGTGCGTGTCTGTGTGTGCGTGTCTGTGTGTGCGTGCGTGTGTAGTATTGTGTGGTAGATAGATTTCATTTTATTTCGTTTTATTCCATTTTGTCTCTCACTGAGAATAGCTATTGGAAAAATTGTTTATAAGTTTTTAGAGTTGCATCGATAGTCTAATGAACCTCCTGTACTTGTGTCTCTATGCACGTGTGTGTCTGTGTTTACGTGTGTTTGTATGCATGTGTCCGTCTATGTGTTTGCGTGTGCATGCGTATGTGAGTGTACATATGTAAAATCGGGTGTAAAATAATGAGGAACTTATGTATTCAAATTTTCATGTCTTATTTTGTTTCACGCCATTTTCAATTAAATCTTATAATTAATTTGTTCTAACCGCGTTGAAAACATTCTTCTTCCGTACCATCACAGGTTAAACAACTACAGTCAGGCTGACGGGGTTCTATACTGCAAGACGGACTACCAGAAGAACGTGCTAGCTAAAAATGCGCAAATATCCATGTAACTGTTGCGTCGGCGGAAGATGATGGTGAAGAGGACAACGAAGATGATGATGGTGGTGGTGTGGTTGATAGTTGTGATGGTTTAAGGGGTGAAGTAGTGATGATGTTGATGAAGATTATGGTAATTATGATGGTGATAGGATGACGATGATAGTGCGGTGGTAATTAAAATGACGTTGGAACTGACAATTTACGATGTATTCAAAGCAGTATTATTATTATTTAAAACTTTAGATACTTGTGTTTTTTATGCATTGTATGATATCGTTTCAATATTGTATCATGATATCTTATGATATTTTATCCTATCATATAATAGTTTATTGTATTTTTTATTTTTATGAATGTTTTCGAGACTTTCACAAATTTTTTTTTGTAAACTGTGCGTGTGGGTAACAACAAAAACAAAATAAAGAAAAACAACAAAAATACTTTTTACTGTATTTGTAGAAACTCGTTTATCTATTTCCTGAGAGATAATTTGATATTTTATTGGTAATAAAAATTGTAGTTTTCGAGATTTAAAATTAATTCTTAAAAAACTGTTTGAAACTCTTTCTAAAAATAAAATTAATCTAAGTCGAGCACTTAAATTCTCAATTGCGTTTAATTTTTATTTAGTTTGCAAGATGTCAGGTGAGAAACAAATTTGTTGCTATTTTACACCATTTGATCAAACTTTGGTCCGAATATAAAAATAATAAATCGCACACATACACACGCAGAGTCACGCACACAGACTGAACTGATAGGTGAGACAACTGAAATACGGATGAGATAGTTAAACTTTCTTAAATCTCCTCTTCCTCCTAAGGTAGCTTCCATCTTTGAACATGTCGTAGCAGGACGGATCCAACGTCCAATAACATCCCTTCTGCGCTGTGGTGAACTTTTTTTTGCTAATTTTACTTTTTTTGTCGGTGCTTGCAGCTGTTGAAGCCGCTGCTGTTGCTGCTATTGCTGGGTGACCGTTTTCGCTGTCTTTGCTTGTGTTGAAATGTTTGGTGGTTTCATCTTTGTTGCTGTCGTCTGAGCTGCCGTCGTTGGTTGGTTGGCTGAAGTTGGTTGAATCGTCGTCGTCGTTGTTGCAGATGTTGTTGTTGCCGTTTGCTGCGATATTATTGCCATCGTTGTTGTTGCTGCCATCGTTGACGTCATCATCCTGATTTTTCTTCTTAGGCAGCTTGATGAAGCACTCGTTCAGAGAAAGATTATGTCGGATGGAGTTCTGCCAGCCTTGCCTGTTTTTGCGGTAGTATGGAAAGCTGAAAATAAGAAAGTAAATTTTTATCAGCTGTTTCTAGTTTACAATTTTCACTCTAAAAATCAGAATAAAAAAAGTTATATTATTTCAATGATTTGTTTTGCAAGCGCTCAGCCTAACGTGTCCAAAAGTATTATTTTTTTGCAAAATAAAGAGCATTAAACAATTTTCAATATCTCGTAAAAATACGGAACATTTATTGAAAAAAGCTTAAACCTCTAAACGATAGTCCAATAGGCTACTTGAACATCCTGACTCTGATAGTTTAACAAATTTTGCCTATCCCGACAATGTTTCGAATGTTTAACGCAGTTTGCTTAATAACCTCCTCAAGAAAAACAATGTGACTTAAAATTAATTTTGCGTACCTATATAAATAAATAGGATGAAGAAATTGCTGAAAATTGTGCAAGGAAGACTAAAATTGAAGTCAATTTTATTTTTACACTTTATCAACACAATTTGGATATCTCTACTTCTCTACTGCTTTCATTCATTTGTTCACTTATTCATTCATCCATTGGTTCGTTAGTTCGTTTGTTCATTCATTCATTCATAAGTCATATGCAATAGTCATATTCAATTAACTTTTATTTTACAATTAACGCTTTTGTTAACCTATTCCTATTTAAACATCAAAAATTACAATTCCACATTTAGATTTCTTGGAGAATTCAGCCCATAAATTGAACAGATTTTTTGCAGGGAATATTTTTCTATTCATTCGATTCTAAGATAGTCAAACTACGCTTTCAAAACTTGCAGCTAGCTAGGTGTGCAGCCAGCTAGGACTAAATCGAAGTTGGAACGTGGAACTCGAAGGGCGCTTTGTTACTCTTGCAGAATTTCAATGCCTTTTAAGTCTTTTGTTTATATTTCATGTATTTTTCCTCTAATACGCCGAAAAAGATCATGTCAATAGATAATTTCGTGCGTTTTTATATTTTCGAAGTTAAAAATCTTCCACGAGCCTTCACTTTCAATCACTTTTCATTTCTTCATTGCTTCTCAGATCGAGTTTCAAAATTGTTCATAAAGAAGTTTCACATCTACTCTTACAATTTTGGCCCATTTGGTTAATTATATAATTATATAATTGACGATTAATTAAAATTAATTAATACTAAATATATATAATTAGTTATACAATAATGAATAATATGATGAAATAGCGGATCAGTGACAAGTAGCTACTGAACTTTTTCATGATGAAACTGTAGATGTCACTCAACGTCACCATCCTATCGTCCTTGTTCATGATGGCCAGGCTGATGAGGGCGATGTAGCTTAGAGGGGGTTTGTTTGATGATGATGAGGAAGAGGAGGAGGAAGTAGAAGTTGATGTCGGAATTAATGATGATGATGTCGTTGTAGTTGTGGTTGTTGCTGCTAGGTACGTCGATGCTGTTTCCATTTTGAAAGTTGTTGGATTGTTGTTGTAGTAGGGGTAGTTGTTGCCTTGGTGGTAGTAGTTGAAAGAATATCTGCTAATGTTAGATGTGTTGCTGTTGTTGGCACTAATGATATTAACATTTTTGTTGTTGTTAAACATGGCGGTTGTTGTAAAAATTTTGTCGTTGTTTGAACGAAAATACGAACTATTGTAACGATTGTGCAGTGAATTTGAGTAGAAAGTGCAAAATGGTTGAGCATTATTTTGTTGTTGTCGTCGTTGTTGAATAGTAGGAACATTTCGGTATGCAACTGACATCGTTGTCGTTGTTAACGCTGCCGCCGCCGCTGCTGTTGTTGTTTTTGTTGTAAGTGTTGTTTTTGAATTTACAATGACCATTGATGTTGATGGGACTGTTGTTACTGGTAGTACTTTACCTTTTGGTGAGTTTTGTGCGTCTATAGCAAAGTAATTTGGTTGATGATGTTTGTGTTGTTGTTGTTGTTGTTGTTGCTGCTGCTGCTGCTGCTGCGGATGAAGCGGCTGCGTAAACGGACGCGTAAAGTTTGTTGAGAGTTGAGTTTGTTGGTAGCATTGGTTGGGGTGTTGATGTTCAATATAGTGATTTTGTTGAGGATGGTAGCAAGGTTGATAATACATTTGTTGCAGATGTTGTTGATTCAGTTGTGGCTGATGTTGCAGTTGTCGTTGAGTTGGTTCTGTTTTGTTCAGGAGTGGTCTGAAATAATTATTAGATAGTGTTGAAAAATTTCGTTGTATAAATTGTTGCTGGCTGTTATAACGTGTAGCATTATTTTGGTAGCTATTTTGACAGAAAAAATATTGTAGTTGTTGAGGATGATGATGTAGTTGCTGTTGATGCTGATGATGATGTTGCTGCTGCTGATGTTTATGTTGTTGTTGCGGTTGCGCCTGAAAATGTTGCTGCGATGTTTTATGTTGATACAGTTGTTCCGACCGTTCGAACTGTTTACAAGGTGAACCCAGATCAAAAGAACATGAGTTGAAAGAACTGTGGTCTCGGGGTTTGTTATTGTAACAAATTTTGTTGTTGTTTTGGCTGCTTTTGATCTCGCATTCACTTAATATGTTGTTGTTTTTGTAAAGCGTGCTGTTGTTGATGTTGTTGTTGCTGTTGTTGTTGTTGTTGATGCTGCTGTTGTTGTTGTTGCTGCTGTTGTTGTTGTTGTTTGTGTGCGGCAGGCTTGAATTTGAAACAACATATTCTTCTTTGAATTGTTGAACTGATGTTGAAAAAATTGTGGTTGATGTGGTTGCTATCCTTATCTTTATTGTTGTTGCTGTTATTGTTATTGTTAAAGATGTTGTTCTGATAGACAGATTTTGTGTTAATATGGTTAATGTTATCGATGTTAATGTTATTAATATTATTGATCATTGCGTTGTTAATGTTGTTGATGTTGATAATATTGTCATTGGTATTATTGTTGCTATCTTTGTTACTATTGTTGATATCGTAAATGTTATTGCTAACAACAAAGTTGTTGCTAGTGTTGCACATGTGATGTAATATTTTGTTGTGTCTTTCAGCATTGTTGTTACTGTTGTTGTTGTTGTAATTGTTGTCAAAATTACATTGATGCTGGTTGTCAATATAAATACTATTAATGTTGTTGTTATTGACAGTAATAACGTTGTTGTTTTCGTTATTGTAGTAGTAGTTGTTGTTGTTGCTGTTGTTGACATTAAATGTGCTGTTGTTGATGTCGTTGCTAATTATGATGTTGTTGTTGTTGTTGATGATGCTATCATCCTCTCCAATCTCATTTGCGGCTCCGTCAACAAAATTGTAGTCTGAACTGTTGAAATGGTCTTGGAAGTACAAATCATTAGTTGAAGAAGCAACAAGGTTTGTGTTGAAGGAAAATGGATTACAAATCGCTACAGATTTTGCAACAGTTATGTTGTTGTTGTCGTAGATGTTGTTGTTATTATGGCTGTTTGTTTCAAAGCCATTAATGTTGATGTTGTTGTTGTTGTTATTGACATTTTTGTTTATACCGATCGTAACGTTATTGGTAAGTAGTGTTAACTTTGAGTCAATTCGGGCATGAGATTTCGATTTACTTTCTTCCATGATGCCAAAAATAATTCAAAAAGGGATCTCAAGTGTATCCATGATTTGGTCAAGCGAGAATAAATTCGGAAGCACGCTTACAAATTGCATATATCCGAATACATACAGCTGCCAATCAAGTTAGTAACCTGCTGGCAAACGTTGTAGTAGGCGGAGCGTGAACAAAATGTGGGTGGAGTTTAAATAATAACTGGACTTCTTGGGCAATAAGGTTTAATTCGATATCAAATAAGAATAAGCGAATGTGTTATTTTAAAATTAATATGAACTTCAAAGTTTTTTCAAGTCAATTTGTAATTTTAATAGATAAATTAACTAAAATATTGGTTGCATAAATAAGTACCAGTATAACACAACAATGGTTATTAAGCTTAAGACGTGTAACAAACAAACACACATATTTCGTTTTTATGTAAGGTTAATTTAGCAACATGATAAAGAAAAGAATATGATGAGAATAATGATGACAACGATGATGAAGACGATGATGACGACGACGATGATAATAATGCATACTGCTTTTGTCGTAGATCATTTTGTTGTTGCAAAAATTCTCACCTAACTTACAACTGAGAGAACATGAGAAAGCAAACAATCCTGGCGCGATTATGGAATATTCAACTCTATACATATTACAAAAGCTCATTCCACAAATATTAAAACGTTGTAAGCCGACTGTATAATAATAATAATAATTGTTATTATTATTATAATAATAATTATTATTATAATAATAATTATTATTATAATAAAAACAATAATAATAATATAAATAATAATAATAATAATAAACGTAGGTGGTTATGGTAACAATAGTTATTTAAACTCGTATCATTCTGAGTAACACACAACAAATTGAAAATAGTTCTATTATCAATCGTTTAATACTAATGGCAAAAAATGGTTTTATTATACCATCATCATCGTCATCATCATCACCATAATCCACCACCATCATCATCATCATTATCAGCAGCAGCAGCAGCACTATCATAACCATCATGACGTCATAAGAGCATACAGATATGAATGAAGATGTTTAGTGAAACATTTCAACTAATTGGTCCATTTAACTCATCTTACACGCCCAATATTATTGATACACACCACACACACACACGCATACAGACACACACACACACACACACACACACACACACACGCACATACAGTTACATGATCAAGTTACCACATTACACCCACGCACATTTGCTAACACACTTACACATACTTATGAGCTATCATTCACGCTTTGTAATAAGAATATAATTACCATAGACACGTGCGCATAACTACATAGACATACGTACGTTCACACACACACACACACACACACACACACACACACACACACACACACACACACACACACACACACACACACATACATACACACACAAACACGCACACGCGCATATACACACAGGCATACACACACACATACATACGCATACATACACACACACATACATACGCATACATACACACACACAAACAAACACATACAAACATACATACAAACATACATACATACACACAAACACATTCAAACAAACATACATACATACGCACACATATACTTACATACATACCTAGATGCACCTGTTGTTTTTCCATCATAACTCCGTTGGATCCCGCGAGATGTTAACGAGAATTTAAACGCGATGATTTCAACTTTATTGACCATTCGCCAGAAATTTCGATGATTACCATTACATAGATGTGATGATGGTGATGGAGAAAAATGTGAGGATGAATTAAATGATGATTTGATGATGGTGATAATGATGCTGATGATGTTGTTGTTGGTGATGATGATGTTGTTGTTGATGATGATGATGTTGACGATGATATAGAAATGATAATTGTATATAGAAGATAATGAGACGGTGATGATATCCTTTTTTTATATCATATAACTCAATATATATCTGAATATGTCGTAAAAAAATATTAATTTTTACAATAAAATCGAGTCCTTGCTGACAATACAAAATAAATTTTAAAATTAAAGGTGAAAGTGTGACGAAAATCAAAAAGTTTAGAATGAATAATTGAAAATTTAAAGAAAATGTCATTGAAAATAATGATAGAGATATCATTGCGAGACGCACTCTCTTATCAGCACGACAGCTCGATTATCAGCATGTAATTTGGTGTGAAACGAATTCGCGTGAGGTCTCTTAATTTCTTGACACCAATGGTAAATCAACTATTCTGTCGGATTAAAATTTATTTTTTAAAATCATACAATACAGTCTTCTGCAGATAAAATCTCGCCAATAAATGAATGAGTGTTATTGTAAAAGCCTAGTTTGCCTTAATATTAAACAGTTAAGTAACAATAATGTTAACTCATGTTAAAAAACCTAAAAATAAAGTTTTTTATTGAAATTTGCAAAATTTTTTCGCGAAAGTATTTGTTAAAAGTAAGATAAATATCTATTCTCTAATGTTATTATTTCTTTGATACGGTTAGATTAGCTCTAGTAACTTATTTTATCACAAATATTATCAGTCACGCTTCTCTGCCAAATTCTTCTTCTTTTTTCTCGACCATCGACCTCCACAAAACCCAATCTTTAACACTTTGTAGTAGTTGAGTAGTTGAAATGTGGTGATATTCAAAAATGTTATTCGTTGTTGACCGCGATCTCTTTTCCCTGCAATCTTTTCAGTAGTTGTTAAATTTTCCATTCTTTCCTTCCGCACGATGTGACCAAAAACTTTAACTGCCCCGTTGGATTATTTGTAGTAATTTCCTCTTTTCATAACCGGAATGTTTTAATACAACCTCATTCGAATTATGAGAGGTCCAACTAATTTTCATAATTTTTCTCAAAAACCATATCTCAGCAGCGTTAATCTTTTTTCCATTTCTTTAAAAATAGTCCAGGACTCAGAGCTGTAAGTTAGTTAGCCCAATTAGTTCATCCTTATTTTTATATTGTAAAGGACGTTTTCTTAACCAAACAAGATATTTTTTCAAAAATTGAATTCTAACTTAACCGCGTGAAGTATATTTTGAATTTCAACGACATGACTTAACCATATGTTAATTTTACTTAACTCTTCATTTGTTATCTCTGACCTTAGTCGTAAATATTATAACATTTTTGCCTGTAATATTTTTTATGTTCATGGTGGCCAAATGATATTGTTAAAACTTTCTTAGTCTTGCTGAAAAATTATTTAAATGTATGTAAGTTAATAAGCTTATTATGATAAAATAAACTTCATTTACTCGAGAAACTCTTGTTGAACCACATCAGAAACATTTATTTAATATAACAAAACAATGACAAAAGGATGTAAATAAATAAAAAATAGCTTCTGATAAAGTCATCTTGTTTCAACAACTTGTAATTGTTTGTCCACCTATCTGTTAAACAATCACAAAAGTTCGTATAACACAGTTAACGCAGAACTTTGCTGACGACCTCCAGCAAACTTTGAGGGAAATGCGTTTGACAGTTGTCCTGAAACATCAGAAGAGGTAATAACACGTACTAAGATAAGCAAACGCGAGCTTGAAGTGTGATTATGGAATTATAATATAGAAGTTGAACTATAGTACTTGAACTCCACCGATGATTACAACATTTAATTTTTATATTTTATACGTTATTCACAATCACAAACATTGTTCGCATGCTATTTACAGGTCTCTGACCTTTCTTAACTAATTAATGAACGACGTTAACGCTGCTCCTTATAACTTAGAGGACAGCTTTAATGAATAATACTACAGCGATGGAATTTAATGAAACTTGTATGTGTAATGGCCTTATACCTAACTATATATTATATGTATATTTATTTATTTATTTATATAATTCATTTCATTTTGGTACTCAAATTCAGTGTGTATGTTTAATTGTATGGTGTGTGTGTTTGTGTTTATGTGTGGGGTGTATGTGTGTGTTGTATACGTAAAAACCCTAAAACCAAACACCATTATGTATACTCATGGTAAATAAATACACGAAAGCGAAAATGTTCGCACAAAAATAAAATTTAGCATCTATGCCGATCTAACTAACGATAATAAAGAATAACGAAGCTACGTTTCATGGTTTTCCACTTAATTTTTTGTCATTTCGTTGTCTTTTTCCGTTTCAGAGGCATCTTTTGGATGGAAATAATGGCTGGAAATTTTTTAGTGAACTACTCGTCATCCAGCTCGTCCGCAGATTCCGACCAGGAAGAGTCTCCTCAATGCAAAAAGTTGGAATAATTTACTTTTTTCTGCTATTATTATATATAATTTATTTTATTAATATAAAAGTTTTATAAAAAACTAACTTTAATTAACTGCTCTATTCTATTATTAATTTAATATTAATGTGATTTTTTATTGCATTTGAATTTGGAATTGTAGGCATAGAAGAGTCATTCTTTTTGTTTTTTTTTATCCTACCTTATTTATAAAATAAAATAATATGAGTACAACATGCTCAAAAATTAATTTTATTATAAATTTGTTTTTATTAAATAAATGAATCAGACGAAAAACACTGCCTCCACTACCAGAATCATTTCTCTCCAAATTCAAAACCAAGAGTGAATCAGAAAGCCATCACGTTGATAACCCAGATGAGCACCAAGGTAGGTTGAGGTCGTTCAAACATGAGAGAGGAAACTGGGCATCCTTTGTAAGCATTCAGTGTATGTTGTTGTTGCGTATGTTTATGTATCTATGTGTGTGTGTGTTTGTGTATGTGTGTGTATGTATGTAGGTGTAGAGGTGTTGTTGATTAAATGATGTGCATATACTGAGCATGTATGCTATCATCTAATAATCATATTGCAAAAAGATAGTAATTTTAATGAAATAAATGCAGATCCTCATGACTTGACAGATGTATGCAATGACGTCATCAGAGCATTAGAACCAGTTGGCCAGTTTCATGTTGTGGAAGACATGCACATATCCCTATCCAGAACTGTTGTACTCCTCCATCACTGGATTGATGCACTGGTCCAGGATCTCAAATCAAGAATCTACAATACGTTTAAAAGGTTTGAGTTATTTGCTATAGAGAAAAATTTGTTTGAGTTATGGAAACATTTCTACATTATTTGTCTTAGTGAAAATATGAATAGCTTGTGAAGTTTTTGGCTAGAAGAAAATTTAAAACCATGAAATTTGTTTGTTGATTCATTTTCTTTTAAAGTACGCCAATTTAACAGAATATCATTCTCAACTAATAAAAATTTTTGAAATCAATTTTCAGAAGTAGATTAAATTTAGGCACTTTAGAAGTTTACACAAATGATGAAAAGTCAAGAACCTTTCTTGGTATAAAAGTGGATTCCACCGAAATGATGAATTATGTACATTCCATTGATGAATCTCTGAAGCAATTTGAACTGCCTTCTTTTTACAAAGTAATTCATTTATTTTCATTGATATTGCTAATATGGCTCTATCAACTGTTTCATTTGCTTCTTATGGAAGTTAATTCCTATTCAATAGATCTTTATTCCCTTTTAAAATGATTAAAATTAGAAAACTTTTGCTGATGTTCCTAAACTGAGTTATACAAACCAGGTCTGATAAAAGTGTTGCCGAATTCATCATGAACATTTTTTAATGTTAATTTTTGATAACGTTTGAATTCTTATCGAAAGATTATTCACACACACTTGTATATTATTTTGCCATATTTTATTGAAAGGAGAAGTCTTTCACATTTTCGTAATATGTGTTTATTGTTAGCAGAACATTCTATGGACAATATCTTTCTTAAAAATTATTTTTCTTCACAAGAGGTCAGGTTTTATTTCATTTTTAAAAATTTAAGAATCCTGACTTCCACATAAGTGTCTTGTGGTGTGTTGGGGATGTCCGGAAGCAGATAAGTGCCAACGTCTTAAACAAAATTCAAGTAAGTTATTCGTCTCTTTTTTCAATATTCATTTCCTTCATAGTCAATTAGTACAGCTTCTAAAAAATTCTTTTGTTAAAATCTTTTTTATTCATTGTTTTTTTTTATAAGAAATTTAGTGTGTTATAAAAACTTCTCTTTTATATTTCATTCATAAATTTTATGTTCTAAAACTGTTTTTTTTTTAAAGAAAATTCTAGCTGACTACCTGAAGATGTTTGAATATTTACGCCAATTTGAAGTCAACGAACTGAGACTTAAAACTGGAAACAAAATGTTTGTTTTCCCTGTGAAGTGACTGAACGTGGCTTTGTTGTACAGATTTGTTAGGCATTATCACCGCTGTATATATTACTGCGTCTGTTGGTTATATTTCATTTTCAAAATTGCAAAATTAGTTTTTCAAATTCTGTTCATTTGTTCTTTTAAAAAGTATTTTTACGAATGTTGTTAGTTTTTAATTTTATTGGTATATGTCATTTTTTGTTTACTTTAAAAATACTTGAAACTAATAGGGAGCCTAATTTAGAAATATAAGTTTTCAACCGTTACTTAATTTTGCTTAATTGTGGCGTTGATATAGTGAATTAAGCTGGTAGTTTGTTAATAGATTCAACTAATACTTAATCTGGTCTTGTAAATGTAAAATTCGGTAATGGAAATCCCGACGTTTTTGATTTGAATTGACGGAATAGTTAGCTCTCTATGTTGCAGATCTCGCACTATAATTCGATTTTTAAGAATGTGGCGCGGATATAAGTGAATTAAGCTAGTTTTTTTGCTAGATTCATCTAGTACTCAATCTCCAGAGCCTGAAAATGTATTATTTGGTAATGAAAATTTCGACGTTTTTGATATATAACAATGAATCAACCTTGTAGTTATCGTTATGTATTAGCGTACAAAAAACTGTTTCTCTCTGTGTATGTTAGGGAAAGATATAAAATTTGTTGTTTAAAATACAAACATACACGCACGCACACACACGATAAGTAATAGTGATACACAAAATGTTTGTTGGCCAGCTGGCTGGTCGACAGGCCTCAGCGTACGATATACACGTTTTGAAGAAAAAGGAATTGTCATAAATTTGTTACCGCTGTAAGTTTAAATGTAACTAACGATTTTTGTATTTAACCGTCAATACATCATTGCCGTCGTAAAAGTTAGTGTTACGAAATTTAAATTTACGTTTTCGTCAAATTATTTTGAAAAATTTAAATCATTTTAATCGAAAATTATAGATCATGTTTTCTTTCCCTTCCCGGTAATTATTTTGATGATGAGATTTATGAATCTGTTATATCCATGGTTTGAATCGCTTTATAATTTTTTGATTGTTGATGATAATAATGTTGACTGGGTATGGTGAAAATGACTTTATTATTTTTATTTTATTACAATTTTATTATATAACAATTTTATTCAATGCAGTTCTCCCCAATATTTTTCCGAGCTATGAACAACATTCACACAGTGCCAGTAAATACACGCGAAACAACGGGTCAGGTCACTGAAAGAAGTTTTCAACCGTTACGTAATTTTTTCAATTTTTCATACCATGATCTGTTCACCCTAGGCGTTGCTTACTGAGTGCATACTAGAGCCCCAAGCAGAGAGGATTTTTCCAAACCGCAACCGCCCGCATATGCACTGATCATTATTCGCACCGCGCCCGCGAAAAGGCAACATAAATTGGCCGTTTCAATCTCATGTTATCCGCTTGGGGCTCTTGTATATAACTGCGTCGTAGGCACGGCTGTACACCAAGTTTAATGCAGTGATAGGAATAAACCAGCCAGGTAGGTATTGATTTTCACTTCAGACCAGGTTGCTCGCAGCACTTCTGCAGGCGGTAATAAATCAGCTTTTAATACCATTTTATTGCGTACTACGCAGATGGTCGAGGTTGCGTTTTGTGGCGACGAAGTCGACAGCGTGTGTGGCCACAAGCCTACGTGTAGCTGAGTTCATATGTGGAACTAAGTAATTTATCAGCTAATTAAGATATTCTCAAACATTTGTCAGTTTTCGATCGTCGAAAGCTACATGTTCTGCAGATTTCAACATTGTCCCTTAACTGTTTTATATTGAAGTCGTTGGGTAGATATCTCTGAAAACCAACAACAGAAAAGTTTAGACAACTTGACATAGGTAAGTGGACGCAAAGGTTGCATTTTATGCAGATATGTCCTCAAGTGACATTTTATAAAAAAAAAGTAGATGTCTATACGAATAAGATTGATTAAATATCAACTTAGGTCCTTGGCTGATTTCACTCTTAATTTTTAATCAAATGATTTAATAATAAGTACTAACTTGCTTTTCGACCGAAACTAAATGTTCAAATGTTTGAATTGCAAGCAGTTAACATATGAATATGATGATAAGCAAAATATTACTAATTCAAGAAATTTCGAAAAAAAACTACAAAATAATTATTTTATTGATATATAATTGTTGACAACAATCTCACGTGAGAATTGATGAACCTGCATTTTTTATAACGTTTATGAGCATTGTAATGCCATTTTTCATATATTAATAAATCGATTTTATAAGCAGTAATATTTATTGTTCCATTTATATTATTACAACAAAAGTCGATAAAATTTTTCGCTGCCAGCATTCAAACATTCAGCAGCGCACAGCCTAGCCAACGCTATGGTTTTATTTTTATTCTTATTTTTAGCAGTTATGCTATCGTTCTTGTTATTTTCATTATGCATGCAAATAATATTTATGTGTTTGTTTACTTTATTTTTTCTCTTTCCTCTAGGTCGAATTTGTATCGGAGTTTGTTAGAAACGTCCTGATAACATTTGTTCTGTTGTGCTTTTTGTAGTATTGTTGTGTATTTGCTGTGGTTTTGTATGTAAATCATGCTGTATTGTGTATTTGTTATGGTATTGGGAAGGATGTGGTACTGTGTAATTTCTGTTGCTTTTTCGGGTAATGCTGCATTGTGTTCATTATCTTTAGATAATAAATTATTTTATGTAATGCATTTTTTGCAGTTTGTATGTTCTTTTTAGTTGATGTAGTGGGCATTAGTGTTGAACAAGCATTGTCGATGGCGAAAGAACTAATTTCGATGATCATTTCAACAAATTTAAAATTATTCATGCAAACACAGATGAGTGAGACTTCAGAAGTAGAAAGAGAAGAATAATAATAATAACCTGACACAATTAAAAATGTTTTATGATTGCAGCTTTAATTATTATAACGAACGGCGACCTTGGAGAAATGCAGTAAAGATGATTTCTTTATGTGCCTGTGCGAACGCTCACACGTGCAAAGATTGCCTGTGAGAGATTGTATGTGTTTGTGTGGTGTGTTTGTATGTTTTTGTTTGTGTATGTTTGTTTGTGTGTGTGCGTTTGTGTGAAGAAGAGGAGAATGGCATGAATTTGCAGATTATTTTGATTTATGATTCTTTCCGTTCTTTAGGAAGTAACAAGCGAGTATGTGTAATAATTACTAATGAATAGGACCACGCAATGTATATGCTATTTAGTATAATATTTCTGTCAATCATGGATTTTACGCTGGATGATATGTGCTGCACTGCATTCATTTTGTTAAGTTTATATGAAAAGAAATTATCCCAATGTTACACTTTTTTAATTTGTAAGTTGTTGTAAAATAATAGAAAAATATATTGACATTGACACGTAGGTAGGATAGGAATGTACAGACATGTTGTGCATATGACACAGTTGACGGTTAATTAAACATTTTAATAATATTTATTGTAATAAAATGTAATTTAATTAACAGTTTTATTAAAAAAGCATTTGCCCGTTTTCATTATAACACACAAATAATATTCACAACAGCGTCTAATCTATCCAGATGGCAAAGTGAATTTTTATAGTATTGTATCACATTACATGTTTATTCAACAATTCTAAGTTTAATATACATACACGCACACACACACACAAACACACACACACATACACACACACACACACACACACACACATATATATATATATATATATATAACAAAACATATTATACATGTATGCGTTTACACATGCAGATTCTGAAAGATTTCAACTTTAGCTAACCAAACGTTATCTTCAAGTATGATTAAAGTTAAAAGAATTTTTATTACCAGCCTTGTTTATAGATGAAATAAACACACTTACACACACAATCACATGCACACACATACACATACATATTTTATTTTATGTGTGATTATGTTTGTGTTATAGGTTGTATATCTGTGTTTGTATTTGTACGTATTTATGCTTAAACATGTGGATTGTTTACAAAGGTATATATAAAATATACAAACATTATCAAATAAATAATTGATATACGTATCGTAAGCTTATTTTTTATACTGTTTGGTGTGTGTGTGTGCGTGTGTGTGTGTGGGTGTGGCATTTGATATGCTACGTGATGAACGCAAGCAAATGTGTTTCAAGAGAGGTTAAATAATGTTCAGAGAGGTTAGCTAATTGAAATTGTGTCATTGCGTGGTTGTATCATTTGTTTGTCTGTCTGTCTGTCTGTTTGTCTGTCTGTCTGTTTGTCTGTTTGTCTGCCTGTCTGTATGTTTGTTTGTTCTTCATAGATGATATGATGTTTGATACTTTTGTTGCAAGACGAAGATGATGATGGTGGATGATGACGAGACCCATTTTAAAAGATAACAACAGTGATGATGACAGACGATGATGATGACAATGATGATGATAGAATGGTGGATTGGTGAATGATTAAAACCAGATAACAGGCTACAACGAATCTTGAAATGACGGTTGCCCAGCGATACAAAGTGTCGGTTGCACAAAGAGACAAACTGTTGGTTGGAGACAAAAACGTTGGTTGCACAGAGACAAAAATTTTGGTTGCACATCGAACGAATCAATGAGATGTGTTCTACATTAATTTTTATACATCAGATACTTGAGAAACTACAAAACAGTTTAAGCAAGGGTACCGGCTAGCACTGATATAGATGAATAATTTTTTTAAAATCATCAGCTAGCTCCGGTATAAATATTTATTAACATTAGCTGGGATAATTGTAACGCAATTGGTAATTACGTATACAGCAGGCACATGGTAATTACTCTTTCTAAGCCTTTTAATACTTCCTACATTCACGAGCCATTTTTCAGTAATTTAAATTCTAACATTTTATAATTAAATGTATAAGTCTTCCTGGTCCAATGAACAATGGCGTTAAATGTTACAACTTTACATTTTTATCAAAAACATTACCCGAAATTACAATTTGTAATTTGTTATCAGATAAGATTTCGATTCAATCCAGGTTTTGTAATGTAATAAATATATTAAATGTTAATGTGATATGCAATAATACCAATTTATACTAACGTAATAACAATCAAAATACTAGTACACCCTTTTACATGTATTTCTAGACTGACTGACTGACTGAACGATAAGATAACATCATTCGAACAAATGCTCTTTTGAGTATAAGATAAATTGCAGTAATGTTACTAATAGTAGAAGTAATTTATGTATTTATATTAGTGCAATTAGAAGTAGTAGCGGCTGTAACGATTACTACTGAAATGCCAGTAGTGGCGATATAAATGTATTTGGTAAGGGCTAACATTGGAATAAAGTTAGTATTAGTTTTGGTGGTCTTTATTATGTGTTCTTATTAGTAGTATGTTTGTTTGTGTGTGTGTGTGTGTGTGTTGTGTTTGTGGCACTATTCTAAGCCGTTTAATTTGCATATGCGTTTTTTTAAATTTGTTAAATCGAATATTTGTAACGTGTATCGTGTTATTTTTATGTTGCGGTGTTGTACAATGTTGTACTCGACACGCACACACAAAAACACACACACACACATATATATATATATATGTGTGTGTGTGTGTGTGTGTGTGTATGTGTTTAATATATTTATGTGCATGTGCGTGAGTGTATAATTTGTACGATTCATTTGAATGCATGAGCAGGGTATTTATAGCCATTCGCAGGCTATTCAGTCAATTGTTGAATGGCGTAATTCCAAAAAAAGTAACAAATTTTTCAAGCGTTTACCTTAAAAACGACGAACACACATAGATTAAACATATAAAACATAGATTAAACATATAAAACATAGATTAAACATATAAAACATAGATTAAACATATAAAACATAGATTATTTTTACTAGTATGTGTGTGTAGTATTTTTAAAGGCGTTTTTTGGTAGAGCTAAATCAAGAACGCAAATATTTTGATGATGTGGATGTAGATACATAAACAAATAAAAATTACAAGCTCAGGTAAACGGAATTGCGTGTGCGTTTGTATCAAATACGTATACATATTTCTCGTTTAATTAATCGTTAGCATTTAAACGCTGCTAGCTCGCTCGCATATCGATTTCAGTAAAATGTTTTTTTGATGTTTTTACGATGATGGTGATAAAGATGATGATGAAGGAGAAAGTGATAATGATGATGAAGAAGAAGAAAGTGATGGTGATGCAGAATACGGCACTAGTGAAATGATAGAGATGATGATGTGATATCATATAACTTAGATAATTGAAATAAAAGCGTGGGTAAAATATTGTAACTTTATGACGGTTTTTACGGTAATTGATTTAACAATAAGAGATCAAGCCTTGTAATAGAAATTATTAGAATATTAGAAACAACTTCACACACACACACACACACACACACACACACACACACACACACACACACACACACACACACACACACACACACACACACACACACACACACACACACACACACACATACACACACACACACACATGTGTGTATTTCATATAGGAAGTAAGCCTATGCACATTTCGATTTTACCCGCACGCACATAAGCCTATAGCATGTGGATGTGTGTGTGTGTGCATGGAACGTGTATGTGTATGCATGGAACGTGTACGTGTGTGCATGGAACGTGTATGTGTGTTTTCAAACCAGCGGGAAAATATTAATGGGTAAAATAAAATAACAAATTATTTAAAAAAGAAAAAAAAGAGAAAGAAAGAGAGAGATATGGAGAAATAAATAAAGAGAAAGAAATTAATGATTGTGTGTTTACAAACTATAAAGTAGAGAGAGAGAGAGATATGAACGACTTGTGAGTGAATTAATTATGTCAGATGAGATAGCGATAAGAATAAGTGAGAGTAAGTCACATTTGGTCACGTAGACCATTTGTATGGCAAGCAAGCAACTTTGTATCAGATGCATTGAGAACTTTTCGATCGCGGTTCCCGTTTAATTGAAATTTTAATTTTCAGAAGAAAAAATTTATCAATTTCTGTTTAACTCTTTTTTTTTAGTAAGTATGTTTCATTAATTTTATTTCCAATTTATTTTACATTTTTAGTATATTGTTTGTAATTATTTAGTTATTAAATGTTCGTTATTCGTGTACTGTACGTACAGCATTTACCGGTTACCCAGAGTAACAAAAATTCGTTATATTAAAAATTAAATAAATTTAGACACTTACGTAATGTTACAGTTTTAGCGGTATTTTTTCATTATAAACTTTGTAAAGTTTTAATGAAAAGTTGAATATAAATGGTTAAAAAATTTATTTTAAGTATCCATTTTACGAAACTTTATTTAATAAATTTTTGACGTAGAAAGAGTTTTTCGTTTTTGTTTGCATATAATATGTAACATTATAACATAATTTGTTGACAATTGAAGTAATTTTCGACAATAATGTATAACAATTACATTAAAGCTTAATAAAATTTAAATACTGTCAGTATTAATAAATAAAATTAATCTATTAAAATGTCCAAAAACCAAACAAAAGACCGAACTCGGATATAGCCTCCTATAACCATCATCGGAGCAGAAACATCAAATAGCAACATGGTTTTCACGAAGCAAGCACTCTTTGGTTTGAGAATTTTCAAAGAAAAATACGAAGTCAGCATTTTTATTTTACTTAAACCATTTGTATTACATTACTCTATAATAGGTGGTTAATTAATTAATTCGTTTTAAAAGCGTTTAAAAGGCAATTTTTAGTAGTTTGTTTAGGACCCTTACATGGTTACACGTAGCTATTTTAATATTACGGAGTTGCAACTTATATAAAATAGTTTTTTTCATTGGAAACATGAAAAAGTAGACCAAAAAACAGGCATTCAAATGGTTACAAAACATCGTATGGCGCATGTATGTGTAAAACATTGAAGTATCATCACTTATTCATAGTGATTGATGAAATAAGAAATAACATAGTGAAAGCACCCATAAAAAATGAACAGGAAAGAAACAAAATTTTTTCCAGCAAAATAATTGTGTATCCTAACCACTGGCATGTATTATAAATAGTTCTACGGGAGATTTTCTGTTGTTGTTTCACATTATTGGGTTTTTTCTTTTTCGGATTCAAGAGTCAACATTTATTAATTAGAACCTATTATTGGTTTAAGATTATCGAAAATTATCAAAATTGTGTTGATGACAATGTTACACTAGCAAGAAAGTTCATTTGAGAATGCTGTTGGCAGTAATAGCTTATGTTTACGCTTATGCGATATAACTTATTGGCGGCTAATGTCATTGTTAGTTTCGTCATTGTCATGACATCGTTTATTATTGCAAATTAATTTAGCGTTGTTATGGCTGACGTATAAAAAGAAATATTTGAAGTATTTTGAAGAGATAGGTGTTCAAACTTCTTTAATACGCTCATGGCGAATTTTTTTTGGTCAGGTATCTTTGACAAATGAAGATTATGGACACTGAAGGTACAATGTGAAATATAAAATACAACGCTAAGATTATATTGACACTTTGGCCAAATCTTTCTACTGTCACAAATGGGAAACTGGATTGTGTAATTTTTTCAATATCGGCATGTTTATAAATCCTTAACAAATAAAACAGCCTACACAAAGAAATACCGCGTCATACACAACGCAGCGGGACACTATGCGGCAGAGAATGAACTGCCCAAAAGTAGGCCATGTGAACAGTATGGCACGTATCAGGCTGTGTACGTTCGTGTACAATAGTTACGTTCGCACACTGTATGCACATGTACAATATGCGTACATTACATTACATTCATACAAGATACAACTGTACAACCGCAAGGATATTGGCGTGCATACAAGCGCGCAGTGTGCATATTGTTAGCAAATATTTCTCAACATGTGGTAGGCACTTGACGTTTCGAGAACTTTTCGATGATATTCATTCAGCTATTTATCAGGAGGCCATCGAAATGGTGGATTGTATTGAATGCATTTTAAAACGTTTTACAGCAACTAACATTTAGAGAAGGTTATACAAATATTACACAAACACATCTAACTGGGCGTTTTATGTTTTAACTAAATTAAAAACTGAATTGAAAATTATTTGAACCTTCAATAATAAAATAAGAACAAAATTTAATTTAAAATAATAAACAATTTAAAAATATATGGGTGGTGAAACGAAATGTTGATTTATTATTGTTATAAACTTCGACCTAATGCAATTTTACGACACATTCGAAGTGCGCGTTGGGAAGATGAATTTAGGAGACGCAGTAACTGAGCTCATAATTTATACATAAACAAATTAGACTAATTTAATTGTATTTACTTAAGCGTTTTAACATTATACAAACATCTACCAACGTATTTTGATGATAAAATACTCATGATTTAATAATTCATTGATTAAATAAATAAACTAAACAGTTACTGCCATTGCTGGCCTTCGTTGGAGCTGCTTGTACCGGTGGAGCCAGTTTCGTGATATATTCACTCTATCAAAAGCCTGATGTCAGGTGTCTATATAATTTTCAAACGTTTGATTTGTGAATCACGGTTTTGATCATCATGATATCATATCAGAAAAAAATCAGGCTAAACTGATTAATCCTCTTTTATTAATTACCAGACTGGTGAAGTCATCCGAGCTGCCTCCGTGGGAAAGAGTTGACCCAACAAAGCCCCAAAAAGTAGAATTGCAAACCTTTCAATGACAATTCATATAACCTCCTAACCTAGCTAAATATCACATTTTATTTTATACCTTAGCTGTTCACCATCAATGGAAAATATGTCCCAATCCCTGAGTTGGAAGCTCTCAAGAAAGAAATTGGAAGCTACAAGACATAATCAGCTCGTCTTGACATCACAGTACAATTTAATTGGTGCATTTTTTATGTTTTTTGACAATTATTATTAATATTTTGAGACAGTTTTTACGTGATTTCTTAAACTTAACAGTAATCATTTCGCTGGTTGTGCAAATCACATACTAACTTAATTTGATTTTTTAACACTAATGATTTTTTTTTAAATAAGCAACTACAAAACGTGTAGTTTTCATTCTATCGAAAATTTAACAATGAGAAAATAACTTCGGCTCTCGTGAAGCGCTACACAATCATCACAACGGCCGTCGTTGTTCGACATTTTGCTTTCTGTGCAACTGGTCGATCGTGTTCAGTTATAAAATTATGAAGTTATCTCAGTCTTTGTTCGGCTGGAGAGAAATATTTAGCTTGAAAGTCATTGCGAAAAAATATGAAGTAAATCACCTAAATCTGTTAAACTAGTTATGAATACTAGATAGAGCTAGCCTGTCAATTGCATTTTTAGTTTTAAATTTTGCTGACTTACCCGCAGTTGATACCACTTTTAGCCATCGTCGGATTTCCATGTACACTGGCCATCAGTTATACCGTTTACTCATTGTACCAAAAGCCGGACGTCAGGTTTGTCGAAAAATTGTTCAATAGAAATAATAATAATAAATGGTAGCAATGCAACAATTATTTTAAAAAATAAAGGATGATAAAGTCTTCTGAATATCCACCATGGGAAATGGTAGATCCCACTAAGCCCCAAAAGGTTTCAACTTTTTGTTTATTTGATGTCCTTAATAAATGATCCGTTGTAATGTTAATGTGTAAACTTGTAAAGTAAAGTGAGTTTTCTATAAATAAAAAATGGATTTTATTTTCTTTGAAGCTGTACACTGCAGATAAAAATAAAGGAAACTACAAACCAATACCAGAATTAGAGAAACTCAAGAAAGAGATAGGTAGCTATAAAAATTAACTGGAATTTGTCGCATGGTGTCATTTTTTTATTGACAATCAAAAATTCTCTATTAATGGTAGTAAAACTTTTCTTGAAGCAGAAATGTTCAGTTGTTCAAAACATATAAAATTTTCTGAGTTTTTAACAATTATTTTTTGAAATTTCAAATCTACGGTTTTAGAGTTCACAAGTCCATTTATCAACTGAAAAAAAATTAGGGGTAGATGATTATATTAGTCAACAGCTGAGTGTTTGATGACACAATGAAATAGTTGAAATAATATGGATTGAAGTTAAATTAAAAAAATAATTATAAAGACACTACAGAAGATGAATAAAATACTTTTTCTAAGATGTCATTTTCATAAGAATAAACAGCTATAAATCTTCTGAGATTGACTTTGGTATCCATGAACATAATTATGAGAGCTGATGAGTTGAACATTTCAAGTTGTTTTTTGATTCTTCCTTCAACATCTGAATTTTCTTCAAAGAAGTCCTTTTGAAAAATTGTAGAAACAAAAGTGGTGCAATTTTAGTTTTACAATCACTCAAAATGAACATTCTTACATGGATGTTAATTCGAATAACTGGAATAGCTATTTTAACCATGTGATTATTAATCATTTTGTCAGCAAATTTTAAATCCTTCCTCAAAATTTCTTCAAGGGTCAAACCTTCAATGAGCAAAATTAAGGTTAGATGCATAAAATGAAAAAATGCAATGAATATCACAACCGGATATTTGATCTTTGGCAACTAATATATTGTTGTACAATGCATTCCTATCAAAATCAACAAACTGCTTTTCAATTTCATCAACAATGTTGATATCTTTTTCTGTTGTTTTTGATCTGTCTTCTAAGCATGTAGTGTCTATCAAAATAGCTCCTTAACAAATGGATGTTTCAATTAGCTGGATTTTAGTTAAAAATAAATTATCCCCCAAAGATTACCATATAAAAGTTTAGCCAAGATTTTATCATTCATTTTGCTATGCTTTAAAATGAACTCAGCTACCAATGTGGAACATGATCCAACTGTCTCAATAGTAGCATCGACTCTAAACAGTAACAATTTGATATAAATAAAACTACAAAATGAACAGAATAATTTTTTGAACAGTTACTGATTATGCTGTGTTCTTTTATTTGTATGGTGATCAATGACTCTCAGAACATTCTCATTCAAATATTCTTGTTCACCAGCAAATGTGTTGAAGTCAACCAATGTTATTTTTAATAACTTTTTTTCATGTAACAATCTAAGGTTGATATCTTCAAGGAAGCATAAGTCTTCTTCAGCAATTCCGACCTATTGTCATTGACATTTAAGGCAATATGAGGGATAAATATGAGTTCGACACTACCAAGGATAAGTTTGAATCAAGTGAAAAATCTATTTTAATACCCGAGTTTCAACACAGTTTACAATTAGAAATAATAATTCAATTAAAGAAAAAACCCAATGACACTGACATTAGCTGGGCAAGGAATTTCAAAAAATTTATCACATTTAAATTGATTTATAATTAAGTTTACGTTAACGGATGCAAATAATATGATCAAAAACGTGATACCAACGTTTTCCAGGAGATATTTTACTTCTGTCCTGATTCTGTAATCTTTTCTTGAAATGTTCAATAAAGGAACATAAACTGTTCTTCTCTCATTTTGTTTCTTTGTGATGAAAAAATTTGATGTAAACGCAAAAATTTGAATGAGGAAAACAAAAAGTGCAACATACCTGGTTTTGGTTAAGAGCGAAAGCTAGACAAATCGCACAAACCGCCGAGTCCAGGTCACAAGCTTCGTTTCCAACGACAACATGGATAGTGATCGCAGAAGTTATTGCTTTTGAAATCTTTTAGGGAAAAATTAAAATAGAGACTTAATTTAATGTGCAAATGAAATAAATATGAATGTTACACATTAGCTTTGGAGTCGTGAAGGAACGAACTGACGGCCATACCGCATTCATTCAACTCCAATGTAATCAAAACCATCAACAGTCAACAGCTGATAACAATTTAAATGCAGACTTAGCGTTACGTTCAATTTTGTTTAAAATTTAAATTGCAAAGTAAACTTACTGTGAGTATTAAATTTATTTGAATAGTTTGTAATATTATTCACATAAATATCAACAAGATGCGTATGATAGCATGTATCATGCATGTAGATTGGAAAATTTTCGTAGAGAAAACGTAGTTAAGCTCTTCATGGTGTTTTTTCCAATGTCAACAATGCAACAATTAATCTTGTCCTAAAAGTGAATTTAATTTTACGTAAAGTATACGTATAAAATTATAAATAAATGATAACAAATAAATTTATTTTGTAAACCTAATTAATCTAATGTCATAGTGGGCGCGATGATAATTTTGCTGCTTTCTATTTCAAAAATTTCAAAATTTGTTACTCTGCAGTTTACGTTTATCATATTTTCGCTTGTAACACCTTTTAAAATAGTTGTATAATAAAAAAAGAAAAAGCTAACGAAAACAACACCGAACTCAACTCTTTAATTTTAATAAAAAAAAGATTAAATTGTCAATAACAAACGATTAACAAACAAATGACCTCAGAAAATTCAGAAGGACTGGCACGCAGACCTTTAAATATAGTAACCGGTGATAGCAGATTAGTTCGAAATGTTAACTCGAATCTCAATCACCTGTCTCCTAATGATGCTGTGTTTGGTCGCAGGTCCATCCATTCCTCGAATGCTAGCGAGATTTTGCGTCGAAGTAGTCTCAACACTTCAGCATTATGTCGACACAATTCAAGTGAATCCAGACGTTTGAGTCTCTCTCGAGATCCTGTGCAGCCAACTTCTGGCAGTTTATCTAGTCTCAAATGTAGGTCTTTGCCCCCAGAAAATGAAGAAGATGACGTCATAGGATCACTGACGGCTACACAGATATCCTGCTTATCTCTCTCTTCTTATTTGCAAAGTGGCAGACCTCGATCTTTCACTTGTTCAGATTTAGATGCAAAAAAAATGAAGACCAAGGTAAGAAACAGACCACCAACACCACCACCAAAAAGCGAACAAAACTTATCAGGAGATTCGAGAGATTGCAGTGATACACAGTTCTCAAGAAGCTTTGACTCATCATTTCTGGGTAACATTGGCACATCATCAGTGTTGGGCAGAAGGTCCAGACATTCAAGCCGAGACAGATTGGAACAGAGCAATCTCGATGAACTTCTTCCTGTTATCAACGAGTCCTGACTTTTTTGTTAATTTTTCGGTGTTTAAATTTTGCAGTGTTGTTTCAAAGTTTACCCTTACTACGTATTGTTTTGCTTTACATTTTGAAATATTTTGTACACATTGAGTTTTTTATTTAATTTATTTTGTTTTCCTTTCGATTGCATTCCCCAAAATTTATCACATCAGCAATAAATAAGTGTTCAAACTGAATTATTCATTTTGCTATCATCATTCGTGTAATATTTATTGATCTGGTAGGAAGTAAAACCTGTGCATAAAATTTTAATAAAACTCATTTAAATGTTTCCATGAAATAAAATCTGTACATAAGCTTTCTAATGGTTCTTTCTAAATTTAATAATTGCTTAAAATTTCTTTTTTATATTTTTAATATCTAATGTTCACACTACTCACTCACTCACTCACTCACTCACTCACTCACTCACTCACTCACTCACTCACTCACTCACTCACTCACTCACTCACTCACTCACTCACTCACTCACTCACTCACTCACTCACTCACTCACTCACTCACTCACTCACTCACTCACTCACTCACTCACTCACTCACTCACTCACTCACTCATTCACTCACTCACACTCACTCACTCACTCACTCATTCACTCACTCACACACTCACTCACTCACTCACATACATACATACATACATGTACACAAACTATTGGCACTGGCAAACACTATTGAAAAGTTTGCATTCTATATTTTTGTATGGAAAAAAGAACTTGTGCCAAATCATATATATATTTTATTTATTTATAATTATATTTATTTATTCAGTGTATATATACATATACGAAAAAAATGAGAAAAAATACATGTATATAAATTTGTGTTTTTTTTGATGTATCGCCCCTTCCTAGCACTTAGACGCATGATGGTATTCTGGTGAGATTTAAAACCATCATTGATGGGTGGCTGCTTATTTTTTTATTTCTGCAAAAAAAAGACACCTTCGATGTGAATTTATTTAAACAAGTGTAGACGAAAAGTAAATGAATATATATATAATTTTTTTCCAATTTCACACAGTAACACATAACAATGGTTATTAAAACTGCACAATGTACAAACATTTGATGAAATATTTTTTATTGTTATACATTCATGTTTGAGCAGCTGTTTGCATTGCGTTTTTATCATGGGTTTTTATTCATACATATACTGCTTTGATGATGTGTTCCTTCATTTTGTCAATATGTTTTTTATGTATTTTTAAATATTATAAACTTATTTATATCGTGACGGCATTTAATTAGTCATTTGAAAGCAATTAATTAAAGCATTTTTTACTCGACACACAGGTACTGTGGTGAAATAAATGAAATAATCTTAATACATGAAGCTCATTCAAATGTTTTTAATAAATTATTTCTTGCTGAATTAATGTTTTTTGCAGTATTTTTTTTGTATTTTTGATCATTATAATGGTTCCCTGCTGATGGTTTCAATTAAAACGTATCTGTTGAAATGTGTGTAGCAATTTTGTTTCTTTCTACGTTTTTCACTGCTATTTTTCAACGTTGATATCAAGAGTAGTATCACAATTTTATTGCGAGTCTTTTTCATTGCAAATAATTAATTTTGCAGATAATGAATTAGGATGACTTTTGGAGAAAAAAGAAATGTAGGCAGTTGCAGTTTCAATTGGTTGGTGGATGATAGCAATTACTTTAGTCTCTAAAAAGGTCTTGAACATGTTACATGAATGGGGACGTTATGTTAATTTCATCGGAAATTGGGGTCTCAGAAAAGCTTGAGCGCTTAATATTAAATTATACCATTTAAGACGGCACTTATAATTATAATAATTTTGTTTTATTTCATATATTTCGTTGATGATTTAAACGTATGCAAGTGTTTGCAAGTATAATCTTATGACATCTCTCTATGCATTCTCTTACTTAAAACTGTTTTTCTATAAATAGAGGTGATTTAGTATAATAGGCTGGTCGAGAAGTTGACTTAGGATTACACCTACACCCAACTACGATGTCTAATGAAACTGCGACATCTGTCCAAAAATTTTGCATAGCAATAATCCACAAAGTATTGGTAGTAACGAGCGTCAAAGGTTACAATAATATATAGATTTAAAACTTTCTGAATGTTGCAAAGTAAACCAAATGTTTAATACAAAAGAACTTTTTGGACTAATTAAAGACTTGACTGAGCTCACGATCTCAGTGAGAACGATCATCTATGTTACAAAATGCGTTTCAATGTTCTATTTGTAAATCATTCTGCACTATGAACATTGTACTCTTTACATACATAAAATATACGCTCTCTTAACTTATTTTATATGCGTGCGTTCACAAGTGTTTTTAAATAACAATTGACAGTTAATAAGGAAGTAGCTTGCCTTTCTGTGTCAACTGTTCGTGTTGCTCGTATTATAAAAACAAATTTAAATAGCAAACAAAATAAAAAAAATATTATTAATTACTTACAGCAACACTGAGATACACAACATTTACGACAATTAAAACAACAACCGAAGTTAAAACTGATCAAGACAACATGAGTGCACGTCGCAAAGTTCGGATAGCAGTGGTTGGTGCAGGAGCGGTGGGACTAAGCACGGCAGTTCAGATCCAGGAAGCACTTCCTGAAACAGAGGTGACCTTGATTGCTGAGAAGTTTAACCGGGACACCACCAGTGATGGGGCTGCAGGCATCTTCCAATCTGCTGTTGATCTCGTCAAGGGAGTTCCCAAAGAAACTTCCAGGAAGTGGTCAATTGAGAGTTTCGAATTTTAATAAAGATTGTCTTTCAAAAAAATATAAATATATTTTCATTAATTGTTACTCTGTTATATTTCGTGTTATTTAAATGACGCTGGATTTTGATGATGTTTGTGATCGAGATCCAGTATCATACGCTCGTTCGGTTTTGTACTACGTTCGACATCGTCACTTAAATCAATCTAGCAATCAAGCAATGACCAAGTGATCCTACACTGACGCACACGCACACTCACACTCAAACACGCAGGTAAACACATTCACAGGCATATACAAACACACTATCAGGTTCCAGGATTCATTCGAGTTCTTCAGGAGCATCGCATTCAGCGAGGAGGCTGAAGAGGCAGGCATCAGTCAGGTGTCTGGCTATCAGTTCTATATAGAAGACCCTCTTGAAGATGTTAGTTTCGTCGTTTCTCTTCTTGTTAATTGTTGTCAGTCTTGTTATTTTTCTTGTTATTTTTAGTTAAATAGATTTGTTATTATTAACGAGTCGTTCACAACATTTCTCTTAAGATTATTTTTTCTAAAAAGGATCCGATTAACTCCGAACTCTATTTCAACTATCGAGACTGCACGGAGAGAGAATTTTCTATTTTTCCAGAAGTTGCAGGCAGAGCTCAGTTTGTCTTCATCTAATCTATACAAAATTCATTCCGATTGTTGATCAAAATTTTTATTTTCCCAATGTTTGTACAAGTTGATAGCAAGGTTTTGTAAATTTTAATGAGTATAGCAGTACGGGACCAAAATTTTCATTATCTTCAAATGTGTTGGCTATTTAGTAATTTAAATAAAACACTTTTTTTTAAATCATTTTTTTCAATTATAATTAATGATTTATTTTTATATAAATTCTAATCAAATATGATTGAATAAAGCAATAAATCGATGAATAATAATGACTGACAAATTGATTAAATCATTGAAACAATAGCCACGGGAATTTCTACACGACGTTGACTGCTGAGGGTCGGTGGTTGCTACCCTGGCTTCTTAAAAAGTTACTCATTCATAATATTTTCATTTCATTGACTGACATGGTGATGGCGATGATGTGATGTGGCGGTTTTGGTAAAATGTTGGTGATTATATGTAATGTTTGTATCATTTTGATGTCGATGTATATATATCACGTGTGTATCATTTTAGTGTATCCAGGGATTGAGCTCTTTATGATATCTTTCCATCATTGTCAATCTTATGCAATAATTTTTCAACCGTCATTTGTAATGATGGCTATTATATGACGATGAACATGTTTTTGATGAATAAATACTCTGAAGAAAACACATCATCGCCCAACGCTTAGTCAGATTACAGCCAGTGATAAAAAACCTCTTCAATTTCATAGTTTGAATATTTTAGCCATCAACAGCTATTTAAATATCGAACAGATTCGAGAAGAAAGGCGGAAAAATAATCAATAAAAAACTGTTGAGTCTCGAAGAGGTAAAATAATAACAATAACAATAACAATAATAATAATAATTATTATTGTTATTATCATAATTGGACCAGTTAGTGAACAAATATGACGTTGTGGCTAACTGCACGGGTTTGGGTAGCAACGAACTGCTGGGTAACAATGAGGTCAAGCCAATCAGAGGTCAAGTTATCAGGGTCAGTCTTGTTCTGATGGTGATGATAATGATGGTGGTGGTAATGATGATGATGAATGATTATAACGATGATGGTGAGGTTAGGATGACTACGAAGATAATTAAAAGAATGATGATGACGGATGATTATGATGATGGCATTGATGTTCATGACAATTAGTAGAATAATTATTCATAATTATAATTATACGAATGATGGATGGTAATGATGTTTATGACAATTTGTAGAATAATTATTCATAATTATAATTATACGAATGATGATACGCAGAGTAGATTAGAGCGACTTTGATCGTAAAAAAAGATAATGTTACAAACAAATATACCTTGTCGATGATGATGTTGTTATAACGGAGATGAAGTCTTTTGTTTCGCTCCAGGTGAAAGCCCCGTGGATCAAACACTTCTTGATGGTCGACGGATACAGTCTATACGTCATTCCATGGTTACGTATTTTTTTCTGACATTCTGCCATTGATAAATGTTTAACTTTCACCCAACTCACGCACACACACACACACACACACACACACACTCACACAAGCAGCAAAGAGACAGTCATTATTGGAGGCACAAGGCAGTACAACGACTCAGATTTGAACGTGAGGCTGGAAGATAGAGAGAGAATTTGGAAGATGGCTTGCAAACATCTGCCTAGTCTCAAGGTGACTCCTCATTCTTTCTATCTTCATTACCATCTACGTCATCATCGCCATCGTTGTCATCTTCATTACCAACTCCACTCTTCAACACCAGACGGCCGAGTGGCAGTGGGAATGGGTTGGCTTGAGACCCTTCAGAGAGCCACTACGACTTGAAAGGGAGACCCTCAAGTTCAAGGACGGTCAACTTGAGGTCAGCTCATTTTCAATATAAATATTATATAAAAATCTTGCGCTGATAAACAGTGGTTTGTTTTTTGTCATTATTTTCAATGTTTATTTGACGTTTGGTGTTGAAGATATATTTTTGACATTTTGGATAGTTCTGTGACAAATGAAATTACCGAAAACATATTTGGTTTACTATAGCTTATATATTTCAAATTTATTAAACATATTCACGTCACGAACATGATAATTAAAAAAAGTTCCTGAAGGTTAAAGGTCAATTACACTCTTCCAAAGTTCAGAGGATTCAACAACACGCCACAAACGTATATGAACACATGCTAAACGACGCATCACACACGAAGGACGTGACTTTTTTGTCAAATTTGAACCCGGTTACTGCGAAACAGCACCAGGCGACCTTAACCACTAGGCCATCACGCCGTCTGTGGCATGCGTCAGATGAGTTTTGCTACTTTTCAAACGAAACTGATGTTTACATCAGCATTTATAACAATACCAAAAACGTCTTCCATATTTATTCCACTTCATCTCAGCAGATCAATTTTATAAAACTCTAAACTCGGTTTTTCAAATTGTAATTTATAATTATTTTGTAAATTAATAAATAAATTAGTTGATTGGATTAAATAATTAATAAATTAGCATAATTTGAATGTAGGTGGTGCATAATTACGGACACGGAGGGAATGGGATGGCCCTTTGTTGGGGCACGGGGAAGGAAGCCTGCAGGTTGGTGGTCGGTGTGGTCGCCCAGAAGTTCAGAAACTCCAAGCTGTGAATCAATCTGTCGCTGCTGTCGCTCTTGTGGCTGTGGCGGCAGAATGGACGATAATATGCAATGCAATTTTAATCAGTGATTTCAATATTTTTTCACAAACATTATAATTTCGATTACGGTAAAATGTTTTCTTACACAATAACGCAATAAGCAATTTCACAAAAAAGTGGTTAGTTGATGTTTTAATAAATTACACAAAAATACAAACACTTTTTATTTGATTTCCGCTGAATTATTTCAATAAACAACCAATATAAAAATATTAAGATATTAAAAACAGTAGATTCTCTAATTTGACATGCAAAACTTCCACAATGGCAAGAAAAATCTTGTGATAGCTCGATCTTCAACAACTATTTCACTCATATTTCAATTTCTTAACCAAATTTTCATCCAAGGCTTCATCAATCACATCATTATTTTTCCAAACAAAGCATCCCATACTGCATATATATTTTGTTATTAAGGTTATTTATTATTGACCTTTATTTCCTTAAAAATCATTTTTTAGAAGCCGAATATATAATATAACATCGAAAAATATTTCAACGGGCATATGTCTTCATGCTAAATAAAAACAAATTTATAAAGCCTATAGAAGTCTAAATGTATAAGAAATATAAATAAATGAAAGTTTCTGTAACTTTCTAAAATAATTTGATCCGAAAAGCATTACTCAAATTTAGAAAACAAGAGGGAGAGAGAGAAAGAGAAAGAGAAAGAGAGAGAGAGAGAGAGAGAGAAAGAGAGAAAGAAAAAAAACTAGCATTGTATGATTGATCACATGCAGATTGTATTGCGTTGCATCTGAATGTATTTATTTATTATTTACCATCTTCAGTTTGTGCTACAAATACATACGTTCGTGTATGTGCTTTTTTTGTGTTTTTACTCTCTTCCAGTGCTAAGGAGTGAGCATCTGAGTGAATAAATCATTTGTTTTTGCTATGTGTGACGAAAATATGGATGTACCGTATATAAATCCAAGTTTAAATATACACAAACACAAACAAACAAACAAGAACTCCTAAACACACAAACAAACACTCAAATTTATTTACCTATTCGTTTAGTTTTATGACCTGGTTAAGAAAACAAAGTTTCTAACCTACATTTTTGAATGGAATCAACACAAAATTTTTTTTTGAATCAATTCATTCCAATCATGTTATCATCTTTTCCAATTTCTCAAAAATATCTATCAGATATATAAACACTCATGAAGATGGTGATGATGATAACAATAATATTTATAATGATGATAACGATGAAGATGATGATAATGGAGATGACGATGATGCTAATATAACATTGAAAACAGCATCTTCATCATCATTGGCAACATCTTCTACATTTTGAGGTTTTTCATTTTTAGATTTAATCATTTTTATTTATCTGGTAATACTAATAGCAGTGAAAGAATAACATTTTTTAAACCTACGGTCAAATATTTGATAAATATTCATTAATAAGCATGAAAATCTCTCAATTTCGAACGTACGTATTAACATTAACACAAGCACGTTAATAAAAAAAAGTTTAAAAGTCCCATTTAAAATGGAATAAAATGGAAAATTCACCATCATCATATTTACCATCATCATCTTCATCATTGTCATCATAAGTAACCAACATCAACATCATCATCATCGTTAACTTCATCATAAATTCATCATTATCTTCATCATAAGTAACCAACATCAACATCATCATCGTTAACTTCATCATTATCATCATCATCATCGTCAGTTAACTTCATCATTATAATAAGCATCACTATCTTCATCATCATTATCGTTCTAATCATCAACATTACCATCATTGTCATCGTCGTCGTCATCACCATCAACATTTTCATCATAACCTTTTTATCATCAGCTTCTAGGGTTTCAGGCTTGCCTCGGAGCATGAATAACATTTTAGAGGATTTAAATAAATACATTTTTGTACCTTAAGGAATAGTAAGAGATAAAATTAAATGATAATAATAGTAATGATAAAAATGATAATAATAATGATAACACTAATAAACATGAACAAAATTTTTTTACATAAATTTAAAAATAAGTTATGATGGAGTCAGACGAAGACAAATAAAGTTATTGAGTTAACTGCAATTTAAAATAAGATTTAATGAAAGAATATATAATTATTGTCATTTTAATTCACAATTAATAATTAAAAATTTATTAATAAACAACTAATTAACAATTAATTAATTAGCAATTAGTTAATTAATTAATTTGTATTGCGCGTCACTTTACAACATCTAACAAACAGCAAGAAGGAGTGATAAATGAGTAGTAGTTAACTGTACAAACGAGATGAAGGTAGAAAATTTACTTGGAAAATTTTTTAAAATAGATAGATGATTTTCTGCAACAAAAAATGTTTTTAACTATGGGAAGCTTAAAACGATTTAAAAAGTCATATATATGTATGTTTTTACAATATTCTATAAATTCTACCGAATGTTTGGCGTTAATATGTTTGTAGTTCGTTTTTTCGATTTTTCTCACTAAAGTTTTTTGGTGAAGGTTTAGTTTATTAAAATTCAAAATAAACTTAATTGTTTAATATGTTTGTAGTTCGTTTTTTTCGATTTTTCTCACTAAATTTTTTTGGTGAACGTTTAGTTTATTAAAATTCAAAATAAACAAATAAGTTTATTTTGAATTACGAACTACAAACATATTAACGCCAAACATTCGGTAGAATTTATAGAATATTGTAAAAATTATGGTCTATTACCAACATATATGTATGTATGTATATATATATATATATATTTATATATATTTATATACATATATATATTTATGTAGCATGAGTATAACCCAGTTGGTAATATCTAAAAAATTGTGTAAAAATATAAAAATATATAAAAACATAAAATTTCACTGTTTAATATTAACTACTATTAAGAAGTATTCGACTAATTTTATGAAAAATTAAAAAAAAATTAATCAACCAATATGAATTTTAAAAATAAATAAAAGTAATGTCATGAGAACAACAACAAAACGCCAAAAACACAACATTTATACGATTTAATACATTTTAAAAATAATTTATACAGGCAGTTGTTATGTACGTGTTTCCGTTATTTTAATAATGACAATTAATTACCGACAAAATTGTAATCAACTTCATCATCGCCACCCACCACCATCATCTACATCATCGTCACCATCATCATCTACATCATAATCAACATCATCATCGATATTTTTTCTATTATCATCTCGCCATCATCACCGTCAGAATAAAATTAAAACGAGCGTTCATGTGCAATTCAACTCTACGTGCGATGTTTGAAAACACATGCGAACAGTTTAAACGTTTCAAAAATAGCATAAAATGTTTTGTCGTAGTTAATCATTGTCATCGTCATCATCATAACTATCACCATTTTGGTATTTGGTATCACCCAACACGGACGTTGATACACTCTTTTTAGTATCATTTGAATTCCATTCATAATCATCATTATTCAACATCGTCGTCATCATCATCAATATCGTCATCAGTAGCTCCGTCGTCGTCATCATCATCTTCAATACTTTCATCACCTCATCATCCATAATAGTTAGTGAAAGGTTGCATGGTTCTGTAGCGCCTGGCCTCATCATCGTCATCAGCAACGGCAGCCGCGTCAGCTGCTCCCATCATCACCCCACCACCAACCACTCCATAACCCAGCTGCAGCTGTTCTCTCGCAGCTGCCGCAGCTGTCGCTAGCTGGCTCATGTACACGTCACGCCCACCATTGCTGAGAGACGAAGTGTCGTCACCCAGGAGGAAGACGTGGCCCGAATAAGCTCTGCCCAGAGAACCGGTAAGCGAAGACTTGCGGATGCCAGCTGTGTAGTTGTTGATGTTGCTGATGTTGTTGTTGCTGTTGATGCGGTTGTTGCTGCTGCGGCTGTTGCTGGGCAGCGTTCCTGCCACGGAGTGTTGCTGTTGAAGTTGTTGTGAGTTGTTGCGATGATGAGGTGATGATGCGTGATGGTGGTAGTAGTGGTAGGAGTTGATGGGTGCGTCAGGTCTGTAGGGCTCCGGTGGGGAGTATGAACTTGTGGGAATGGGCAGGGAAGGCAAGGTGGAGAAGTATGCATCGACTGATAATTTTTTGGTGATGAGAGGTTTGTTGCCGAGGTTGTTGATATTATTGATGATGTGGTTGTGGTTACTCGTCGTCATGGTGTAAGATTCTGAATTCTTCATCATAGAAGGTATGTGACCATTCTTCACAGCAGCTGTTGGAGTTTGTTTGCGCTGCGATGACTGCTGTTGCTGCTGCTGCTGTTGTTGACGACGCGACTTTTCCAGCGATCTGTCACTCACGGCACTTGGATTGTAAGCTGTTGTTGTTGAGGAGTAGTTGTTCATGCATGTGGATGCAATTGGGGTATGATAGTTGTAATGGCTGTAGAGAGGAGGAGATGTTGTTGATGCGTTGGATGGTTGACTATGCTTCTTGTTTGTTGTGGTTGGTGTAGCAACTGCCGCTGCCGTTGTTGTGGATGTTGTCGTAATTGCATCAATTCCATTCATCATCATGTAATTGTAAGAGTTGTTGTTGATGTTGTTGTTTCTCTGCAGCGAGTGTTGATGATAACTTTTGATGTGAATCTCGTCGAACATGTGCATTTCTCCATGGAGAGGTGAGGGAGGATGTTTGATGGATGCTGTCTTGGCTGTTTGTTGTAGCTGCTGTTGCTGTTGTAGCGGCTGTTGCTGCTGCTGCTGTTGCTGCGGGTGAAACACTAATGTTTCTTTAAAACTGTCACTGTTGACAATTTGTTTTTTAGAACTTTTTTCATTTTTTGACAGAGTTGGAGAATTTTGCTGTTGTTGTTTTTGTTGTTGCTGCTGCTGTTGTTGTTGATACATGTACAAGTAGCCATGCGATTCATCCGCTTGTTGTTGTAAATGTTGTTGTTTTTGCTGCAGTTGTTGTTGCTGCAATTGTTGTTGTTTTGTAGCGTAAGCCACAGCCAGAGGTGACGGCTTGTTGACAACATAATCACGCCTCCTGAACTCGGATCTGGCATAACTATCTGATTGGTCGGCAACATCGTTTGCTGGCGTGTTGGTGCTTGTTGGAGTTGTAGTTGTCGTCGTTGCTGTTGCAACTATTGCAGCTGCAACTGAGGTAATATCTGATGGTGGTGGAGGTAGTGGGGGAAAGGAATGCTGAGCGTTGGCTCCATGTGACATGGGAGGTGGAGGAGGAGGTAGAGTGAGAGGTGGCGGCGGAGGTAGAGGAAGTGAAGACGCTGATATTAAATTAGTTGTTGCTGCTGTTGATTTGCTGGTGTTGTTGTTGTGGATTGTGTTGGGATTGTTGTTGTTGTTAATATTAGCATGAGTATTTATACTGCTGTTGATGTTAGTAGCGTAAGTAACAGCAGAAGATTTATTTGAAAAGTTTGTTGCTGATTCCAACGGCTTTTGCAATTGTTGTTGATGTTGAAATTGTTGTTGTTGTTGCTGTTGTTGTTGTTGTTGTGACAGTTGTTGTTGTTGAGCAAGATCAGTTTTTCTAATGACGTAACTGCATGAGTCTGATAAATCAGAATCCAGAGGAGTTTGTGCTGTAGATGAGTTGTTCGTCTTGTTGCCCACCGGGTTGGTCGTCGTTGCTGTCGACGGAGAGTTGCAACAACTGGAGTACAGAGAGGATTGCGATAATTGTTTTTGTTGTTGTTGTTGTTGTTGTTGTGGTAGTGGGGTTGGTTGTTGCTGTTGCTGCTGAAGAGGTGTTGTTGTTTGCTGAGCTATTGTCGATGCCGTCTGATGTTGATCATTCTTGACGACGTGTGGCTCGTGATAATGACCAGTTGCTGTGTTTTGTTTCTGTTGATGCAAGAATTGTTGCTGCAGTTGTTGCTGTTGCAGTTGTTGTTGCTGAAGTTGTTGTTGTTGTTGTTTTAATTTTAAATAAGTAAGTTGCTCTTGCAAGGTTAGTTTACTTAGTTCTTCGATTTCACCGTTTATCGATTCATTGAAAAAACTTCGCCTCTTTTCAACGGCATCGGCCACGTTTTGTTGTTGTGGTTGTTGTTGTTGCAGCTGCTGTTGTTGATGATGTTGTTGCAATTGTTGAAAATATTGTTGCTGCATTTGTTGTTGTTGTTGAATTTGCTGCTGTTGAATATTGTGAAACATTTGTGAATCATTCTCAACCTGTTTATCCGCAGTTGTTCGATCATAGTTGCCGTTGAGGTTGCTGCTACTGCTGTTGGCGACGTGTTGCAAAATGTTGCCTGCTAGTTGATCGTTGCTCTCACAACTGGCAACGCTTTTCGTGGTGACGTCATCGACTGATTTATCTTCCGACATTGAGCTTTGACTGCGTCTGTTGTGACGAGCGTACGACTTGCTACACTCTTCATCACCAGCGTCACCACCGTGGCTACCGTGGCTACTGTGGTTACCCTGGCTACTTCCGATGCCTGTTGTCTGCCTTCTTAATGAATCAACCCTGCTGTAGCCACTTAGTCTGACGCCATCATCAATACCACCACCAACATCGTCGTCGTCGTCATCATCCTCATCATTCAGCGTTCGATCATCTCCGGTTGAACTTTCGCTTCCAGGCATTCTCCACGCATTGTTGTTGTTGTTGCTTTTGTTCTTCTTCCTTCTCTTTTTCTGCTTGCCGCTGCTTGTGCTGTTCAGTTGGTAACAATCGACGTTGCGGTCGTGTGGCTTGCTACTGCTTGACTTGTGGCTGCCGTTGTTGAAATCGTTCGTCGATCTCGGACAACAGCATCTGCAACATCCGCTCGATTTGATTAACGCCGCAGTCAAGGCGAAGATGATTCCAACACACATGGCCAACGCCGTGTACAAAATTAACTTCTCTGTGTTATCTGAGGGCCATTGGTGTTTCCATGCAGCAATGATTTTTATTCGCAACAACGTTGTGTAAGTTGTTGTGTGGTGTGTGCTGTTTAGGATTGTTAACAATACAAAAATATTTTATTGCCAATACCAATACCATTACCAGTGCTAGCTTTGAAACGTGCTGCTGATATCAACTCCGACACTCACACTTTAAGATAGTGCCGGTAATACCCAACCGATAGTTTTGTATTATTCAAAAGTTGCTGCTTGAAGGTGGGACTATTTATTACTTTACCCACCAGAATGCATTTGGCAGTTAATGCCAAACATGAAAATGATTGCGTTACGATAAATTGTTTGAATGGTAAAATCTGAAGCAGGTTAGAATGAATAGAATATTGATGTCCAGGGACAGATTGTGAGGCCATTCGGCAAAAACTCTGTTTGTTTTTAGAATAGAAAAGGCAATTTATTGTCAAGTCTTCCATGTTTTTGTTGTAGTTTGTTGTATACAATAATGAAGTACCTGATTATGCTAAATACAGATCAGTATCTAAATGTGATTATATGGAAGAAAGGAGGAAAAATATGGATGGCGAAAAAGAGAGAAAATGAGAGTGGTTGAAAAGAAAGAGGAATGAAAGATTGATAAAAATCAAGAGAATAAATCAAAAAGAAAAATGTGTATGGTTATTTGAAAGTTTCGCTATAGCAATGCGCGGAATGGTCCGCCCGTGTCCGCCCGTTAATTCTGACGTGACGAAACGAAATATAATATAAGCACTTTCTTCCCCGCGTGCAATTTGTTCTGTCTGATTTCTTGGCTAACTCATAATCTGGGATTTATCATTGGACGTACTAATTGAATGCAGGTAGGATCATAAAAATAATAATAAATACAGCCTCTGAAATGGTTATTATTGCCGTTATTATGATTTTGTTTTTCGTTATCACCATTGTTGTTGTTATTAATATTGTTGTAAAGATTATTGATTCTGTTAATTACATTGAAATCACCGTTTTCATTTTAGTATTATTAGAAATTTTACGATGTTAATGGCACGTATGCTTTTATTTTAATGAATTTGTAATTTAATTATGTCTTCAAGTATAAACTTATTTGTGTGAAATCTGCTACGAAAGTACGTTGTGAAAATATGAAATTTTAATCAAAGCAATTAACATTAAAAGTTATGCCTCTGAGTCAGGAATCAGCACAAAATGGTGCTAACATTCAGGCAAATAAAAAATTTTTTTTAAAAAGGCTTTTACAAAAATTTTAGCAACATTAAATAAAAACAAAACTGCCAACACCAGCAAAATCCAACCAGCTAGCGTCAACAAAACCAACAAGACAAAACATCAACGACAATAACAACAACAGAACCAACCAGTGAGGTGTTTTACCATCCAGTTCCATTCTGCAATTGGATGCAATTTTTTCCTGTTGTTGCTATTGTTGTTCTGTTGTTGACCGTCTGCAACATTTTTGTTGTTGTTGAGAATCGAAACAGATGCTTTCATCTGAATTAATGCTATATCTGTGTTGTTATAATCATTGTTGTTGCTGCTGTTGTTGTTGTCATGGTTAATGTCACCGTTGAAAATAGTATCGTTATTTGCCTTATTAAACGAATCAGTTTCAGTGACATTACAAGTGCTGTTGGTGTCATTATTATTAATGTTGCAAGCCACAGTTGAATTGATGTCATAAACAATGTTTTCAGTGGTTGTAAAGTTGTTGACAATTTGATTGAGTGCGTTGTTGAAGTTGCTGCTGCTGTAGTTGGAGCTGCCGCTGGTTGTGTTGTTGTTGTTAGTGTCGTTGAAGTTGCTGCTGCTGTAGTTGGAGCTGCCGCTGGTTGTATTGTTGTTGTTAGTGTCGTTGAAGTAGTGATCGTCATCTAGGTTGTCATCAACGCCATGGAAGTCCGTCTGGAAGTTCAATACTTCATTATCTTTCATCTTGAACCTGGCCCCTCTATTACTTTCCATGTTGTTGTTGTGTTTGTTGTCGTTGTTGTTATTCATTATGTTGTTGTTAAAGTTGTGCGTGAAACTGCTGTTATTTATAGCGCTGTTGTTGCTGTTATTGTTAGTGAGAGGCACGCCTGATGTCATTTCCACGTCATCAGCTGTAGGATGAATGGTTTGCAATTATTTTCTGATTGGTTCATTTGGTCTATGCCATTTCCTTCTCTCTACCTCTCTTATTTTTGTTTTTCGTTTTTACAACTCCTTTCTTTCTAATTTTGTCTTTCATTTCTTTTTTTTCTTACTTTCCCATAACCTCCCTCTATCTTTCCTTTTCTTTTAAATTTTTCCTTTTTTTCCTTTTCTCTCACCCCCTCTCTCTTTCTTCTCTCTCTCTCCCTTTTGTTCCAATTCTTTTTTTACTTTATTAAACTTTTTTCAAACTGTTCTCACTATTGACTTTATTATTCATCAAAGGAAGTTGAAGTCACCATCGTCCCATTGTTAACATTCACGCCACATCAACTTCAACATTATGTTATGTTAATGAGTAAATGTAGTTGTCATCATCACCAACATTAGCTTCATCATCCTCATAACCATCACCACCATCATCATCATCGTCATTATCACCATCAATATTATTCTCAAACTTCAAAAGCCTAACTTAATTTAAAAAAAAACTTTTCCTTAAAGAAGTTATTTTAAAATTGCTGGCATTCTTTGCTGTTTTTGCAAAAAAACGTTCTCAAATTAACTTACCTTTAAAAATCAATCCTTTGTTATCATCGTTGGTTGCAGAGTCGCTGCTGCGGTTGCTGTTGCTTGTGGTTGCCACATCAACAGTTGTCGCCTTTGTCGAAATTGAAGTTTCAACATCAAATGACGATAGGAGGTTTCCAGCAAGCATCGCATCGTTATCATCACCAGAAAATGCATCATCATCATCGTCATCATCGTCATCGTCATCTTCATCATCTTCGTCCTCCTCCTCCTCTTCATCTTCATCGAGTTTCTTCTTATAAGAATCAACAGTGGAAGCAGTTGTAGTTGAAGCTGCTGATGTAGGTGTGGATGTTGTTGTAGTTGGTGGATATCTTGTTGTTGATGTAAAGTCTGGTTGGTTTTTATTCTGTTGTTGTTGTTGCTGCTGCTGTTGTGGTTGTTGTTTGTAAAAACTTTCTTTACCGACGCACGGATCGTGTTTATGGATTTCATTCCTCCTCATGGCTTTCCATATCTCCTTGTTCACTGCATCAAAATTAATGGCTCATGGCTAAAAAGAAAATGGCTAAATGAAAGTTGCACGATCTTGCTCGTGGGTTTGTAAAATTGAAATTGAATTTTAACTACAACTACACAATACGTTGTACACACATACATGCAAACAATTAGAAATGAAATAATTGTTTTTCAAACTAACAATGAAATATATGCAACAACAACAACAACAACAACAACAACAACAACATAATTAATAAATGTTAATCAACAGCAGGGCAACAAAATTGTTGTTCAAGATCAAAAAAACACCAACAACGAAAATTCGCCACAGTAACAACGACAACAACATCATCGGCATCATCATCATCCTCTCCTATTTCTAAAACTACGAATCCAATTAACTTTGAAAAACTTTCGACAAAATCTTAAGACTTTTGCGACAGTTACGTTCTATTTAGAAGTGAACGAATGAACGAACAAACGAGCGAACGACGAACCAATTAACAAACAAACACCCTGTAGTGAACGTACAAACTATTTAAACAAACAAACAAACACAAACAGACAGCACAAATAAACACAAACAGATACACAAAAAACGATACCAACAAACGTTCGAACAAACGTCTTATATGATACAAAGGATCAAACATCACATACAAACGAACAAACAAACGAACGAACGAACAAACGAACGAACAAACAAACGAACAAACAAACAAACAAACAAACAGACGTATGCTAACCACAAGTGTAGTAGACCTCGATGTAGACTTTGTAATCCCCGACACAGCCAACAACACCTCTCAACTTCTTTCTCTCCTCACCCACATTGCACTTCTGTCTTCCATCGCAAACCTCAGACAGCTGGTTTGTCACGCAGACCATAGGACAGGTGGCTAGCAAGCAAACGATTAAAAAACCTTATCATTTTGTGTTTATGTCGTTGTTATAACATCATCACTACTATTTAAACGTTATCATTTTGCTTCATGTCATCATTATAATATCATCATTATCACTACAAAGTTATCATTTTGCGTCATATTATCCCTATTCAATCATCACCCCACCAAGCTATTGCTGCATCATTAACGAAATTGCCTCAATTTTTTCATAGTATGACGTCATCATCACGTCATTGCTTAAACATCATCGCAAAGAAACTTCATTACGACATCGTCAGAATATCGTCATCGTAGCGTGACAGCTATACAAAATTGTTTCATATTATCGCCATCATCATTTTGAGGATATCATTTCACGTAGTTATCACAATGATATAAATCATCATGGCAATAAAACCATGACAACAACATCATCACAACAACAACAACATCACAACAGCATCATCCCAACAACATCAACATCATTACCACAACAACATCATCACAACAACGACAACAACATTATCCCAACAACAACAACAACAACAACATCATCCCAACAACAACAACAACATCATCCCAACATTATTAATTTATTATTAGAACATCCGTCTACAAAATCAATAGAGGCATCAAAAAACCCTTCCATCTTAGCAAAAACATCATCATCATTAGCAACAAAAATATCATCATCAACAAGAGCAACAACAACTACTGTTACAACCACACTACAACATATAACAACAGCAGCAGCAGCAGTAGCAACTACTACAACAGCTACTAAACAACAGCCACACAACAACACAAACCCTTAGGGAGCCTAGGAATCTTCCCAATGCATTCCATACCCCTTCCTTCATCGGACCATCCAATCATCCCGCCATACACGACCACGTGATACGTTTTGCTGCATGTCAGCCGGAAGTCATCCTCCACACAGGACCTTATCCGGTGGATTTGTCCTGCGATTTATAATCTTTTATTATTTATCGCGGTATGACGTAAGTATAATTAGTTTTATTGTTTCTTGTGCGTGTTGAAACAAAAACGTGTAGCATTGGAGAATGTGATTTTTTGGTTTTTACGTAATTCAAGAGTCCAGAGTATTTCTTAAAATTTATATGAATGACGTTTGCGAGTGTATCACTTTAGCCAAAATGAAACCATCTGAAACCTCGATTGACAAAAAAAATCTCATTAGAAATCTTTTTTCTTGGCACAATTACAGTATAAAACATGTACATCCAACATGGTGTATAAACAGTAAGAAGTTTAATTAAATACATAAACATAAAATAAAGACGTGTTTAAGCAACGATATCATCATAGCAACAAAACAACAACAACACAACGCCCTTGCCTTCAACGACAGTTGCATAACAGACAACAACAAATCGTCACGAGCGGCAAAAGCCTCGTTATCGCATGCAAAAACAACTACAACGACATTTAACGACAAGAACGAGAATATTGATCAGAAGAACACGAAAAAAACAAATGAAAACAACCACAGTAACTGCACATTTGAACAAAATATTTGACGAAAACACTGACAAAAAAAACAAACAACAACACCCAACACATTAACAACAACATACCTGCACAACGTCATACAAAACAACAACAAAACAGCAACATTACAGCATACAAGTCAACAACATAAAACCATACAATACAGACATGGAATCATATTTTAAGCATACAAGAGGAAATTCATTACCTCAACATAAACTTGTCATCCGAACGACACAATTACCGTTTCTGTGCTGAATTAATATGCCCAACCTTAGGAGCACATACAAGCGTGTATGCAATAATTGTATGTATGTATGTCTGTATGTGTACATGTATGTTTGTATGTATACATGTGTGTATGTGTGTATGCATATATTATGTATGTATGTATCTACAGATACTGCAAGTATATACTTGCAGTGATGTTTTGTTTATTTTTTTATTGTTCATGAAATATGTACGTTTCCGTGCGTATTACAATTACATACACCTACACAAACATACACACACACACACACACATATACATACACAGTTATGCACACTCATATGCATACACGCACATACACACACAGAGACAAACACCTTCAAGTTACGTTTTTACACATAAGAGTTTTTTTTTCATGATTAAGTAAATAAGGCAGCCATTCATCATTATTTGTGCTATTGCTGTTTCACATATTTCATTATATCGACCTAAAGCTTATTATTATGATTGCCGTGATGATTGTGAATAATAATAATATTGTTATTATTGTTGTTGTTTTTATTTTATATTTTTCATTATATCGACCTAAAGCGTATTATTATGATTGCCGTGATGATTGTAAATAATAATGATAATAATAATGTTATTGTTGTTGCTGTTGTTGTCGTTGTTATTATAGACTGCCCGTGTGATTAATGAACAAGCGATCCATTGATATTTTTCAAAATAGTTGGAGTGGGAAAGTGGAAGTGAAAAACAAAATTGAAAAAAAAACATTCTGCTGGTAAAAAAGAGTTCATTACAAAAATTCACATTTCGACTGAGTGGATAATAAACACCACACAGCCAGGAGATGCCTGTCGAAGACCGCGAGCTCAAACCAACTCGCGTACACCAGACAAAAAATACTAATTACGCATTAAATATTATGCATAGCTGAATCAAACAAATCAATTAAAAAATTATCAAAATGAATAAATTTTTTTAAAATGAATAAATGTTTATTAATGAACACATAAAAACGTATTGAAATTGTGAAATTTTTTGAGTTTAACAAATAATCGTTCATGGAAACTTATAGGTGAGAGCGGACTCTAAAAATGTTCGAAGGTGAGTTCGAGGTTGTAGTATAGGTAAGGTACTATAAGTATATGCAGATCGCAAACTATGTAACTAGTCGTACGTAATCCTTTAAGAAAACAAATGATCTACAAATATATCTAAATCAATATGGGCTTAACAGAAAAGAAATTGAAGAATGTAGGCAACAAAGAGAGGGAGAGAGAGAGGGAGAAAGAGAGAGAGAGAGGGAAACGGAGAAAGAAACAGAGAAAGAGAGGGAGAGAGAAAAAGAGGGAGAAAGAGAGAAAAGAAAGAAAAAAAGAAAAAGAAAGCAAGAAGAAAAAATAGTAGAAAGCAACAGAGAAGTTTAGCTTAATTAAGCCCGTATTAAGACGCACGCTCGTGTATCTCGTTTGATCTTGCCACCTGTCTGTCATGCAAGCCAGCGAACTAACTTAGGTTGTATTTCTCTATTGCATTGTATTGTATTGTATACACACGGTTTTTCGTATTCTGTATTAAAAATACACACATATACAATTCGTTGTATTTGCATTATTGTATTAAAGCCAGTTGCTCTGACGACGACACTTAACTATCTCATGTGATTAACTCGTTCTTTCTCCCCGAGAGCTCGCTCATTCTTCTCTTTCTTCACTTTTTAAGTTTCAATACTCTTCACTTCAAACATCCAATGTGCGTTTGTAAAGAATGCGATAAATAATAATTTAATAATGGTGATCACATCTTTCGGTCAAATAAATTGAATGCGTATTTGGTTTTATTCAAAAAAAGATGGAATACGTGGTATGAAAAACCAAGAGTAGTTGAATAAATTTTGAGTTAACAAACCAATTAGATTATTTAACAAAGGATTGATGAAACAATCAACTAAGTGATCGATCGATCATTCAGTTAAACAACCAACCAATCAATTAATCCATCAATCAACCCAAGCAAACAACAAAACAAAAATCCAATCCATTCATCCATCCATTTATCCATTAAATGCATTGATATCCAATTAAGACAGGCATGTGCATTGGCATTGACGGATTGATTGAAGAATTGGCAAGCGATCTCTACAGCTTGATATGGGATTTTGTTGATTGATCATTCTTGTTACTAAAGCATATCTTGTGTGTTTGTGTGTGTGTGCTTGCGTTTATGTGTGCGTGTGCATGTATGTTTTGTTTGTACGCATGCGTGCATGTAGGTTTTAACGCATGTATACATATAAAATGCAAAGATGGTTGTGATTGTGCGTGTGTAATGTTTATGTGTGCGTGTACAAATTCAGCGTTCGTTTGGTTTCGAAAATATTGCTTTTAAAAACAAATAACCAGCCGGATTGACAAAAATTGAAACAAATCATTACAATAAAAAAAAAATATTTCAATCAATCAACCAATTAACAACGATTTCAATGAGGACACCAATCAACCAACCAACCAATCAACCAACCAACCAACCAGCCAGCCAGCCAGCCAACCAACCAATCAACCAACCAATCAGCCAACCAACCCAGCCAACCAACCAATCAACCAACCAATCAGCCAACCAACCCAGCCAACCAACCAACCAACCAACCAACCAGCCAACCAACCAATCAACCAATCAACAACTAACCAACCAGCCAACCAACCAATCAACCAACCAATCAACCAACCAATCAACCAACCAACCAACCAACCAACCACCCAATCAACCAACCAACCAACCAACCAAACAAACAAACAAACAGTTTCAGTGAGCATGTTTGAATGCTAGAAGAAGTTAACACCTACTCAATATGTGTGATGCGTGGATTTACCTATTACATATCATTATTAAGTATTTATATTACGTATTATATTAATAAGAACAAACCTTGCTGGCACATGTAGGTCCTGTTCAGATAGGGGTCGTCGTTAAAACACTTCTCAATTTCTGGAGGATTGTCAGATGACGGCAACGCTCTCTTCCACAATTGGTTGCTGTAACTGATGTCATTGATGCCATTTCTGCTGACGTCGTTGTTAATGTTAAACGAGTTCTTTCTATTGATGTTGTTGTTCTTGTAAAAGTTGTTGTTGCGATTGTTGTTGTTGTTGCTGTTGCTGATGTAAAGGTTGTTGTAGTTTTTGTGGTGTAGTATGTTGTTGTCTTTATGCACCCAATTTGAATTCGACAGCGATGCAGTATTCAACATGTAGATGGTTGCGATCCACAACAACATTCTGTGCAATAGTCACCATTTTGTTAACTAATCACTAATTTAATTAATTGATTAATTTATTTATTAATTTGTTTATTTATTGGAAACCAATCAATTCACAGCTCAACAATAATAATAAAATTTATGCGTTACTGAACAAAAATTATAAAAAAATTAATAAAAAATAAATAAATAAAAATAAATAACAAAAAATAAATAAAAAAAGTAAAAATTGAAAAAAAAAGTTTCAAAAAAGTAATAAAGCTAATAACGCGACGACAATAAACCTCCATGAAGCGGGCATTAAATATTCAAAATATGAAAGCGCAAGGGAGGCCACGAATGAATCAAATCAATAACAAATTTCCACCTGCACCCCTGCAAATAATGCCGCACAATAAAAAAACACAACATACAAAGTTATATACAAACATGGCATACTAACATGATATACAAACATGATATACAAACATGATATATATACATGATATACAAACATGGCATACAAACATGGCATACAAACATGATATACAAACATGGGATAGAGAGTATACAAACATGGGATAGAGAGTATACAAACATGGGATAGAGAGTATACAAACATGGCATATGAACAACATGATATACAAACATGGCATACAAACATCATGTATCTAAACAGATCCAATTCTTTATGTACACAAAATTGATGTACACAATTTTTACAAGTTCCAACGAGTGTATGTAGCTTACGAAACGATAAACAACACTGAAAATGACAGGATGGCGTTTTTTCCCAATGAATGGCTTCAACGCCGCGAATAATTTCTGTGGGCAAGCATACACGCACTATACGGGCTTGTGTTGGCTTGTTTTATAAATGGAATGAATCAATGAACGAACGAACGAACGAACGAACGAACGAACGAACGAACGAACGAACGAACGAACGAACGAATGAATGAATGTCAAACATGCATTAATACAGCGTTGAAAGCTTGGTAGATTTTTTCCTCAACATAAAAAAGAAATAAATGTCTGCTGCATCAGCTCTAATGTGATAATGACACAAATTCGCTTTTAAATTTATGAAGAGGGGTGCATAGTATTACTAGGTCCTTCTTTAATATATATTGGATCATTTCAAGTGATTATCATAAAAAATATGCAAATTTCCATTTATATTAATTTCCTTATTACAGCTTAATTCAAATTGCTATATATCATTCTACTTATTAATTTATTCATTCATTCAGATATTGCGTCATATATTACCCGCCTTGAATTCCGATGACGTCAAGTAGTTTGTCACGTTATGCGTTCTATGTAATGACGTCGTATTGTGCTAAGAAAACATTAATTGTTCTGTGGTTATGGGGTGCGTGCGCTTGTACGTGGCGTAATGGCACTTTGTAATGTTTTACACAGTAAGTATACAATGTATACTTACTTATATGTATATGTATACTTAATGTTCAGCGTTAGCACATAGGAAGGTTATAAGAGATGTGTGTGTGTGTGGCGTTTGTTTGTATGTGTGTGTGTTGTGTGTGTGAGCATTGCATTGTGTTGCATTGCTTGACATTACGTTGTTGAGAAGAGGAAAACAGAAGAGGTCAAACGTGTCGCTACACCAATCGTCTATAAAATTTTCATTTTTCTGTTAGAAGTATTGTTGTTGTCGTTGTTGGAAGTGTTGCTGTTGTTGTTGAAGACGCTGCTATTGTTGTTGGAAGTGTTGTTGTTGTTGTTGAAAATATTGTTGTTGTTGTTGTTGATGTTTCAGTGGTTGGTTGTTAGTTAAATTGTTGTTGTTGCTGTTGTTTCAATGCGGAAAAATTACTGCGTGTGTCATTGTTTGTCGTTGCTGCAGTTAGACTTAATGTTGTGTTGTAATTGTTGCAAGTTGTTGCACGGTGTGATTTAAATGAAATAATTTTTGGTCATCTTAGTTTGTTGTCGTTGTTGTTGTCACTAATGTGATGTGTTGTTATTTACATCAACATGTTTTGTGTTAACTTTTTTAAATGTTTTAGTATTTTAGTTTAACAGTAGTTTATTTTTTAATAATTTTAGTATTTTGTTGCATTGTTTTTGATGTTATTAGATGCATTCCAGTGTTTCGTCTGCGTTATCTTAAATCAATTTTTTTCAAATCAAAGCGCTGATTGTAATAAAACACTAAATTATACACGCGTGCATTATCTACGCTCCTTTCCGTCTTATGCTTTTTTTCTGCAAAAAAAACTATTTGCCCTTAGAGTTGTGTTTGAATGATGTTTCCACCAGCGACATATGCTATGCATACACGTACAAAAACACACACATACACACACACACACGTACATACATATATACTTAGATACATACACATACACAAACACACAGGAATGCACATGCTCACACACATGCATGCATGCCTGCAACCAAACAACGCAGGCATAACTGTAAAGTAAGTCTGCTATCAAATATTCATTCATTGTTCATCAGTTGCATAACAATTTGTTGCTCGGCTGGCTGGCTGGCTGGCAGAACAGTTGTTCTACCGTGTTTCACTTTTGTTTTTCAACAGATGAAAAATTATTGAGGCATCATTGTGACGTCATTTCCGTCGTCCTTGACAAAAATAAAATAAAAACAAAACAATATGGTAAAAAAACCAACAAAACATCAGTTGTAAATCTTATAGAGATATTGTAGTAACAGTAAAAACTTATACCTTGATCGTTATCATCATCATCATCATCGCCACCATCATCATCCTCGCCATCATCATCATCATTATCCTCTTCACCATCGTCATCATCATCATCATCATCATCATCATCATCATCATCGTCATCATCAACGTCAATGTTATTTTCCACATTTCACGTTTGCAAAAACATTAGGCACTAATCATCATTAGTTACAATGTCAACATTATTAACATTATTAATGCAGATCTTTCGTTATCTTCATCAACATTTTCATCATCATCATCATCATCAACCATCGTCATCATTTGTTCTTTCTTATTAGTATCGTTATAACCATTACTATTATCATTAGTAGTAGAGGTAGTTGTGGTAGTAGTGGTAGCATCAGCAGCAGCAGCAGTAGTAGTAGCAACACTGTTATTAGATTTATAAAATAGCAGTAAAAATAGTAGAAGTAGTAGTAATAGTAGCAGCAATAGTAGTAGTAGTAGCAGTAATATTTTTAATGATATCATTCTCCGAAATGCTATGGTGATACCAACAACGATTCTTACTTTCATTGTTACGTGAAAATTATTGGATGCTCATTAATAGCAGGTAGGAATGGACAAACATGGACAAGCATGAACGTATAAAGTAAACAAACATAGACATAAAATAAACAAACATAGATATAAGATAAACAAACATAGATATACGATGAACAAACGTAGATATACAATGAACAAACATAGATACAGAATACACGAAAATAAACAAGCAATTAATTTCACGCATACATAGAAACCATGGAGAGCTAAATAAGAAATTAATTATATTAAGTTAATTCAAGTATATATTCATATAAATACAATTCATTCCAAGCATACATTCGTGTGAATTCAATTCAATCATTTATTCATTCGTTCTTTCGTTCGTTCGTTCGTCCATCCATCCATCCATCCATCCATCCATCCATCCATCCATCCATCCATCCATCCATCCATCCATTCATGCCTACATTCACGAGAGCAGACAACTTTACTCACGTGACTACTCTGAATTCACGTAAATAAACAAGAAAACATGAATTTAAATGTCAGACTTTGAATTCGTGCATTCATTTTGTTAGAGTGGTGAACAGCGATGTCCAGTCCAAATGAAATGGAGGAGGAAGAAAGAGGAGGAAATTTGTTGGAAAAGAGGAAACAAGAACAAAGAGGAAATTGATGGAGAGGAGAGAAATGCATTCAACATTTATAAAAGAAAGATAATGAAGGAAAAGGGAGAGAGGGAGTGGAAGATGAGATAGAGAAGAATAATGAGCGTGGCATAAAAGCAAAAAGAAACAAATACACTGTACACTGTATATATAAAGATACAGATACACACACACACGCACACACACATACATACAAACATAACATACACACACACACGCACACACACACACACACACACACACACTCACACTGACATAACCACCCAAGAACGCATGTATTTTTTTATTTTTTTAGTTAGCCAAAGCAAAAGAAGTTTAAAAAAAAAGAGAGAGAAGTGTGTAAAGTTAGTTACTATCAATCTCTCACACGATGAATTATTATTTTTTAATAATTTAATAATTTAAAATAATGAAAAATATTTTGAGAAGAAAAGAAATAAATTTTATTAAAAAAAGCAAATTGATAGTCGCAGACGAGCAGGCGGGCATGGATGGGGAGGTGGGGAGAGAGGGAGGTAGCCATAGAAAGAAAGCACAAGAGAGACAAAGAAATAGAAGATCAATACGAAGCTACGCTTGGCACAGCAGTCGTGCTCAAGGCAATATGATGAGGTATATGTGTATACATACACTTATGTGTGTTTCCATGTATATAAATTTATATGCATCTAATGTGTGTTTCCATGTTTATGTTCACCTGTGAGTGTGTGTTTGTAAGTCTAAGTGTATTCGTAAGTAGGAAAGTATATTTTGTTATTTTTTCAATCTTTCGAAATATATATTTTCATTTTTCTGGTTGGTGCAAGTGAGTGAGCATTGTTCCCTTCTTTTGCAAACGATATTCAAAATTCAGAGCAGTTGAATTTGCATCACATTATATGCTATATATATATATATATATATATTATATATATATATATATATATTATATTATATATTATTATATTATATTATATTATATTATATTATATTATATATATTATATTATATATATATATTATATGCGTCGCGAATTTCGTTTTTGAATGATACTGTGCTAATAATGGAGTCAGTGTACCCGTCTGTGTGTTTGTGCACACATTGGTCTATGAATGTGTATCTAATGATCGAGATATATTGTGGGTGAATGAGAATGTACATACGACAGTGTGTAAGTATATATATATGTATGTATGTATGTATGTGTGTATGTGTATGTATGTGTTTGTTTGTGTGCTTGTATGTATGTATATATGTATGTGAGAATGCGAAATATTAATTTGTGTACTTGTTTGAGAGTTCAATGCCAGGCATGCATATTAGCATCTTGTGTATAAAAGGACTGGCTTACATTTTGTGATGCGTTCATTGCTTGTTTATTTGTTTACTTGTTGAAATCTGAGAACACCAAATGTATATAATATATCTATACACGTGTGCGTGCGTGAATATATAGAAATAAAAAAATATATTTATAGATATAAACATGAACTGGCACATGTTCGCATGAATGTTTGCATACGTAATAAGTGTTATATATAATATAATATACATACATATATACACTTATTATATATACACAATGCTCCATTCCATTGGCGACGTATGTTTTGCGAGAATAAGTTGTGTACATAGAAAGATGGAATTACGCTTGTGTGATATGAAACCATTACATTTGTGTATATATCAAATTAGGTATTTGAATACCTAAAATTGCCTCAATTCATCTGTCTGTTGTGAACATGCGATGAGCGAGGCTATAGTGTAGACGATGTTGTATTCCATTGAAACTCATGCATTGGAAACACATGTGTACGTATGTACGTATGATTGTTCGCTGTTGTATAAGACTGCTTGTTTGTATGCTCGTATTTTTTGTACAAAAGTATATGCTCTGGTCCACATGTAACACCATCCATTCAAGTGTTAATACACATCTTAAGTAGTCTTCTAGGTATATGTACATGTACGTACACATACATGTAGATCCTTTTACGTAGGAGCTATGTATTAACCCGCCCATTAATCATTTGTGTATGTATGTATGTATGTATGTATGTATGTATGTATGTATGTATGTATGTATGTATGTATGTATGTATGTATGTATGTATGTATGTATGTATATATACATGAAAATGTAAATATATATATATATAATATACATACATATATACATACATATATACGTATATATGTATGTATATATGATTAAACAAATGTATAAGATATGTACAAACATTTTACGCGTACGCATGCATCTCTAAAGGATTGCGTATGCTCATGTATGCGTATCCGCAACCAGCGAAACATACGTTAGTGCCGATGGTCTGGTTAGTGCAAATGCTAATGATGGCAGAGTAAAGGATAAATGTGATGATGATGGTGATGACGGTGTGATGATGGTGATGGTTCGATAATGATGAGCTGACGATGCGACGAATCTAGGAATAATGATGAAAAATGTGAAAATAACGTGATGTTGATGGTGATCAAGAGTATAAAAATTAATGATGATAAAGATGATGACGACAACGACGATGATAGGAGGAAGAAAATGACGATGCGGTGCTGACTGAAATTCTGGAGAGATATGATTGATGGAAGTTTGAATTGAATACGACGAGATCCTGATTGCAATATAATGAATCATATGACGATGATATTGACGACTATGATGATGACGATGAAGATGACGATGTCATTGAGGATGATGTTGAGGATATTGTTAGTGATGATAAAGGCACGGATACATGGTAATGTATATTGATTTGCTGGTGATATTGAAAAGCAATGATACACGTTTAACATTACCATCATGCTAGAATATGATTTTGTGATAATTAGGATTGATTATTTTTTAGCGGGTATTTTTCATGACGATGATAGAAAAGCAAATTTTCTGTTATGGAGACACATGCTTCAAAAGATCAAGAATAACAGATGTTTCGTAACAAAGAAAATTAATAAAGCAATAATTAAATAATAACAAACGAATAATAATAAAATAAAAATACATTAACATTGTTACAGACCCATGAAGGGCCAATAATGTTGACGATGACGACGATGAAGATGATAACGGTGTCACATACAGACAGATAAACAACGTTGTAATGGTGATAATGTTTGTGATGTGATGATGATGGATAAGTAGTTTCCGGCGTTTGCAATGAATGACTTACCAGTGAATCATTAGGTGGATGTGAGTGAGTGGATGAATGAGCGTATGGATGATTTGTCAGTGCCTCTATTGTTTTGAAGTCATCTGTCTTGCATAATTATTCACTTTTATTATTAACAAATTTGTGATGATGATCGTCAAGAGTCATCACTGTCTGTCAACACCTCGTCAAGATTGCGATAATCATTTTATCATTATTGTTATCACTATTGTTTTCAACAGTACACTCATCACGCTTTTTTCTTCTTTATCTTCTTTATCACCGTCACCACCACTAACATCATCACCATCACAATCATCGTTATTTTTTCCAAAACCATTTTCCGACACCATTTTCCAAAACGGAATCAACATAAAATGGAAAACCTAACCTTGACCGGATGGAACTTCTCATCGTAACCTTCACGTACGTTGTTACTTCCGAGCGATTGAAGTCAATATTTAACAGGCCACAGAGATCAAATGATCCTGAAATCAATTAATAATCACGTGATTACATACTCATTCTGAAAATCAAACGAGGATGAAAACAAATCACCCACTTTTTATCTACTCTCTCCTTCCAACCATCATTCTTATTCATTCATCCATTCGTCTTATTCACCGTAAGTAAGAACTTAAGAAGATCTAGCGCCCACCAATCTTACGCGTATGAAAAACAGAATCCACATCAGTCTTTTCTTTTATACACAAAGCAGCATAATCCCTATGCCGGCATATAACAGTGTGCATCATACGATACACGTACACATACAATACATGTATGTATGTATGAATTTTTGTATGTATGTATGTATGTATAGACCAATTGTATGTATGTATGTATATATATATGTATGTATAATACATTGTATATTCATACCATACATGTATGCATGTGAATTATATAATACACATTGATACAGTTATGAACGTGTATATGTTAAATGTATATGTATTGGATTATGTATGTTAAGTATGTATCTATGTATGTATTTATGTATGTATTTATGAATGTATGTATGTATGTATGAATGTATGTATGTATTATGTATTACAAGTGAACGAATCAACAGACTGAACGAATATTTAATAAACATGGACTGGTCAAACGTTTTAAACTGTGAGGATGTAAATGTCGGGTTTCAACGATTCATAGAGATTTTTGTAAAGAACTTCAACGAATGCTGTCGTATTTCATCAGTAAGAAAAATTAAAAAAATATCACGTAATAAACCTTGGATAACCGATGATCTTGACTTAAACTAATGTTAAATAGAAAAACCAAACTGTATACAAAATATCTAAAAAATCCGAATATTGAAAATCTAATTGAATTAAAGTCAATTAGACAATCTTGCACCAAATTTAAAAATAAACTAAAAAAAACAATATTATAGCGACATCATAGTAAAGAACATAAAAGATAACAGAAGAACGTGGTCGATTATTAAGAACATTATCAGCACAAATAAAATCACCAATACCGTCACATCAAACAGTGAAATTGTTCGTTCTCCTGCGGACGCCTTAAACGATTATTTCATCGGTATAGCTATAAAACTAGGTTCATCTTTCAACAATTCAACACTCTGGAAAAATCACCTCACTAATAAACTTCAAAACCCGTTCTTCTGTCTGTCGACCTCAAGCGATGAAATAATTGCAACAACCAGATGGCATTCCTATGAAAATAATAAAATCTACCATACATTCAACAGCTCACATTTTGGAATTCCTAATTAACCTTTCTTTCAACTCCGGCACATTCCCACGATGTTTCAAAGTCTCAAAAATTGTACCGATTAAAAAAGATGAGGGATGCAATGATTTAACTAATTTTCGACCCGTTGCTCTTTTATCAAATTTTTCGAAAATAATAGAAAAAGTAATGTACAAAAGGCTAAATATCTTCTTCAAAAAAAATTTCATAATTAACGATTCACAATTTGGATTTCGAGAGAAGTACTCGACTGAGCTGGCAATAATAGAATTGATCAGAAAAATAGGGATCGCAGCAGAAGACAAAAAATACATCGTAGGCACGTGCCTTGATCTCTCGAAGGCATTCGATTGCATCAACCACAACATCTTGCTGGCGAAACTAGACCATTATGGAATACGTGGCTCGCAACTGAAATGGTTCAAAAGTTACTTATTGGAGAGAAGTCAATTTGTTAGCTGGCAGGGTACATGCTCGAGCGAAAAATTAAACCAAATTGGAGTACCTCAGGGCAGCATTTTTGGACCATTGCTATTCATTGTCTTCATCAACGATCTCCCGAAAGTTTCAACATTCTTTGATTACATTTGCTTCGCAGATGACACTAATCTATTCAGTACAGGCAAAAACATCGATGAACTCATCTTGAAGACTAATAGTGAAATTAAAAAGGTCGTCTCATGGTTTGAATGTAATGTGTTGACATTGAATAGCAGAAAAACACAAATGATTATTTTTGGCCCAGTCCAATATTTAAACTACAAGGAGCCATATAAGATCGTAATAAATAATTCGGATTTTCTCGAAAGCAAAACTGTTAAATTTTTAGGAGTAATATTGGATCAAAAATTATCGTTTCAACAACATGTTCGATATGTTTGCACAAAACTAGCAAGATCAATTGGTCTATTAAATAAAATAAAATTTTTCTTGCCTAAAAGAATTCTTAACATGCTATATAAAGCCATCTGTACTCCATATATCTCATACTGCAATACAGTCTGGACAAGCGCCTATCCAACTACAACAAATCCAATAAGAATAATCATGAAGAGAGCGATGCGAACAATCACACTTTCCAAAGCTCAATCCCATTCACAACCGCTATTCGCCACGACAAGCAATCTGACTTTCGATCAAATGAGTACATATCACGCGGCAAAATTCATCGACAAACAATTGACTGGTAAACTACCTCCGATTTTTGACGGTTATTATAAACGAACGAAGAATCAAAGGCGCATCAATTTCATCTGTTCCAACAAATCAAAAACGAAAATTTTACATCAACACATCATTTGCAGAGGACCAAGAACTTGGAATTTTTTATTAAATAAAGGATTTAATTATGACAGATCGAACATGCAGAACTTTAACCATCATTTGAAAGCATTTATTAGTTTGGTTAATTAAAATCACTAGTTTTAAGAATATAAATTACATTTTTATAAAATATTTATGACATCATGTGTGCTCAGTTGTATGTATGCGTGCGTGCTGACGTGTACGTAGATATTTTTATATACGTATGTGATCCTATTCTCTTCTATCTATAGCTTATATAGATAGATTCAATCAGGTATTCTATATGCAGTTTTGTATATAGAGAAATATAGACCTAACTTATTATTAGGATCAATTAGTAACATCTCAAAGCTAATACATTCCATTTAGAGAATCTGAAGTTTTTTGTGGTGCACGATGATAATATTTTTATGAACAGTTAGTAACACCGTAAATATAATATACTCCAATTAGAGAATCTGAAGTTTTTTGTGGTACTCGATAATTTTATTTTTACGAACAACTAGTAACACCGTAAATTTAATATATAACATTTAGAGATTCTGAAGTTTTTTGTTTGATGGCTGTGCCCGATGATTTTGTTTTTGTGATCAATTAGTAACATCTGAAGGTTAACATATTTCATTCAGAGATTCTGAAGTTTTTGGTTTAGGTGGCTGTGCTCGATGAGTTTTATACTAACTCCTCACAGTCAACCTGCAGCTTATTTTCTTTATTGAGGACAAATAAATTGTTTCGTTTCGTTTCGTATGTATGTATGTTAAAACCAAATCATTGACGAATGATACCAAAAGCCAAGCGTCTGACTAAATTTGATTTTATTTGCTATAACGTCACTCAACCCCGTCGGCATTCAACTCCACATTTTCCAACACACAGACGCGCAAAAACCGCTGCAGAATGCACGAGATATTATTCATAGCGAAAAAAAAATGTATGTATGTATGTATGTATGTATGTATGTATGTATGTATGTATGTATGTATGTATGTATATATATGTGTGTGTATGTGTGTATGTATGATATAAAGAGGAAATTTATGTATCGTTTTATGGGCTGCCGGGATATCTGAATGACGACCGTAAAACCATGTACATAAAAATAAAAACTAAACTGCACGTCGTAGAGAAATGTTTCATTCATTCAGATGTTTAAAATTTAAAAAAAACAACGAAAACTCTTTAGAAAATAAAATAATGATATAAGAGGCATTTAGATTATAATCTGCGTTTGATGAAAGTTATGCAAGTTTGATGAAAAGCAGTGAAGAAGTGACAGTTTATTTTTCCCCTTGAAAACTCGGTACGAATCTGTAAAATGTTTGTATATTTTTTGTATGTATAAAATATTTGTATGTTAACAACTTATCCATACGATGTTGTATCTTCATGATGACTTGAGTACAAAACATCTTTTATCCATCTTGCAAGATAATTTTTTCATCAAAATTAACCACTTCAATGGATAATAAACCAGCGAAACAGCAAAAAAGTACATAACATGTCAGTGTTTAACTTGAGCAACCTGGACGATTAAATTCAAACTGTTGTTCGTTTACCGCAGACTAACTTTATTTGATGGAATATTAACAAAAATTTATTTTTCCAGCATCGTATGCAGGCAGACGTCAACGCTGATGCCTTCTCAGATAGGACAGAGGCGACTATAAGACGAGACGCACACTGATATCTCAAAATGTTGAGCTGCGTAAAAACGTACGATAAAGCGTGACATTTTGTTTGGTTGTTTTTCAAAATTGAAAAATGTGAGCTGACCGTAAGATTTATCAAACAACTTTTATTAGCTAGCAGCAGCCACCGTAACAAAATTTTTCTTAATTGTGAATAAATATTGACTGTCGGTCGCATTGCTTGGCAATGAAATGCATTTCGTTTTGACGTAGGTTCACATTTTCAGACTGACAAAATCGAACTTAGAAGTAAAAATGCTTTACTTTACAACGTTAAAAGTGAATAAAAACCAACAAACCGTCAAATTATTTTTGAACAATTTACAATGACGAAATTATCACGAAATTCATACTAACATATTAACAGCGTGAAACTGTACATACAAATTTTTAAATATTTCATACATTCATTACATTTACACAAATGAAGATCAATGCAAAGTAGAAAATTTCATTTCATCTTTATGTTAAAAAAAGAAAAGTAGTAATTTGAAAAGGCAAAATGACAGACAATGGATAATGAATAAAACAAATAATGAATGAACAGCGGAAGGAAGCCATTTAATTGAACATGTGGTGTTACATTGCTACACATTTCATTATGTTTTTGGAGGGTCACTTTTTTCAGATGAAGGATCAACAGCAGAACCATCAAGACCATTCATCAAGAGAATTTGTTTCTTTCCAGTGAAGGGCTGCATTGTTTTATGAATGCCCATCTTGAATTCTGAAAAGGAGATGACCTCATGTTTTGGGGGCTTTAACTTTCCAGCCATAACAAGATCTGTCAACCACTGTATCATGTTTCGTTGTTCCTGACTGCGCATGTTCTCTGCAGTCCATCTAGACATCCAAAAACCAGACAACTTGACGTCATTGAAAATCAAGAGACCCGTTGGAACCATGAGAGGTTGCTTGGACATTCCACCATATGTAACTAGAGTTGAGCCAGCTTCCATATGTCTTTTAAGTGATTGTAAAAGATGCCAGACAATAAAAAAAATACAAAATATAAGCAAACTGTATGAAAATTTATTATCTAAAAAAATGAAATAATTACTTGAGTAAATCTGCAGCACTTTTCCCACCAACAGTATTCAACCCTAATTTTGGTTTAGGCAGATCCTCCAGAATCTCCTTCACCTCAGGACTTCTAAGCAGATCATCTGTCAAGACGTGAGTGGCCCCAAGACTGTTGAGATGGTCGACCAACTTTGAGAGATCTGGTCTATTTCTCACAATATTGATTGTCCTCACCTGAAGTTCTGCAGCAATTTGTATGACAGCCTGTCCAACTGCACTGTTGGCCCCATTCTGAATTATCACATCACCTTTCTCTAACTTTACAAAATCTTTCAGCATTCTAACAGAAAAAATAAAACTATCAAAAATTATGAAAAACATTAATAACTTTGACAGTTAAGCAGAATTAATATACATTTAGCCTTAGCATATCCATTCTTAGTTCATAATTTAATTCATTTTATATACTAAAATAAAATGAAAATAAATGAATAATCTTAAATTTAAAAGATTTGGAAACTACCTATAAGCGGTGCAAGGATTTACACTTAATGTTGCAGCACTGACCACCGGCAAATCCTTCGATATTTTGATGAATTGATCTGCACGAGAATTAGCGTGTGTCCTCCACGTTCCCCATCCAGGTATAATGGAAAGAACTCGGTCACCAACTTGAAAGTCTTTGACATCAGAACCAACCATCAAAATTTCGCCAACTCCTTCATTGCCACCAACGGCAGGCAAAGGTGGTTTGATCGGATAAATGCCTTGAATCATATTCATGTCTGCCGGATTGATAGTGGCGGCCAGCATTCGAACCATGACCTCTGACTTTGAGGGCTTCGAAAGGGTACTCTCGATAAGCTCAACCACCTTCTCAGGATCTCCATTAGACTGGTAAATGAGACTGCTACATTTCTGGCTGACTTTTGAGCTGTAAGTTGAATGGTACACCTTGAACGATCGACAAGAACCCACTAACAAATTAGTGACTCTAAGCTGCATTATAGTTTATTTACCTTATTTAACTTTTAACCAATGTTAATTTAAAACTGAATCTAAGTAATAAAAAGTAAACTTTGACATAAAACATACAAAAATTTTACTAAAATAAATTTTAAAATGTTGATAATTTTGCAACACATTTTTTATTTAAAATAAAAATATTTTATTAACTAAAATTAAAACTCGTTAATGAGTTCAAACGTCAAATTCTTGTAGACCCATCTCCATTTAAAGATGTGTGTACATACATCCATATACAAAATTTTTGCGAAAGGAAGAGATAACCTTGTTAAATAAGTGACTGAAAATTGTTTTAAAGTTTTCGTTTTGTAACCCCATTATATCGTCTGCCAGCAAGTTTCAAATTTATTAAATTTAAAAACGTTTGTATCCATATTTTGAGAAATTTTTTCATTTTGTGATGAGTTGTTACAGTAGAAATATTTTTGAGATGTTCTGTTGAAGTTGGATTAGCATTAGTTTTTGATTTTGTTGTTAACTGAGGAGTGATTTTTAATTTTATTCGATTGCTAATTAACTATCAAGTTTGTTGTTTTCATTTTTTTAATTAATTATTTTTTTCTTCAAAATGGGACGTAAAAAGATCAAAATATCTCAAATTACTGATGAGAGGAATCGTCAGGTTTGCCTTAAGAAGTTTTTTTTTTCAGTTTTTTCATCGCTTCTTTTTTCACATTTATTTTAAAGTATTTCATTTATGAATGGCTACTATCAAATTTCATTGTATATTTTTTCAACTGTTTGCATGTACAAATTTATATTGCATAGATGGGTACATAGAGTCAAATCAATGATGTTTTTTGTTAAAAATGTTCATGGAATTAATACTGCCATACCCAACTAGCACCTACTCATCTCATTAAATCTGCTCAAACAATTCACAGGTAACATTCACAAAGAGAAAGTTTGGATTAATGAAGAAAGCATACGAACTGAGCGTCCTATGCGACTGCGAGATAGCGTTAATCGTCTTCAACAATGCCAACAAGCTGTTCCAGTACGCCAGCACTGACATGGATCGAGTTCTTTTGAAGTACACAGAGCACAGTGATCCTCACGAAAGCAGAACAAACCGGGATATCATTGAGGTAGTACTGATTGTGATCACTTTATAATTATTTTATAATTGTCTATAATTTCATATTTAACTGTTTTGATAATTATTATGATGAATACTGAGTACTGGTAATGATTGTTTTAATTGTTTAAGGATAACTATAATTACATACTTTTGCATATAGGTATATATGTATATATATATATATATATATATATGTATATATATATATATATATATATATATATATGTATTGTATATATATATATATTTATATATATTATTAGGCAGAGAAAATATTTTAAAATAAATTATTTTTTTCTGCCTAATTCATAATATAATTACTTTTTTAATGATTTTTAAATTATTCATATTTAAAGAAATTGTTTATAATAAATACATCACCAATCATATCGTTGTGTTTATAAATAAATAATTAAATAAACAATATAATATAAATAAGTACAGGAATGTAGAGAAAATATAAATATATGTCCATGACTTTATTTTTAAATTTTTTGTAATTTCTCAACAGATGCTAAAAAGGAAAGATTTAAAAAATGGGTATTATGATGAAGTTAGTAGAAGATTTTTATCATTGCCATCATCATTAATATCCGTTGTCATCATTTTCATCCTCATCATCCTCATCATCTTTATTTTTTTTATTATCATTATTGTATCCTATCTTGTACCTTAGTTTCTCTCATTATCATCATCAATTTTATCAGTATCACATTGTTACATATAAACGTTATTATCATTTGTAATTATCACCAGCTTTAGAATAGTATTCATCATGGTAGTGTCATTTTTTAAATTCTATTCATCAGAATTATTTTACTCACTATTATAAATTCATCATCATCATCTTTTACTGGCCATCATTATTTCAAAAAAAAAATTATCATCATAGTTGTCGCCATCATCTCCATAATCATCAAAAGATTTATCATGGTCTAAATCATTAGCAATGGTTATCATAAACATTCTGATGATCATTATCGGAGCTTTTATCTCTTATTAATGTCTTGTATTAGTTGCTATGGTTTCTTGAAGTTTTAAGAACTTGTTTGTAGTTTTGTATGTTGATATTTTTGTATTATTATGCACTTGTGTATTTTTCCTTGTATAATTTGTTGCTTTGTCTGAGTGGCATTGTTGGAAATATCATAGGTGTAGACAGAAAAACAAATTCTTGTATTATATGACTATGTTTCTTCATATGTGCACACACACAAAACGCGCATACACACAGACACAAACACACACACACACACACACATATATACAAATATATATACATACATTGTATACGTGGTAATACATATGTATGTATGTATCACTTTTATAGCTTCATCCTTTATCATCATCTCTCAATTTAGACCCAGGAATATGTAACCGTACTGTCCAGCATGTTCAGATTTTCAGATTAGGTCAGTTCTCTCTTTCTCTCACTCTCTCTTTCTCTCTCTCTCTCTTTCGTTCTTTCTTTCTTTCTTTACCATGGTCACAGCATTGCAATATTTGTGAATGTTTTACTGTGATTGATTTCGCCATGATGTGTTTTTGATTTCTGGTTTAGTCATTCTTGTCTCATACTGTTTTATTTATTTTTGAGCGTTTTTTGAAAATTTTTTAATTTGAACTAAACATAAATGAGGTTTATTATATATATATATATATATATATATATATATATATATATATATATATAATTGTGAGACATGTTGTGATCTTCCAAATATATATATATATATATATATATATATATATATATATATATATATGTGTGTGTGTGTGTGTGTGTGTGTGTGTGTGTGTGTGTGTGTGTGTGTGTGTGTATACATATATGTACATACGCATGGTTAGATTGTTTATAAACAAAGATAATGAACCAACCCTAAATTTCAAAACTGAGAACTACTTGAAAAAAGTACTTTTCAGTATCTATCAGAACAGAACAACAAAACATAACACAACATAATTTAACACAACACAACATAATTTAACACAACACAACAAATCATAGCATAACAACATCACATAACAATTCACGCGTGTAAACATAGCAACGAATTGCAACAAGTATACATTTTGATACACAGATAAACAAATATAATATGACCCACACGCTCATATCAAAGATAACAATTTAACGTAAGTTACTTAACACGAAACATAACATAAAATGCTTTTAAACCTAGACAAAGCTACCTAAATCCATAACAAATGCAAATGAACGAACAAATAACATAACAGTTGAATGAATGGACCAACCACAAGACACACAGAAACAAACCAACATGCATAGGTTTATCACACATACCAGCAAACATGATTATGTGTATACTTTGTTTGAATACATATACATTATAATGAATTGTAATTGGTTAGTATAAGCGGTCGTAAGTTGGGCTGTTGTCCTAGCACTTTTTCAAATCTCTAATTAAAAACCGTTCAGTTGATCTCATGTTAAGCTCTCTCATCTGCTTACTTCCCTACTGGACAATATGAATGTAGGCGGCATGGGTCGTATCATGTCAACTTTCTTTTCCGATGTTATTCACCCGAATTAACATGCTCCACTTTATATTATGTATTTATTCATTTGTATGTTTGTTTCTTGCTCTTATTTTATTTATCTCTCTCTTTCTTTTTCTTTCTTTTTCTCCATGTTTTTCTTGGTTTTTATAACTATATAGATGGGCAACCAGACAGATCACACATTCTGATTATTTATTAACTCATAGTGAGCATTCGGTTGATTCCTCCAAGCTCCAACAACACATTGGGGCGTACCAGGCAACTCATTGCTTGGGTTCCAATAAATACCTATCAATATATATATATATATATATATATATATATATATATATATATATATATATATATATATATATTGATAGGTATATATATAATATTTACTATACAAGTATGTATATACCAACACTTAAGTATTTTCTAAAAGCAAATATTTGTCTTTCTTGTCAACATTTCACTAGTCATCATACATTAACATGTATGTTTAATGTTTAGAATTGTAGATTCTACATGATATATCATGTAGATTCATGAACAAAGGAACCTGCACATGTAAAAATTGGAAGGAGTGTACAGAAACTTTCCATTTGCGTGCAATGCAGGTGTGCATGCGTCGTACAAGCAATCTTCTGCTCATACGTACTGCACGTAGGGTGGGTGATCATCTCTATTCCTTCCTCCTCTCTCTCTCTCTCTCTCTTTCTCTTCTCTCTCTCTTTTTTCATTTTTTCTCTCCTCAATCTCTTTCTCTTTGCTTGAAAGAAATTTTAAAAAATAGTTGTTGTTGGTTCACAGAACAACAATAATTAATCCGGGATTTATTTTTATTCTTATTTTTAGCTGTTATTATTCTTAACTTCTTCTGTTTTGTTGTTTAAATCAGCGCCAAATATTATACGTTGTGCATGTAAGACGTATATTGCTGTACAGTGTATGTATGTATGTGTATGTATTTATATTTCTGTTTGTGTATCTGTGTATGTATTCATTAATCTATTCGTTGTAAATAATTGAGCAGAAGAAGGGGAGGATAGATGAGCGGATGAATTAATAAACTGAAATTAATGAAAAGATGTATGTGTCCAGTGTAAAGCTATATAGGAGCAGGAGCAAATAAATGATGAACATTTTATAAGAATTGAAAAATAGAAAGTATACTAGTTGGATGGAAAAATGGCTTGGATATAGATTTTTAAAATGTTTTGCTCTAAATTTTATTAGTTTTTATGAGTTGTTTTTTTTAAATATGTTTTAAAGTTTTAGAGTTATTATATGGTGATACATTGGTGTAGCAAAATTTTATAACATAATGCGTTTGTCCGTTGTCATGGTTTCGTTTCCATAATTTGTAATGTCATCACTGTTTTATTTTAACAATCATCGTTAATGTCATGCTTGGGTGTGCAAATTTTGAAATTGATGCAATGACGGTGGTGGTGATGGTGGTGGTTATTGCTTTCCGTTACATCAGTTTTAATGGCATGATGCAGTTATTTGTGTATGTGTATGTGTGAGTGAGAGAGAGTGTGTGTGTGAGTGTGTGTGTATGTTTGTGTGTGTGTGTATGTGAGTGTGTGTGTGTATGTGAGTGTATGTGTGTACTTGTAAGTTTTTATGCAAAATGTCATCGTGGTGATCATTGAGAAAATAATTTTAATGAAGCTAGCAATTGATGATGTCGATGATGACGATGATGGCTGGCTGGCCTGATAGTGATTAATGATGAGCATCATTGTCACTATCATCATCATCGTTGTCATTATAGTCATCCAGAGATTCAAATGATAACTTTTTGTCTGGTCTAAACTTTAATGTCAATCTAATTAAAGTTGGTAGTGAGGAAGAGGAGGACGATGATGATGATGATGGTGATGATGATGATGATGATGAGGATGAATGTCAGTTCTTGTGTATGATGATGGTAACGTTGATGATAATGATGATGATGATGGTGATGATGGAGATGATGGTGAAGAAGATGATGATGAATATTTATGTGAGGAGTGCAAGAAAGCTAATAATAATGGCAAGGAGTTTGATTACTTTAATGATATGGAAACTAATTTGACCAGTACACTGATGGTGATGGTGATGATGGTGAAGAGTAAGAAGACGATGTTTATGGCGACGAAGAAGATGATGATGACCAAAATGAAAATAAGCCATATAAATTTGATATCTGATTTGACATTTGTCATCCGTAATTAATTCAACTTTTGTATCAAATTTTATTTTTCTATGCATGCAGCGAATGGTCTTGTACATTAGGCTCATGCATACAAAATATGTCCATGTCGATATTTTATGTAGCTTGTGAGTGTGTGTGTGTGTCTGTGTGTGTGTGTGAGTGTGTGTGTGTGTATGTGTGTGTGTGAGTGTGCGTATGTGTGATGTGATGAGTGCGTGCGTATGACTGCTTATATCAGTTATGTTTTTTGCGGTTGTGAATTTATATAAAAATATTTAATAATATTTTTTAAGCTGTCCGCGAACGTTGCTCATTCTTATTACAATTGCTGTGTCCACCTTATTAAAGTTTAACTGATCAATATTTATATAGATAGCTACCTTAATTTTTAGCCATCCTTGCATAATGATCTCGTCATATTAGCATATGTTATTCACTGCACAACGAGTCTGTTTGTTCTGAGCGGTTAAAAATTCTCTATTAGGTAACCACATCCTATTCCTTTTTATAACTTTCATTTATGTCCAGTCCGCCCTATTCTTCTCATTAATCATTCCATTGGTTTTAAATGTTCTCTATTTTTTTTTTTTTCTAAATTAATGTCTCCTTTCTTCAAATAAATATTTGAGCCAAATGTAATAATTCCAGAAAAGTTTCCTATCTAATGATCTATCTATTTTATCTATTTAAGATTACTAAGATTTGTTATAAGAATTCACACGTGTTTGATGACTTGAAGTGCATTTGAGCCTGGCAGCTGATAGTGAATGTAAACCACAACGCAACATCACCGTAACGCAGACAAGTACTTTTTTTCTGTGCATAGGTGTGTTGCACATGCAACTCATAATGTACGTTCCTGTCATTAATTGTCTGTGGGGTTGTACTGTAAATGAATGAGCACACAGTTATTTAAGAATAATGTGCTAATATCTCGACATAGGTATGAGTTGTCTTATTTATAGATTTTCATTATATTTTATTTTTTTACGTGCTCTCTGCACGTGTACATAATTATATTAGTTTACATGTCTTATAAGCCCTCTCTCCTCTCCTCTCCCCTCCTCTCTCTTCTCTCTTTTCTCACGTATCTCATTTCATTTCTTCTCATTTTCTCTCGGTTCGTTATGTCTTCTTTTTTGGTCTCTCTTGTTCTCAAAATATATACTGGCATCCTATACACTCGATTTATCTGAGATATTTATACGTTTTATAAATAGGTATGAGTCAGTACGATCTCTTGTCAACATAGACAAACACACTCACACACACGCGCGCAAACAAGCAGATCAAGTCACACGCAAACACACATACACAGGCACATACGCACATTTTATGTATGTACTAGTTCATGTCTTTTTGCATTTGTCATGCTGTGACAGAACTTATACTATATCTGCCTTGTCATCATTCCATGTTTGTTTCCATACTAATACATGTAATTTTACATTCAAACTTTAAATGTGCTCTATATATTTATTTATAAATGTGCATGTGTTAAAAAGCGACTAGTTGAAATTTGTGTGTAACTTGTTTGTACTTTGTGTCTATAATATGTATGGCATTTTTTTGAACAGTTGGCTTACATTTTTATATGCATGGTTGTATACGTGTATGGTTATTGGTTGGATATGCGAATGATGGTTGTATATATGCATGATTGTATGTGTGCAGTGCCTGGCTGTATACATGCATCCGCTCAGTTTCCTCTTCTTTCATAAATATTTCGAATCATTTATAAAAGATTATGATGGTCTGATGTTAATCTGGGCGTCGACAAACTGTGGATTGTCATATACAATGGTCGTATAATAGACACGCTTGATGTCCACATACATATACAATTATACATAGATGTACCTGAGTTGGTCCACTTCTCGAATGGTTTCTTACGCACTGGACAGTACTGGACTGTTATATAATTGGCTCGGAACTCGTGGATCCAATCGTTGTATGTGTATACATAGACATGTCTCGTTGTCCTTCCATACTAAAAAATAGTGATGTACACTACACATTAATGATGACGACGATGATAGACGTAGTGGTAGAACTATTTGTGCAATTTTAGGTGAATGATAACGAAGACGATGTTGATGATGATGACACCAATTAAATGGAGGACTTAGTTTTGAAAATTGAACATAAATAATAAAATGTTTATAAATTATATAAAAAGCTCGTAAATTATTATCTGTGTTAATCAGACACTTAAGACGTTAGTAGTTGTTTGGCTGGCTGTTGTTGCTGGGACTGTATGTGAGCAAGGTAGTTGTAATAGGGTATTTCTATTATTATTATTACCTCAAAGAATTAACTATTGTACTGTTTGTATGTGTGTATGTTATGTTTTTCGATGTTTCAATTAAGTGCTTACAAAAAATTAATTATACATACGTTTATTTCTTATACACGTACACACGCAAACACACACACACACACACATATATATATATATCAATGTATATATATATATATATAAATGTATGTATGCTTATATTTAAACATGTATGGAAACTTAACAAGAAGAAGTAGCAATTATCATATGGTTGGTTTGTATCTCAGAACCACAGTTGATGACCAAGAAGACATACATGTGCACATATAAACACATACACATAGTATATTGTGTGTTAAAACCAAAACATGATGAGTTAACACTGAACGGTCAAACATCAGTATAGTATACACTAGTATACTATACTGATGTACAAACACATGGTATATAAGTATACACTAAATTATCTTTCTGACCTGGGTATTATTATTGTTATTATTATTATTATAATTATTGTTATTTTTATTTTATTGTTATTTTTATTATAAAATAAATGAACAAAAGGAAACAGATAGACACAATTATATATAATGTATTAGATAGAATATAAGTGATTTCTGTTAACATAATACAAAGCATTTCTAGTATGAAGGTATATTTATAGGCAGGTTAGTTGAATGAGGTTTAAAATATGTGTTGTCATGTACAACAATAATAAGGGTAATATGTTACTTTATGGTCAGATCTTATGCCTGTATTTATTGATTGCGAGTTGAGTTATGAGATTTTTATCTTCGTGATTTAATATAGTTATAAGTGCGCGCGTGTATGAGTGTGTGTATGTGTGTGTGTGTGTAAAAACGTGTGCTACGTTTGCTTCTTGCTCTCAACAGCCCAATTATAATGATGATGATGAAAATGAAGATGATGAAAATGAAGATGATAATGAAGGTGATGTTCACCTATTTAAAAGGATGCTACTAATGAAAGTTAAATTAATGCGTATTTAAATCCACATTCTTTATCTGCTAGGCAAAGGCAGACTCATATGCAGAGATGTTTATATTGTTATACATTATATATTCATTGTATGAGCTGCTATGTCTAATACTTAATTTTATTGGGTTGGCTGACTTTTTGCGAATTTTAAACGTTAATAAATGTTTATCTACACACACACACAGAGAAAGAGAAAGAGAGAGAGAGAGACACACAAACATGCACACTACACACGCACATACATTCGTAAATTATACACACCTACACAAACGCACATATACAAAAGCTCAAATTTTTGAGGCTTGTAGATATAAATTAAGGCAAACTGTTTCTTCTAGTACTGCTAGCTGACATCTCGCTACCGTAAAAATTTGAAAAATTTAATTAAAAGCAAGAACGAATTATTTGTCAGTGTGTCTGTATGTGTGTTTGTATGTGTATCTGTTTTATGCACACACACACACGCGCGCACACACACAAACAAACACACACACTCAAACAAACACACACACTCAAACAAACACACAAATTTATATATATATATATATATATATATATATATACAGATTTCTATCTTTATATTTATATCATATACTATACAATACAATACAATACAATATGTATATATACAATACGAAATATGGAATGATGTGCGTGTGAGCTTTTAATTGAAAAAATATCCTTGCTAATTGATCTATTAAAGAAAAAAGTAGGTGACACGTATGGTATGTAGTTTGCAGTAGCAAATGAGTAAAGTAGTAGCGTTAGCGAGTGAGTAAAATACATACATGTGCGTATTTCTGTTGCCGGTTAAATTTAATACCGCTAAATTAATTACGTCTGCTTTTTAATGATAGCGAAAAAAATGTTATTTCATTTTATTGATTGAGTTGACATGGATTCGTTGTATGTGTTAATATGTGATTATTATCGACATAATTAACTTTTTTTCCTGCGATTTCATAATTTATTATTGTTTCATTATTATTATTTATTATATTTATTATTATTATTAATATTTTTATTAACGTCATAATCCTCATTATCGATTTTATTGTCCGGATAATAGTTTGTACAATTTTTTTTATTTCATTTTCAATCTAGAGCAAGCCACTCTGTCCTGTTCTAGATCTCTTTCTAAACGTAATCTCGTCTTGCGCTGTTACATTTACATTACAAGGTGTGGCGTGTGTGTGTGTGTGTGTGTGTGTGTGTGTGTGTGTGTTCATTGAAGCAAATCGAAGCGTGTGTGTGCGGTGCTGTATGTGTGTGTCAGGTTGTTTGTTATCTTCTTATCATTTGATCTCATTCTTTATCGCGTTTTCATAACCACTATTGCGCTTTTTATTACCTTTTTATCGTTATTTTTATGTCATTACCATCTCTTTCTGTATCGACATCCTCATCATCTACGTCATCATCTACGTCATCATCATTGGTTTCATCGCCTCGTAACTTAGTTTTTCTAAACTATCGACAAACGTTTTATAACCACGTTATTGTTATTATTATTGTTGTTATTATTATTATTATTAATATTGTTATTGTTGTTGTTCATTTTGTTATCATCATCGTCATCATCATTGCAATCATCGTAATTTCCTCCCCAACATTTGTGCTGTAATCATCAAAGCTTGCTTACAATCAACCATAAACTGGACACATATTTGCTTGCACGTGCGTACACATATACACGCACATACATATACACATACTCACGCATATATATATATATATATATATATACATATATACATATATATATATATAGTACATAAGAAATCATATTCATATAATATTTATATAATCTTGAAACTGATACATCGTATCAACATATATTATCATCTATTAGCCTTAGTTTATTTCATTATAATAGCCATCATCACAACCATCATCATTGTTGTCTTAAATATCGAGGTCGTCACATTATTGTCAATGGCATTATCATTTTGATATATTATCATAAGTATCATTATCGTCGTCATTACCGTCAATCGTCAGCATCATCATCATCATTATCATCATCGTCATCACTATCATTGTCATCATCATTGTCATTATCATCATCGTCATTGTAATCATCGTCATCATCATCATCGTCATCATCATTTTATTTATTCTCTCTCCCATTATTTCGAAGGATTGGTCGATGATGGCGAAAGATGAAAACGACAGCATGACTCCTCCACCACCGTCATCATCACTACAAGCTCCGCCAACTTCGTCATCACCACAAACATCCATCCACGCTCACTCATCTATGGATCACCACTCGGCTATCAACAACAACCACAACAACAACCACAACAACAAAGCAACTACACCCTCTCTTACTTGCCAGTCCAAAATTTCCTCCTCTTTTGGTATTCCTTCCATTGTTCATCCCAATTCTTATGGGGACGATGTATGTTAGGATGGATGGATGGATGGATGGATGGATGGATGGATTGATAGATGGCTTGATGGATGGATGGGTTGATGGATGGATGGATAGCGAGGTTGTCAATGTCGAAGTATCTTTCAGTACTGACTTTGGCATTCGCAATACTTTTGACGCCTAGTATCCAGCTTGATATTGCCGATGCTTTTTGGACAATAAAAAATCGATATTCGATAGCAATACTTTCCAGTGTCAAGTGGATATATTTTCATTAAATTTTAATTCTTAATGTTGAGTGCATTTTCTAATTGGTGAATTCGGGATTCAGAATTAAGTTTCGCCGTCTTTTGCATGTTTGTTTTTTTTTTTGGTTTTATACAAACCTGTTTTGTGTCCGCCGCTGATTTAAACAGTTCTCGTTATGAGGTCATCTTCGTGTTATACGTTAACTATTGAATGTGCTAGTATTAATGAAATTTCAGTTGTTTTCCAGTGACACCGATAAAAAAAAATACTAGAGCATTAGTGTTTTCAGCAATACTTTCAAAAATAAGTTTCGGTACTGGTATTTGCGTTACTATATTTGAGTATTGTTAACATAGCTCATTGATGAGTTGATGAATGGACGGGTGGATTATGAATGGATAAATAAATGGATTGATGAGTGGATGACCGTTTGAATTGATAGATAGGACGGTAAGTAGGATGTTAACAGGAAGAATTATAAATTGGATTGATGTTTGAATTGATTGTTTCAATTTCTAACAAACTTAAACATCTTTATTAACCTTGTTTTCCATTTTGTGAAGATCTCGTCACTGACCACCAATCGACACAAGCCTACCATCCCATCCCTACCCTACCTTCCAATGGACGACCAGCACACGGCAGCAGCCCTTGATCACGATCTCCTATCTAAGAAGTCACCATCGACAAATCTCTCGGCAACATGCAACAGCGTCGTTGCTGCAACGAACAGTTTGTTGTGCAACAACCTTCTGCTATCAACAAGCTGGGGAAGCATTGCTGAGCTCTGTGGGGTGGTAGGCAATGGTGAAGCTACTGGTGGTCTAGCTAGTAGTAGTGGTAATAGCAGTATTGGCGGGGTAGCCGGCGGTCTGACCAGTCTCATGAATATTAATAATGGTCCTGATTATATGAATCTAAGGTTAAGTTTTTAAATCCTATCTTATCCATTTAGACTTTTTTTTATTTGTTTTTCTTTCCAGACCACGTGTGTCGATCATTATTAATAGGAAGGACTCAAATATATGTTTCATCTGTTGTAAAAATTTAATTTAATTATGTTTTACCATTTATCCCTAATCCTAATATTGACTCTTATATATTAGTGAATTATCATTTTTACGTAACTGTAATGTGAAATTAAAACAACTCAAAAATCAGAAACCCATCATCAGCATGCACCTTGAATGTTGTGGGGGTGAAGAACGAACCTGTGTCCCCGGGTCCACCCCCTATATCACCCACTCCAAAATTTAGTAGTGACTTCGTGAAACCGTACGGAAGCAGCAGCATGGGTACCACCAACAACATACCGCCATATCAACTGCATAACAGCGTCAGTGCTACTTCTTATCACATCAATAAGAGTCGCACTGACAAGCTGGACAGCAACAATAATTACATTGCCTCATCGTCATCTCCTTTCAACATGAACCACAACAATCTACAACAACAACAACATGGCGTTATCAAGAACAGTTATTCCCAACAACAACAACAACATTACCATTCCATGAGTGATTCAACGTACCTATACCCACCACATACACCATCTCACTCGCCACACAATATTCATCAAATGCAACATCTTCCACAGCGACAACAACTTCTCTCTCCACAACCATACAACAACAACCAACTTAACAACCATCACAACAACAATAATAATTACATGAATTGCAGGAATTCTCCTTATCTACATCATAACATATCACCAAATCAGTCTTACACATCCAACCATCCACTCATGCAACAACGGGTTTTGCAACACCAACAAAAAATGTTGGAACAAAATTTGTTGCAAGTTGATGTTAGTTTTTTGTTGTTTTGTTGGCTATCTTATGACAATGATATTTTGATTGTTTTCAATTATTATTTTAGTTTTTTTTCAATTTTCTTTATCAAAATGGTTTACACTAAAGTTTGTTGAACTCTTCCATGATTTATATTTATAACCAAATTTACATTACATGTTGACACTGGAAATTGTAAAGAAAAAAAAAATTATCGTTTTTTTGTTTCTAAATCTTTTACATTCCATTTTCGTACTGTCCTCCTTCGTCACCCATCTTACTACCTCCGCTCATCACCTTCATCACCATCCTTTACGTTGCTCTTTTTTCACTTTATAGTTTACAACTGAAGTCTTGTATTAAATTGCTCACAACAGATACCACCAGCCAACAGCACGCCAACGTTACAACAACAGCAGCAACAACAACAACAACCACAATGCATATCACCCTGCAGCAACAACAACAACAACGGCTTCCCTCCCCACCAGCCATCGTCATCATCATCATCGTCATTTCGCCACAACGCATCACCGATGATGATGATGAAGATGCCAGTGAGGCAACCGCCGACACCACAAAGCACGCCCACGATACGCTTGACAACCAGCGCTACTGACGTCGGTGAAGATGGAAACGACGTCAACAGCGTCGTTGACGGTGACCGCAACAGGCTGTGTGGTAGCAGGAGTAGCAGCAGCACAAGCAGCTGCCACAGTGATAGATACTCCACTTACGTTGGCAGCAACCAACAAATGCCAGCAATGATGCATCAACCGCATTACCAGCCGCAGCACAGTTCCGTCGATCAGGAACCGTTGATGAAGAGGATTCGTTTCGATGACCCTACTAACTGGTGATTGGTTGGCTGGTTGGTTGATCAGCTGTTTGATTGGTCGATTAGTTAGTTGATCGATCGATCGATTGGTCGACTAGTTAGTTGATCGATTGATTGATTGGTCGATTGGTCTGTTGATGGACTGATTGATAGAACCGGTAGAGTCGGCTCGATGAGAAGCATTGCTTGATTATCCAATCCAATACTATTGGTGATGTTGTTGTTGCAACCGGTATAATTTGACATCATCTCATTTTTGTTCTTGATATTAAATGTGTTACCATCATTACCATCATTTTGAAATGCGTATTCAAATGCTTAAATGTATATCAACTATATATTATATATATATATAGCTACTAACTCACGGCGGGAAATATATATATATATATATTTTATATATATATATATATATATGGGTGTAATTGTATATAATATACATATGATAAATTATATATCTTTGTTTTGTACATATATAAATGTGGTGATTATAAATTTGTGAGTGTGTGTTTGTGTTGTTGTTGTTTGTGTTGTTATGCTATTGATATTAATTAATATTATTTTCAGTAAGGGGCGAATCATTAATTCAGTTTTATTTGTTATAAGATGATGGCACATTATATGGACTTGTTTATGATGATATCATTTGGACGATGATGACGATAGTGACCTCCTGATGATGATGATGATGATGATTGACAGGTAGATCATACAAATTGCAAATATCGTTGTTGGCTGGTTCTTTGTTGTTTGGTCCATCGCTTTTGTTTGAACGCTCACCTGATGGATATTGTTTGTGACTACACATGCAGTACCATTAACTATGCTGTTGTTGTTGTTGCTGTCGTCGTTGTTGTTGGTTTTTGTTGTAGAGTCTTATATTGTGCGCCTGTTATTTTCGTATGTAATCTTATTTTTGCTCGCACAGATGTAAATGTGTGTTTGTGTTGTACATACCACACACATACCACACACGCACATGTTGTTATTATATATGCATACAAATGTATTGTAGAAATGATTATTACATAATATATATATATATATATATATATATATATATATATATATACAAACACACAAAAGTATACATTTGTTTCAACATACACCAGGTTATCACTATGATTAATTCTGCAGCATAAATTTTTTTTTGTTCAATTTTCTTATATTTCTTTTTTCATTGTATGTACATTCGCATCATTGTTTATTTTAATATTTTCAGTTTAAATTTTTTTATTCTTGTTAGCATTCTTTGCATACAATTGGTTCACTTTTCAGTTTGATATTTTATCCTTCCTTCTGTACAAATGCGTGCATGTGTTGTTAGTATTTTGTGTTGGCATGCAACGAATTCTCTGTCGTGCTCCTATTTGTTTCGTATCTACACATTACATCATCGTGTGTACTTGCTTGTACATCTTTGTACATATTTATTTATACTTACATACATACATCCTTTACTGGTTTGGTGCAGAATAAATAGTCAACGGTTTACGTGGTTGCTAACCATTATTGTTGTTGTCTAATTAGCGAATGAAGTAATCAATTTTGAATCTGGGTGCTCTGGATGAAATGGGATGAACCATATGGTTTTTTTAACCTTTCATATATTTTTCTCTCAATAGTTTTACAATTATTATCTATTTTATTTACGTTTCATCTTTGAAAACAATTTATTAAAATGTATTCATTTGTCTATTTATTTTATCATTATATATTGGATAACTGTTGTATGACTTGAATGTTGTGATGTGAATATGACTCACCACTATAAAAAAAATAAAAAGATAAGTATTACAGGAGCTAATTTGTCTGACGGATCTTTGCAGATATATCTCGTTGTATCGGTTCATGCATATGCTATATATTTAGGCTTTTGTCTTTCTTTGTATACTTATATATATATGTGTTAAGTTATTTATATATATACACATGTGTGTGCGCGTGTATGTGTGTGCTTGTGTGTGTGATTGCGTGTAATACCATTACTCAGCCAGTATCTTAAGTCGAACAATATATAACAGGTAATGTACAATATCAACTTTGATCCTCAACTGTAACAGTATACATACATTGTTCATTTAATTTTAACTGTAATTGCGACTCAATACAATAATTTTCTAATACGTTGAACACAATATAAAGGCCATTCACTCATTTATTTATTCATTCAATTAATCCAATCAATCAATCAATTCTCCTAGACGTTTATCAAATGTTGATTCATTTTTGTATGCGTTTGTGTAATTTTTTATACAACACTGTGTCAGTGTTGATGTGAACGTGATGTTAACGATGATAACATTTATATTTACTTACCTAATGTTCTCCTATGTTACTTTCTAAATCACGACGTGAATTGGATAGAAGAAATGGGGAAGGATCAGATTGAGTTGGAATATGGCTTTCGTTGGAATATGGCTTTCGTTGGGCACAGGATTGCAGGATTTAATTTTTGAAATTAGTTTTCATGGTGAGAATGGAAAAATACCAATAATTTTCATTCTTTGTGAAAAGAGGAATTGAGAGAGGTAAAAATTGGAGATGTAAGGGTATGGTAACACGTTTTTATTTTAAAAAAATGTTTAAATTGAAAAGTGTGCTATGATTGTGTAAAATTTGCAGCGCAGTTGACTGATTTCCCAGTAAGATTTTATTAATTTGTTCATTAGAAAACTGTTTTCAACTTGATGTAATCTTTTCTCGTCACTTCCGTTAGAGCTAGTCACATCCATTAGAACATAACTACAAGTAAGTTCAATCTCCTTCAGTCATCAATCCTCAATTAGAAATTTTACTTTCAACTATCGATCCAGTCACACTTTTCTACTGATTTTAACTGAACAGTCCGTGCTTCAATATTCATCGCATATTTCATCTTTTTCCCGATTGCCTTATTTCTGAAATATAGCTAATCTTTAACAATTTCTGCCATTCCTTACAAAGCTCCTGACGCTTTTCTAGTTGCCAGGCTGCATATCATCATCGTTATGCTCTTTTTAATTGAAAGCCTTATTATTTTTACAAGAATTAATCGATCAACTTATAACCAATGATAATGTCTTATTACGTTCGATGTTTTTCATCGTGATGTCCGTGGAATAGATCATCTTTAGACTTGCTTAGACTGCATCTTCTTACAAAGCCGTTTCGGATGTCCTTACATAATAATTTATACCAATTTATATAGAGTATTATTATTGTATCATTTTGAATTTGTATGTTACGTTATTAGCTATAAATGTACGTCTATAATTTGTTTAATTATTTGCCACTTCTCTCTCTATATATCTACCTACCTAATTTTGTTCATTCTTGGTTTACCAGTAATTTAATTTTACAATTCGGTTTATAAAAAAATTCTCTAAGTTAATGCTTACTATCTATAAAGTAACTAGATACGTTTACTGGGTTCAAGGTCATATTTAGATCACACCATACATGCATATACATACGTACACACACAGGTATAAACATGCATACACACACGTTCATGTAAACATACTTGCAGGTACCAATATACAGATACAAATATATGAATTATTATTATTAATTTATTTTGTTGTTTCCTCATTGAATCATTTTTTCTGTTGTTTTTGTTGTTGTGGTGGTGAACTTTTGCCTCATTAATCATTTGATTATTCTAATTTTTCGTGCTCTTTCATTTTTCGGTCATCATCAGTTTTTATTATTTTTAATTGCTACGGTTACATCCTTGGAGTTGTTACTTGAATTTTTGGGCATTGGTAGGATTGCCTATTCAACTTTATGCATGTGTCTTGGATGTAATGTGTTTGTGTTTGCTTATGAGTTTGTGTGTGTGTGGTGTGTGTGTGAAGATTTTTGTGTGAAGTTTTTTGTGTGAAGTTTTTTGTGTGTCTGTATTGATGTATGTATTTATAGGTGTGCGAGTATACGTGCTGGTTTGTGTTGTTCTATGTATGTGTGTGTGTTTGTGAGTGTTTGCGAGAGTACGTATGTGCACACGTATGTACGTACGAGTGTACACATGTACGTGTACGTACGTGTGCGTATGTATAAATGGTATGTATGATGCTATTGTTCCTCGCGTGTTCGTTCGATATTGACAGGTTTTCAATGATTGTTCCCAACCCAATCCATGGATAATTTTTTTGCAGTTTTTTCTTGTTTTAAAATTTAAATTATTATTATTTTTTTATTATTACTGTGGTTATATTGCTATTTATATCACCATTATTTTTTTTTAATTTTTGAGGTTGTTGTCGTTAAAATACATTGAGCACCATTCTGGCCACCATGCTAACCATCTACCAACCTCACATATAAATATTAATGATGTTAATAACGTTAATAATAATAATAGTAATAATAATTTTGATGTTAATATACAACTACAACAACATAGTTGACGGTACAAATGTATCAAACAATCATAATATGGACGCAATATATTATGTTAATGTGTGTAAGTGTGTTTTATTTGTGCGTGTATTTGTGCGTGTGTGTGTGTTTCTGTGATGGTTGTGGTTGCGATACACCAGTATGAATATAAATTTTTAGAAAGATTTCAATGGATCCAGTTGCACTGCATCCTATTGCACTCTCTACTTTACTGTACTGCGTTTTTACTCTCTTCAACTTAGATTTTTGTGTGGAGATGCTTGATTCGAGAAGTTTTACTATTACTTCTTATTATTATTTTTATTACTATGATTTATTGTTGTTTTCTTATGATTTATCGTTACCATAACCATTATTTCTTCTATGGAACGTTTGTTGTTCTTTGTTATCAATTAATTAATTATTACTACTATTGTTGTTATTGATATTTTTTATCAAAATAAATAATAACAATGATAATGATAAAAACGATTGTAATGATGTATTTTGTCTCTGATCTCACAATTGTATATGGATGGACTATTTTCATCGCTTGTTATTGATTGAACTCAACAAGTTTTTTTGATTTGTTTATTTATCAACTGTAATATATATATATATATATATATATATATATATATATATATATATATATATATATATATATATATATATTAACAACTGTACATAGGAATACAGGCACAATGTTATTTATATTACAGCTAAAAATTGTTACACACGAACGAAGTTGCATATTGTAGTTGTAAATAATTGTTGTCGTTGTTGAAGTTAAGTCATATTTTTCAATGAAATAGTTAGTACTTGTGTATATTTATTTTATTATAAATTTTTAATTATTTGTTTATTTATTGTGTTAAATTTGATACATTGTGATCATCATCAATATTATTTAGTGTTTGTTGTTATTGTTATTGTTATTTTTTGTTGTTGTTGTTGATGTTGTTGTTGTTGTTGCTGCTGCTGTTGTTTGCTTCTTGTAGACATGCTTGGTTAATTGAAATTTAGTTTTATTATATTTCAAATGTAAATTTGAACGCTCTTTAATGTTTTCAATTTTGATTTACCGATTAATATCGTCGTTTGATATCTTTTTTTGATTTGGTATAATTTTCAAGCCTGGTGTCAAATTTTTTTAAATAATTTTTTTTTCAGCTTATAAAATTTAAAATTTTTTTAAAATACTTGCAAATCTACTGTCTATGCGCCAAATTTTTTTAGTTAAAATTTTTTTCTTTTTAATTTTATTTAATTAAAATTTTATATAAAGTGCAAATTTCATTCTTACGAATATTAATATTTGGTCGCTAAAAAATTTGAATCACTTCAAGTCATGAATGGTGCCTCTTATTTGCTATAAACGATCATCACTTATAACGCTTGAATTTTGGACTTGCTCGTTCAGTAGATTAATTTTTTTTTTGAGATAAATTCTTCAAACGTGAATTAAAAATTTTTTTTGGCTATGTTTTTAATCTTTCGCTTCAGAAAAATGCTAAGCATCTATGTTATTTAGATGAGAAAATTATTTTTCTCTTCGTCATCCAGTTTGAATGAACTGTCCTTTTGTTATTTTATTATTTTCTGTCCATTGTCCATCTTCAACCTGATTACTTATAGCTATTAATCGGTCGAATTAGCGTTATTTGGTTGTTTTTTCACTATGGCTTCTGGATTAGATCGTATTCGATTGATTGAATGTTTGTTTCGTTACTTAGATTTTTAATTTACTTTCTTCAGTCAAGGATAGTTTTGTTCATCAACTGTTCATTTAATTTTTTTTAAATAATGTCAATTGAAATTTGGTTTTTTATAACGTTCGAACATTTTTGTAATTAATAAAGTCGTTTTAAAATTATGGATAAATTTTTTAAACTCAAAATTCCTCGCTCTTATTTCATTGTTTGGATTGCTGGTCTGTTTGATGGTTTTGAATAAAGTCAACAGATTGACAGTTATAGTTTATATATATATATATATATATATATATATTGGAAGGAAATATATATATATATATATATATATATATATATATATATATATATATTAACATATTAACTTTGGTGTTGTAAAATTGAACTTTGATGCGAATTAGGTGTCAGGTTTCTTAATTGGCTGGTCATCTTCTTTGGTCTCCTTTCCTTCATCGATAGCATCATATTCTTCTTTGTCACTATTTACGATGCTAGTTTTTATTACTTCTTTGTTTTCGTTGTTGGTTAAGCGCCGGGTTGGAAGTGAGGTTGTCATTTTTTGTTGTATATTTATTTTTGGTTTATTGATGTCAATTAGGACTGCTTCTGCAATTTTAAGATGCGTGAAGTTGCTGTTCTGGTATATTACTTTGGTGTTGCTGTCGAGTATTTCACGACTAATTGTGATTGAGTGTGTTGAGTCCAAATGAGATTTGATAGCACCACTCTGTTTATGCATCGTAAGCCTTCTAGTCAGTGAGGTAGTAGTAATCCCGATATATGAGTCATGTTGACGTGGACAGTCGTCAAAGGGGCAATTAAATTCATTA
>NW_008704034.1:960254-1107754 GCF_000326865.2 Helobdella robusta
TATATATATATATATATATATATATATATATATATATATATATATATATATATATATATATATATATATATGTTGGTAATAGACCATAATTTTTACAATATTCTATAAATTCTACCGAATTTTTACAATATTCTATAAATTCTACCATTCGGTAGAATTTATAGAATATTGTAAAAATTATGGTCTTTTACCAACAACCAACATTTACTCGAAGTTCTGCGACCAACCGACGTAATCTAACAATCGAACCATTCGGTAGAATTTATAGAATATTGTAAAATATATATATATATACATATCCAGCCTTAATGTTTCAAACATTTTTTGGTCCCCAATCAACTTCTTATATGGCCTGTTACCACTACAATTGTATTTTTTATAATACAAATATATTTTTTTAAAAAACGTACACGCACCGCACGCACACACACACACATATATATATATATATGTGTGTGTATATATATATATATATATATATATATATATATATATATATACAGTATTGTATGAATTCTTTCAAATTGTTGAATTAATTAATTAATCAATTTAAACTTTGGTTTTCAATTTTCTTTACTAGAATTACCAGGAAATTGTTCAATTTATTGAAAATAGAATTATTATCCAAGTTCATCATGTTGTTATCCAAGTTCATCATGTTGTTATCCAAGTTCATCATGTTGTTATCCAAGTTCATCATGTTGTTATCCAAGTTCATCATGTTGTTATCCAAGTTCATCATGCAGATGGACCCTATTTCGATTTTTCACAAATCATCTTCATTCAGTGCAGCCTTGGTTCATATAGTTTCTTTAAACAAGGCAAAGTTAGTTACTTAACAACGTGAGTTACTTAGTCGTTTTCATCTTCTTTGTTGTTGTTATTTCTTTGTACTTCATTGTAATTGAAGTTAGTATTATTGGAGTTGATCGTGTTGATTGTAAATAAGATTTGATGGCTCCTCTTTTGTATGCTGCTTTGTGAGAAGTCTTGATAGTGAAATGGTCGTAACACCAATATGCGAATGTTGTTGACGCGCACACATATATATTTAATTGTCGGTTTCAACTTTTTCTAGTATTCATCAACTACTCAATTTTCTGTTGAACTATTAAACTGAGCATATGCTATTATTATAATGCTGTTTGACACACACACAGGTATATATATTTATTATATATATATATATTTATTAATATATCTATATGTTGTTTTAAAAGATGAGGGGAACATTTTTAGATAATAATAATTTTATTACATACGTCCTGATACTTTCTTCATGTATCATCACGTCTCAGTATTTACATACAAGATACATATATCTCATTGCATATATATATCATTATCGGCCATTTAAGCTTACAATTATTAATTAATATACATTATTAATCTTTTCTTTAGTAGAATTCATACAATACTGTATATAAATATACATACATACATACATACATACATACATACATACATACATACATACATACATACATACATACATACATATATGTATATAAAGTATGGTTGAACATTGGCACATGGAGACGCATAAATGTGGATACATATCTTGGCACTTACACTATACATGTGTACTCGGTATTTGGTTTTCACGATACTTAATATTTAAAGTACACTCGTACTTGGTACTTAAGGTACGCATGTGCTGCTTCATTTAAGCTCTAGAACTTTGCCTTCCTAATTAAAATTGAATGATAAACGATGAAAGGGTTCTATGATTTTTGTATGGCACACTTAATCTAGAATTTTTGTTAGTGGAATTTTATTGGATTAATTTTTTTAAATTGAAATAATTTTTCTGAAATATTAAATTAGAATTTTTTCTTTTTTTGAAAACAAGTGTTGTACATAGAAGCCTAATTGTGTTTCGTTTGTTTTTGTTTTCATTATTCACTCAGTTCTGCAGCAAATTTTGACAATTCAATGATTCGATCATAAATTTGATTATATTTCTTTATTAATAAATTGATTTATTATTACTATTATTTTATTATTATTTTTATGTTGAAATGCATTTTGTAAAGAATGATTTATAGTGCTTGTTTTTGTGAAGTAATTGATATTGTTATTATCCCAATTATTTTTGTCGTTAATTTTATTGTTATTTATATTATTCATTGTTATTATTGTTGTTGTTATTTTTCATGGTATTTATTGTTATTGAATTTATTTTTTATTATTATTCTTATTGCCAGTACACGTGTTGTGTGATATTCATATTGCCTATATATAAAATTCTAATTTAATTGTAATAACATTTAAAAAACCCTGGTGAGCAAACGTTTAATTGTGAATTATTTTTTAGATCGTAATATAAATTTATGTGACGTGTAATATGCATCTAGCGATTGTATTAAAATTTTCTGTTACATGATTGGATTGTTTGCGAATAAAGAAGAGCACAAAAGAGTTGTTGTAGTTTCGTCTGTTAACTTTAGTAGTTAGGTTGTTATGATGTACATCCACAATTGTACACTGTTTGTGCAATGCATATCGTACGTCGTACTTTCTTTGTGTAGAGACTTTGTGGACTTACTGAATTTCGGATGTGAAACTCAGTTAGGAACATCTAGTTTGTTAGAGCTAGCTGGTGAATCAAACAAAACATAAGTGTAAGATACAGATGCAGGTAATGTTAAGCCATTAAAGGCATTTTTCTTTTTAAATGCTTTTTTAAAGGTTATTGCCTTTGAAGCGGTTAGAAAATAAAATCAGATATATTGGATACGTATGGTTAATGAACGAACGATCAGTCTTGTAGGCCGGGTTGATTGGTACATTTGAAGCAATGGAAGCAAAAAAGCAAAATCAAATTAAAGCAATTTCAAGTGTGGTGGAGGAAATGTTCTCGTTGTATGGATGGATGGAAGATCTGGGGACAGATTTCATATTAAAATAGTCAGAGTAAAAATCGCTGCTTTTAGAATACGTTGGAGCAAGTTTGGCTTACCTCCGTATTTCGCTATGATGCCAGACGGCGATTTTTTGAGGTTTTAATGAGGATAACGTTGTTCTTGTTTCTGTCATCTGCGTTTTAATGCCATTTTTCTATTGATATATCAACATTTCATTTAATTTAATCACATCCATTTAAACTCGCCGCATAAAACCAAACCAGGCATCAAATTCACACTTGTTACATCCCGCTGCGTCGTTTTTAACTGTGGTATAACTGGTGCAGTTGTTCAGTGTGGTATCGTGAAAAGTTTGTAATGTTTGTGTGTGAGATGATGATACAAGTTCGTGATAGACTAGATCGATCGTTTGTTTGATCGATTGTGTGATTGATTGATAGGCATGAAACTGTGAGTGCACTTAAATGACAAGATCATATCACAATTACGAACATTTTGATTGTGGTGTGATGATGGGAATGAGAAATGTGATGAAGAGGATGAAAGTAGTGATGAAGATGATGACAAGCATTGCATTATTCCCGCTAACGATAACAACAACAACCATGATAACGATGATGATTGTGACAAAAAAAAGATGACGACGACGACAACGCCGAGGACCTCGGTAATAACAATTATGATGTATACCGTGTTTTATAGATTTCATAGGCTGTAAAACAAAATTAAAATATCGCGTGATTGTTGCCGGCAAAAAAATTCGAGAACTGCTTCAGGGAAAACGTCACTTCGCGTTTTTATAACGCGCCTTTAAACATTTCATCCTTTTTTCGTTCCTAATTTAATTTAAAATAAGAACATTGATTATTCTTTATTTCTCCCGTAAACTTGAAGATGTACGCAACTGCTGCAACTTATATCATTGCAATCGCTTCTAATTAGGAAAACTAATTTGCTAAGATGTTTTGCTGTATCTTTGTATGTGTTTGTATGTAAGCGTGTTTTTTTTATGTTTATGTGTGTGTGTGTGTGTGTGTGTGTGTAATCTTGTATGTGTGTTTTCATGTCTCTGTTAGATCAAATGCAACGGGGCATATACTGCTTTATTGTTATGACCGTTTATATATATATATATATATATATATATATATATATATATATATGTATATGTTGAGAATATGTGAGTATATGTGAGTATATTTATACGAGTATGTACGTGTATGTATATATATATATATATATATATATATATATATATATATTTATTTAAATGTTTGTGTGTACCTGTCTGCATGTGTGTGTGTGCAGAAGTTTGCAAACATATAAAAATTTTATAAAGAACATTTTTCAATTGTGCTAAAGTATATATAAATGTTATATGTGTATCTTTATATGCAGCATTGTACACATATGTATTTCCTTTTGTCAAACAGCATCTACATAAACTAAAGGACGTGTTTAAAATACAAAACACTAATGTGATCTGTTATGGTCGGTAGGTATAGTTTGGGACGGGTATCAATTTCCAATTACATCATCGCCAGCCATTTATAGCGTACATCCTGCCTGACACGAAACGTAAACGCGTCCTGGCGGTAATTTGTACACGCACAGAGATCAATACAATTAAAGACTTCACATCGTCTATATTTTCATCATCACTCTTCTTCATCTTTTAACGCTTTCACTGTACTTGTCATCTTAATCAGTCTTACGACTTAACTGTTCCGTGTAGTTTTAAGCCACAATTCAAACAAATTGAATAGAAAGTGTAGAAAAGAAATAAATCATGATAAAGAATTGTTTACACTAAACTGTGTGAGAGCATTTTGATGCATGTTTGTGTGTGTACGCTTAGTTGTATGCATGCATGTGTATGCATGTATGCGGGCATTCATCTGTGTGTCGGCATGCAGACGTTAAGGACGGCCTATCACAAACAAACACGCCATCCAACCGCTGCCGTCATTAAATTAATTTATTGAGTGGCGCTTTTCAAAGCGCATATAAAAAATCATTCCCCAGCGAACGCTCGAAGCATTAATTAACCTAGCGAGTGAGAAATAATCAAGATTTGAAAATATTTCTTGAAACGCAACAATTGATGCGAAACGTAATGCTTTGAACGGCGATCGTTCAATCATAGAAATCATGAAACAATGGTGAAACGCAGAACTAATGTTGCGGTACGTTACGCTGTGAAAATTCCGTTGTTTTACAACTTTGGACGTTCATATGAATCTATTGCCATTATGGTGTAATATTCTGACTGTGGTGATGACGTAGACGATTACATTGATAGAGCATGATGATGACGATAATCATTATATTAACTCTGATGATAACGTTGAAAATTCAGATGACAATGACGATTTAATGACGTCAATGTGATGAAGATTTATTAATGACGGAACACCGGAGCAAGGCATGGTTTATAGCTTTCGATGCATTCATTAGATCACAATTTTTATCATCCATTCCATTGTTCGAAATCTTTCTTCATTATTATTTATTTCTATCTTTATTATATTTTTATAATTTTACAGCTCAGCATTGCACATGTAACAACTATAAATTAAAATAATTTTAAATTAAATATTTTTAAGGTGACAAAAAAAATTATAAACATTTCTTAAAATTATTCAAAAGCGTATAAATAAAATAAATTCGCTAAAGTTAACAGCAAATAAATCTTTCTTTCAGCCTTTTTATCAACATTTTCTGCGGCAACATGTGCAAATACAACAACATTAATCACACAAGAACGACAGTAAACCATCAGTGTATGTCCACAACGCACCATACATTACGTACCTACATGTATACACACACACACACACACACACACACACACACACACACACACACACACACACACACACACACACACACACACACACACACACACACACAACATATATTCGTACATGCAAAGACATACACGCGCATACATTCAAACACATCTACACACATGCACACGTACGCAGACACCCAACACGCACACGCCCATACGTACACGTAAAATATAAACATATAGTTAATTTACACTTTCCATTGTACTAAAGAATCGTAAAAATCGCTTATTAATCGCTTACCTTTTTTTCAATAACTTGTTTTTCATTACAAGAAATGATTTTTTTTAAATTTCGAGTTTTTTGGCATTCGGTTTCAGCCGATCAAATGTTCAAAAAATACAAATTCAAAAAATGTAAACATACATACGAACTTGAAACAAACACACACACACACAAACACAAACAAACATACATACAATACACACTCACACAAACAGTCGAACAATTTTTGAAGGATCAACACGTAGTGACTATAAAGACAAAGCTGAAATGCACACAAGCCAACAATGTGGTCTTAAGCGTCGTTTGCATCTATGTTAGACAAAGGCGCATTCAATGAGTTATGACTTATTCCCTTTACGCTTGCCTACCTACATAAAAACATACATACAAATGGTCAAACATACAAAGAAATGTGTATAAACGCGTATGCAAATATTACGTACACACGTACAAATATTCGTACACACGTACAATGCAACCGGAGTTAGAGGCACATACACGCACACAAACACATTCAGACAAGCAACAAAATTGGAAATGTGGAATGCAGACAGATGGAGGGACATTTTTACGAAGAAATATTCTTACATTTAAATCTACGTTACTCTGTAGTAAACTTTGAGAATCTCAACAATCACGTCAGCTAGGGGCGTCTACAGAAAGAATAGGGGGTGGCAGTTGCCCTCAAGTTTAAGCTAGGGGGAGAATTTTTATTACAAAAAAACTGGCTGAAACTGTTTTAATTTTGTGGCTATAAACAATATTAAGACCATCATTTACCGGTAACGAGTTCACCCTTTTTATTATTTATAAAAATTCAAAATAAGTTAAATTGATCCAAAGGCGGTTGTTGTCCCTTCGCCATCTTTCAATATGGGATTGATGTCAACCCACTTATTGCGTAACTCATGCTACATGCTAAACATAAGCACTCCATAAACTCGATTGACATCATCTGAATCTGAAGAATTCTGAATCTAAATTTTCAAACGTTATCAATACCTGCTTAATGCTGAAATCATGTTGTCCTGTGTTGGTACAAAATAGTAGGAGTAAGTAGTAATGTTAATTTGTAAGACAATATATCTGAAGTGCCAGATGATGTGAGTATAAGTAACGGTAAGATAGGTTAGGATGATGATGATGATAATAATAATAATAATGATAATAATAATAATAATAATAATAATGATAATAATAATAATTATAATAACAGTAGCAGTATCAATAGTACAACAAATGTGTAAATAGTGGTATAACCATGAAAACCATAAAAACTGCCTTAACAACAATTCAATAGCATCGTAAAATAGCCATTTATACCGTCGCACATGCATTCACGACTAACACATATGCAAACTCGCACGCACGCACGCACGCACGCACATATTTTTATGAACCCACATACATTCACATCATAAAAATGTATACACAATCACAAAATATACAAACATATTAGTACAAATATACAAACAGGCACTTGCACACACATACATAAAACTGCATACATAAGAATAAATGTGTTAGTAGAAAATTGCATAGAAATGTATCTATAAATATTTATTTGAAGACTCATATATCCAACAAACAAATGTTCATGCTTTTGATTATACACACACACATTCCACAAACAAACACACACACACGTCACGTCACGCCACGTACACACATACACACAAACAAACAAACACACACATTTGTTTGTGTCATACCTGTATAAATCTTCTAGTGTGGATTTATGTTATTTTACGTGCAAATAATTTGTATTTCAACAAATAGGTTTATTAATCTGATTGTGTTTGTGCATATATGGGTATGTGAGTTATGTTTGTGTGCGTGTGCGTGACATCACGGACGCAATCAAGGAAGTCATCAATAATGAAGTACTCTACTACTATGACCGCTTGACCGTTTCCGTATGTGTTGATATGTGCCGATGTCTGTTTGTGTGTGAAAGTGCTTATATATTTCTCTGTATGTTTATGTGTTGGTTGACGTCATTTTTATTGATGTATGATGGAGTTGTTGTTTTGTTGTTGTTGTCGTGTGTGTAAGTGCTTATAATTATATTTCTCAATACGTTCATGTGTTGGTCTGTGTTTTGTCTATTCGGATTTGTTGATTTTTCTAAATTAAACTTTGTAAAAAAAGTTTCAAAACCTTTTTGTTGATGTTATCGTTATCGGTGGTATTGTGTTAATTATCATTACGACAATAATAATAATAATTATTATTATCATAATTATCCTTATTATCATCCTCTTCAGCAGCAATGACAACAACTGAAAATTATCAATATCATTAACAACAAAAACAACAACAACAGTAACAAGAGAACAACAACTCCATCATACCTCAACAAAAATGACGTCAACCAAATTACAATTGTTCTGCGACCATCATCATATTAGTCAACATCTTTCCACTATCATATCATCATCATCATTATTTTTGAAATAAAATGGCATCTAATGTCATCCGAATGAAACAACATACCATAATATCACATTACAATTCCCGTCACATCACATCACATTACATCACATCACATCGCTGCCATCTGCACTAAAAGTTAACTTCCACTTCCTCCAAAATGAACCCTCCGCCAAGTGATACGCGTTGCCCCTGGCAACGATGACGTCATAGTTATGTGATGACGTATCAATTTACGTCATAACGCATTTGTCTCCCGCACAGACGTGCCGAGAAAGTTAATTGCTTTGTTGTATGCGTGTAACTGCTGCTGTTGTGTTGTTTCAATTATATATGAATTTACTGTATATATGTACAGGATATATACATGGTATATATGGTATTTATATTGTATAATGGTATTTATGTTGTATATATACATATATATGTATATATATATATATATATATATATAAGTGTTGCATTGTGAGTTGCACATGTGTTGCACGCAAAAAATAAATTTTGCTAGAATATTTGAATTGATATAAAAGCAACATCATTTTGAACATGTGCGATAACGTTATGTAATTATTTGATGATAAATAAGTAGATGACGATGGTGACGATGGTTAATACGATGGTGATTGTGCAAACGCTGATGTGTTTGTATGTGTGTGCGTGTGCGAGTGTGTATGCGTGCGCGCGTGTGTGTGTATGTGTGTGTGTGTTGGTGAGGGATTTCTTAATACGCTGTACACAGCGACAAATCAAATCAAAAACATAATGTGCTAATTGATGAGAATATTCAAATGGTAAAAACACTCAACAACGAACCAAATTCAAACAAGTTGCAGCAAATAAAATTATTTTTGGCTAATAAATAGAAAAATTCACACTTAAAAGCGATTTTATATGTGTAAATTAGTTTTCACTGCACATGCGTGTGTGAATTTGGATTGGTTTTGTGATTTTTATTTATTTGTATGTGGCTTTGGGTTGTATATGAGTAGGTAGGCATGTATGTGTGTGCGTAAAAAAACGCGTGTACACATACATAGGATCATGCACGTGTTTATATGTGCAAATGCTGTTTATACATGTGTATAAACATGTATAAACCTTGTTGTTTACATATGAGTGTCTTTGCATGTAAGTATGTGCGTGAATGTTTGCGTGTATGCATGTGTATCAGTGTATGTAGGTGCGTGTACGTATGTGCTTGTGTGTAGACGCGTGTAAGTATGTGTGCGTGTGTTTTTACGTAAGCGTTGGTATGTGTGATTATTCATCCGTATGAAGTGAATAACAATTAATTCTCTGGACGACGACTAATGAATCTTTTCAAGCACAAAATTTTTAATTGCGAGTTTTTGTGATTTTGTGTGCGTGCGTGTGTAACCATGTGTGTGTGTGTGTGTGAAATCTGTATGTGTGTGTCTGTGTATGTGTTTTTGTAACGTATGTTTATGTATTTTAGTCAGGAGCGGTAGTGGAGTTGTGTGTGTCTGTGTGGTAGGGTAGCATCAATTAGGAGTAATTTAATAATTATGTACATGAGCGTCTGCGTTGTGGTCTGCAGATGAATATCAAATGAAATCAGTTGAGCATACGTGAAAATATGAACAGAAAATTGCGGGTACGCGTGGCTCTGCCGTCTGATAAGGGAATGTATTGTGGATGTGTGTGTGGTGTGCTGGCGAGGGCGCTTCATAATGTCTCACTTACTTTCTTTGCTGGGTATTTTCAAGTCTTTCTCCATGGATTTGTTTGAGTGTGTGTTCATTCGCTTGTCTACTGTTAGTTATTCTATCACGTTTGAAAAGCTACACGATTTTAAAAAATTTATCACATTTGCCCCTTGAAACATTGCACAAACTACAGAAAACTCTGCCTCTCTCTAGTAACTACATTCTTAACTTGATTGATACACTGGCGTGCGCCTGTGACGTACGTAAATTGTTGCGTATGAATGTGACGAATGTGGGTAGGGTGATGCAGTCTTGTTGTCTAATTACGTGCAACATAAACGCACGCACGTTTCTCGATTTGTGCGCCTTACACGTACGTAAGTGCGAGTTGTTGAACGTGCGTGCATATAGACATCAAGTTTTTGCGATGTTGCGAGCTTGTGTGCGTGAACGCAGGATACGTGCGTGCGTAAATGAAACCTTGATGAGATGGAGTACGCGCCAAAGAAGACAACGCCAGTATGCGAATTAAGATGTCACGTGACTAATGCCTCATTCCTGGCTCTACATTTATATGCAACGTAACTATAGTGGTGGCTCAATAAATATATGCTGTCTGTGCGTGTATGTGTATGTGTGTGTCCGTACGTGTAAGTGTGTGTGCGTGCGTGTATGTGAGAGTGTGTGATTTTCCTGTTTATTTCATTGTTCTTTTATGTTTTTTGTTTCGTTCGCATATATGTTCTTCATTTGTACGTTTGACGGGCTTTCAATTTTTGTATTTGGCGTGCAATTTTCACATGTTTGTGGAAGAACATTTACAAAACTCTAAACAACTTCACAACTGCAGGAAGACAACAGTGATGGACGAGAACATGTGGGAATAAAGAAAGCGCAACTTGTGCAGCACATTTGGATGGTATGGAGGGAGAAGCAGCCAAGATTAAGTTGCTTGATGATGATGCTGATGACTTAATTTCATCATCGTCAACATCAAGGCCAACTTCTTTTCATTTCACCAACAGCATCGTCATCGCCATCGTTGTCATCGCCATGTTTTAGCCATTTTTTTTTGTTTTAACAGAGTTTTATCTTTCGACAATTTTCAAATAAAATTCATTTTCCTGCAACATCATCATTGACACCATCACCAAAATCATGAACATCATCATCATCAGCAACAACAACAACTACAGTAACAACAACAACAACAACAACAGCAGCAACAGCAGCAACAACAACATCATCATTATGATGGACGTTGTAGTGGCGCATGCATTTGTACTTTGATGTTGTACATGCGGTCATTCTGTTGTTTGCAATGCACTCAGATGCTAAATCAAAAATCATCATACATCATCATATGCTCCATCATCGCTGACTTAATTGCCTTAATCAACATAATTTTGTCTTCGTCACTAACATCATCGTCGTCGTCATTGTGATCATCATCATCATCATCACCATCATCAACATCGTCATCATCATCATCCTTCTATCATCATCCTTCTCATCATCATCATCATTATCATCTATGGTAATTTTCTTGTCTGCGTTGTACTATAGATGGATGGATCGACCAGGACACCGATGACGATGATGACAACGACGACGATGGTGATGATGACAACAATGATGACGATATTGTATGGTGACGATGACGACAATGATGCCAGTTATGGTGATGATAATGGTGACGATGATGACTGAGGCAAGCCGCTAAACCCTCCAATAACGAACGGGCTTAAAGGATTTTTGAGTGGTAGGAATAATTTTCATCAACTCCTCTATTGCTTTCCAATCATTGTTTTTTGATTGCACATTTGGTTCACTCTGTGTTCGCTTCTGTCTGTGTTTGTTTGTTTGTGTGTGTGTGTTTTTTGCGTATGTTTATGCGTATGTTTATGTGTGTGTGTGTGTGTGTGTTTGCAGGCGTATGTTATGTGTGTGAGTGTGTTTGTATTTTATTGGATATATTTTAAAATGCATATCGATGTCTATTTATAACTCGCGCCATGCAAATGCTTTTTATAATTTTATTGATGTTGAATTGGTTGACGGTTAGTTGGGTACGTGTGACTGTGTGGTTGTGTGCGTGTAGATGTGTGGGCGTGTAGACGTGTGGACGTGTGGATGTGTACGTGCATATTTACTTGCACGTGCGATGAGGACGTACATATTGATCATTATAAATTGTCAAAAATTTTGAACGTCAGACAAAATAAAATAAAATTTTTAAAACATATTCTTTTTCAAACGCCATAAATTTGTCGCCTTAATTTACATACGGATGTAGGTTTGCCTGTTAACTGGAGTAAATCCCTAATGCCCAATCATATGTGCCAGTCAATTTTTGAAAAATATGAGATCCAGGTAACTTCCGGTTGCGCAAATTATGAGACGTTTGTGTTGTAAATTATCATACACATGGACTGATAACGAGATTGATGCTAGCAAGGTTTGTTCAGTCCGGTCCAGTTCAAACACGCATTAAAACGGTGCAACTTGCAGTTTTAGAAGAAGAAATGTTCAAAAATAGTAAATGTCACAAAATTTAAAAGTAGGGCAACTGTTGAATAGTACAATAGACTTCTTTGCAAATAGAAACATTGGTCCATGAACGAACAAACAACGAAGCATCACGTCCGCGTTAACACGTTCAAATATGTACAAAAAATATGCAAAGCAAAGCCTGTAAAACACAAACTGATAGAAACATGTAGAAACGCATTTATACAAAAGACATCAAAAAACGTGCTACAGACATATTTAAACGTCAACAAAAAGATGCAAACAAACTCAGAGGCCTTCAAACGCTTTTCCAATTTTCACGCTGAACCCTCCAATTATAATGCAATTTGCGTTACAAATATCTCGCTACCGATGGACACTATAATTAAATGTCAATATATATATATAAATACATACATACAGATAGACTTATATACATGTATATACATATACGGCACGTATGAAAATGTCACCTAAATCATCAAAGATGTGACCTACATTTGATAATTATCTTGTTACGTCAGACGAATAAGTGATAAAAAGGTCAATAAAATGAACCAATGGTATTTCGGCGTTTGTTGATGGGGCTTATAAGATGGCTTGACGCCAATTTGTCATTGGTTGTTGCGTTGCCTGATGACGTGCGTGGTTGCTGAAAACGTTGTTGCAGTTGTTGCAATTGTTGCAGTTGTTGTAGTTGTTGCTGTTTTCTGTGCACGCTGTTATGTGTACGTTGGTTGCTGCAACAGATTTTGATGTAGTTTCCACGCATCCACCAAGTTATCGCCGTTGCTGTACTATTTGCAGTTGAAAATACTCTAATACATAAACGTTGACGCAAAACCATTAAAACGTTTTGATATAGGTAAAAACACAGTTACGCTCGTTCAATACATTTTTTGTTAACGATTTTGCAGTTAAAAGTTTGTTTGCACTTGAAACTAGGAATATAAAATACACACACACAAAACACACAAATATAAAAACTAGGAAGAAAAATTATAAATAAATAATTATTTATACAATGCACAGCCAAGTTACATGTATTAAATGACAGACATTTACGTACACAAATATACAACGATACCAACATAAAAAAAAATCATACAATGAAAGAGACACATACAATAGGATTGCATCAGACAAACATACACATTTGTATTGCACAGTTGAGAAACATTCGAGTGTACTACATGCTCACATCAACGCAACATGCACTCAAACATTTGATTCAGCCAATTTCAACTTGTTTCATATTTTCTGTCTCTCCTCTAAATTACTGGGTTTTTAACGTCCCTATAGAGGTCAAAGGTCACCAATAAGAACGACCCTAAATAGGTCATGACCAATAAAAACCTGACACGTCATCAACCCTGTTATTAAGTGAAACATGAGTAATGGGATGAGGAGAAGGATGACGAAGATGTTGATGACATCAAAAATAATTAGGACGATAATGATGTCAACGATGATGATGATGATGATGAGAGTAACAACAAAGACGATGACAATGGTGGTGACGATGATGATGACGATGATAATAATTACACAATCATTATGTTGCAAATGTGGTGGTGACACTGGATAATGTTGATATTCAGACTGAAGTGATTACAATCTATGAATGATGACGACAATGACGATGTGGACCATGATGATGATGATAAGATTACGAACGTAGCAGCAACAACAACAACGACACAAACACTTATAAAACTAATGCCGATGATGCTGATAAAGATGATGATAACGACCATAACGATAGTAACAAAGATAATGATGACAATCTGAGAAGTTGCCCCCAAAAAACAAACAATATAAAATCAATAATTAATTAATTAATAGAGGAATAGTCATGATTTAAATAAAATTAAAATAAAATAATAATAATAATAATTTATATCTCTGATAATAAAGAATATAATATTCAGGTGAAGTAACTAATAATAAAGAAGTAAATAATTCGTTTCTACATTGACTTTCTAGCGATAGTATTAATGTAGCCAAAAATAATATTATGATACTAATAATTATATTATAATTAAAAATTATGACGATTGGGTATAATTATAGATGGGGCGTATATTACATTTTCTGACAACTATCACGGTATTCCATCTATTTTATTGTTATTATATCTTTAGCTCGATCTATTTTAGTATTAACTTTCACACTAACTATTTCGATAGAGTAACAAAAACAACAAAAACAACAACAACAACAACAATAATAATAACATTAATAGTACTAGTTCTACTACTAATAAAAACTAATAAAAAGTAACAACAGTAATAGCAGCTGTAGCTGCAACAGTAATAGTAGCAGTAGTAGTAGTAGGAGTAGTAGGAGTAGTAGCAGCAGTAGTAGTGGTGGTAGTAGTAGTAGCAGTAGTAGTAACAGCATCAGTAGCAGCAGCAGCAACAGTAGCAGCAGCAGCAACAGTAGCAGCAGCAGTAGTTGTTGTAGCAGTAGTAATTAATACTAATAACAAATGATAAATATACTGTATCGTGTTACACGCAATAAACAACAAAGGAGGAGTGCCCCAGCATTTTTTGTAACTCTGTTTTTGCTACTTCAATTTTTACCGATATATCGACGTTACTGAAGAGTGTGATAATAATAATAATAATAATAATAATAATAATAATAATAATAATAACATAATTTTTAACAATAATAACATATATAATACTAGTGTTATTAATAAGATTAGTAGTTCATATTTAAAAAGTAGTAGTGGTAATAGTAGCCTCATATTATTATTATTATTTTTAGTAGTAGTAGTAGTAATAGTAGCAGTAGTAGTAGCAGCAGCAGTAGTAGTAGTAGAAGTAGTAGTAGCAGCAGAATTAGTGTTGAAGTACTTAATACATTTTACTTCAATTCAATTTTTCATAAGCGGCTCATTCAATCCATCTACCTATCATATGGAAGAAAGAATGAAATTAGTAACAAGATATCTTCCATTCAAGATGGAGGTTTTTAAGAGGATGATTTGTAAGGGGCATTTTTTTGACGAGGAAGGTACGATGATTTAAGTAATTACACTTTTTGAGAGTTCGTCCTTCAGTTTTTTATCCTATGAGGTTTTATATTTGGTTATTCATTTTTTTTGTTTGTTCAGTTATTCACTATTTATTTATTCTTTCATCTATTCATCTCTTCATCCATTCATTTGTTTGTTCATTTGTTCGTTCGTTCGTTTGTTCATTCATTTGTTCGTTCATTCGTTCGTTCCTTCGTTCCTTCATTCAAACGATCAATCATTCAGAAGTTTTATTTACAGAGTTTATAATTAATAATATTTGAACAGCGTGTTGTTATTCTCGTTGAAATTCTTATTCAACCGGCCAACCGTCCTGCCAGCCAATCAATCAATCATACACGCACCTGCAATCTATAAATAACATTTTATTATTATTCTTATTTTCATTGCTATTGTTGTTGTTGTTGTTGTTGTTGTTATTGTTATTATTGTTATTGCTGTTTTTGTTGTTGTAATTATTGTTATTGCTGTTGTTGCTGCTGCTGTTGTTGTTATTTTATAACTATTAGTGTTGTTGTTTTTGTTGTAGCCGTTGTTATAGTGCTTGTTGTTAGCGTGAATCGATTTCATTTGTTGATGTTTGTTTGTTATTTCAATTATTTCAACTAATCAATAAATTAATAAACTAATTAATTAATTTATTAATTAACTTTTAGAGATTGTTTTCAACTGGTTCAATTGATTTTAACCTTTAGTTCGTGTTGTTGTTGTTGTTAATGGTGTTGCAGTACTAGTGTTGTTTTTGTTTCGATAGAGTTGTTGGTGTGGTGGTTGTGTGTTGTCGTCGTCGTTGTGTGTTGTGTCGTTGTCGTTTTGTTTTGTGTGTGTTGTTGTTGTTATGTGTCGTTGTGTGTTGTGTGTTTTTGTGTTGGGCAAACTCCGACCTTCACTGATGATCAAATCAGAAATGGATAAGCTGCCTGACACTGCCGCTGCAACAACTGGATTCCATTGCTCGGAGATCTCCGCCAATCATATGCATGCATGCATGTGTGTCTTTTTAGTGCATTCCGGTTTATTTGTAATTTGCCCGTGCTGTTTGTCTCCTGTCGTTGTTGTTACCTCAGAAATACATAATAGACAATTCAAAAAACTCTATTTGGATGCTAATTAATGGTATGTTACAATGAAAGTTAGAATTCTCAAAAACACGTTAACAAAATATAGTTTGAATCAATAAATAGGTATTTGTGTGTGTTTATTTGTGCGTTCGTGTGTTTGTTTGTGCGCGCGCGTGTGTATGTGTTTGTTACGCGTTAGTAAAAAGCTGTTTAAATATATACGCAAATAAATACAAACAACAACAACAACAGCTGCAACAACAACAACAACAACAATATCTTTGAAAGAATCAATCTATGAAGAGGTGCATAGTATTTAAAAAATGGTTTCCCACAATCATTGACATTAAACATCAGCATCAATAACATCAACAAAAACAACATCAATAACATCAACAACGAAGCAGCATCAACAACTACAAAACCAACGACAGCAACAACAACAACAATGGTTCAGTGCGACAGCAAAAAGACATTAATAATAAAACACAATGAAATGTAACGTGTTTGTTTTGATTGTAACACAACACTAACATTAATTATTAACGCGAATTAACGACAACCACACAATAAACATCATATATCATTTATTACACGTTGCAGAGCACACCACACACACACACACACACACACACAATCCCACACACACACACACACACAATCCCACACACACACACACATATTTACAGAACACAGATCCATGTAGCAATTATAACATTACGTCACAAACCAAATTTTTATATTTTTTAAGAGACCAAAAAGGCCTACCATTTTTTAATTTTATGGTATTTATGGTATTTTGTTTTAGTGGGTTTAATTCCCAAGAAGTAATTATACAAATAATATGGTTTAATTCCACTATATATAATTTATTATTGTTATCTTGTTATATTTATTATCTTCGCTATTAGTCAATGAGTGTAAAACATAATCTTTTCATACTATTGAGGATCATACAAGTTTATCGGTGTCTAAATTTGTTTAAATGTGGATTAAAGTGTTATATATCATAAAAATCATTTTTCAATTGATTGGAAGCGATGATAATAATTGTTGCAATGTTTTTATCAATACAACCTCGTGTGTCTTTGTCAATGTTAGTTTAGACAATTTTTTAATGATTTTTTGAGGGTTTTTTGATTTTTCTGTAAAAGTTTGATTAATTTTTTTGTTTTAAATTTTGACACACACACACACACAACACACAAACACAACACACACACACACAAACAAACAAACACATACTCACGCACACACACTTATTTATGTATTATTTATTTGCTTATTTATGTAATTCTTTATTATTTCTTTTCTTTCGTACATTCTTTCAATCTTTCCTTCATCCCATTGTTAGCCTCTTCAGTTATTCGCACATACACGAAATAATAATTATTTACTCGTTAACTTGCCTAACAAAAGATCTAACACCTGAAAATTATTAAATTGTTGCTGTTGTTATTTAGAAGCGAAGCAACAACGTTCGTGTAGTTGTTGCTGAATATATAATTATATAAATAATGGTACTACTACTACTACTTTTACTACAACAACAACAACTAATACTACTACTACTACTACTACTACTACTACTACTACTATTACTACTACCACTACCACTACTAGGACGACTACTACGACTACTACTACTACTACTACTACTACTACTATCACCATTACTACTACTACAGCTAGTATTTATGCTAGTGCTCCTACCACAACTATCACTATTGTTATTATTTGTCGCAATCATTTTTACTACTACTACTGCTGCTGCTGCTACTACTACTATTGCTACTGCCGCTATTACAACTACTACGTTCACCACCACCACCACCACCACCATTACTACTACTACTACTACTACTATTAATGATAATAAAATAATGGTATTGATGATTATGCAATCGGCTAACATAATAAGATTGATTAATATATTATTTCATTATATCTTGGTCGCCCTATAAAAAATAATAAAATTAATTAACATACACACATAGGTACGTGTCATGAGATTAAGATTAAAACCTTGCCAAGAGATGTGTCGTTGTTTTGACGTCGTTGTTGTTGTGTTGTTGTTGGTGTGTAAAATGTTGCTGTTGTGTGAAATGAGATGTCTTCGATTGTTGCACCGCATTAATTTTTATTATTGCACGTGCATCTCCCACGGATTTATTTATTTTTTCAAACATTCCGATGTAACAAATGTCTCAGTTAATCAAGATAAACAAATTTATGAACGTAACAAGCCTATAACAAACGTGTTTGTTTGTTTGTTTATGTGTTGGTTTGGTAGACGAATTAATAACATTACAACATACAACAAATGTGTGACATTAAGTATGTTGTTGCCGTTGTGGTAAATTTATTCAATTCTTTCGGTATCAATTCGAAATGTGAAAATGTTGGAAAATTTCTTATTGAAAAAAGTGTACCCGACGTAGTAATATAACTAGCGATCCAGATACAACAATCAATCTGATGATATGAATGAACCAATAAGGAGTAGAGTGTTAGTTCAACACTTGCAATCATATTTTAAATTAAAGTTTTTATCTAGTCTGCCATGTCAAATGTGTTGTAGTTGTTGTTTGGTTTGAAATTGTTGATTCCCATGTAAACATAAACAACACATGTCCCGTGCAAACGTGCATAGCGTGGGATCAAACTTATATTGAGAGCAACAACAATTTGTCGTCGTCGCTGAAGCAACGCTGACTTTGTATTGTATGTCAGTATTTATTTTAATTGAATAATTTGTTAACATTTTATTGGTAGGCATTAATTTGACATGTTAATCTGTAACAGATAAGAAATGTGTATCTACACAGGTGGAAAAATGTGCACGTACACATGTGTGTTGGGTGTGCTTGGGCAAAACAAAATATTCACACACGCACACACACGCGCACAGATATACATACAGACAGATCAAATGAAACAAACGTGATGTACATGTCTCCTTCATTACTTCATTAAAGCAAGAATGACATCATCGAAGATATTCAGAAGAAATATTAAACAATGATATCATTGATATCATTCAGATATCATCACCACCACTACGAACGTACACGCGCCCACAGAATATAGACAGACACATATACACAAAATATTACATGCTACATATATGCTTACACACACACACACACACAAACGCACACACATACACACACAAACACAAACACACACAATATCAATTTGCACTTAATGCGCATAACAACTTGCTCCAACTATCAACAATGATAGTTACACAAACTTTTCATCAAACGTACAGATAAGAACTTGTGACGAGGCATCGATACAAATACAAAAGCAAACACAAATATATATATATATATATATTAAATAATTCGCTGAGACGCACAATCGCACGAACATGCAATAGCATAATTCACATAAAACACATCCACACATACACGCAATAGTTTACACAGACGCAAACGAAAGAGTTCGCACACACACACACACACACACACACACACACACACGCACGCACGCACACACAAACACGAGCGCACACGCAGAGCGATTGATAGCTATTGTATTGAGAAGGTGCGAAATTGTACGCCGAATAGAAACGCAAAACTCATTTTGTTTCTGTCAATAAAGAATATCACATGCGATCAATAGCAGCAGGAGTCGCTGGATCAACAAAGCGACAGTCGTTCATCGCCGCACGCTCTGAACGCTACCACTGCAGCAGTTTCTACACGCCGTTCCATCAATTTTAATTATTTTGCATCTGTTTGCAACATTTTTGTTCTTACTGCATTTAAAAAAATAAAAATAATTTATTATACTTTCTAGGTTATTAAGTTTTATCAGATTCAGTGTGAAAAGTGGATGTTTTTATTTTTTTAATATATTTACATTGATATTTTCAAATTTCTCGCTTCTTCTAGTAGCCCCACCATCGCTACTACTACAACTGTTTCTTTCACAACAATATAAGCAACAATAACTATCTCTACTACTAATACTATTACAACTAAAACTACCACTACTATTTTGCTGTTACTACACTGATACTATTACGACTTTCAATGCTATTACTACCATTTCTATTACTACTACTATTACTACTACTAAAACTACTACTACTACCAAAGCTACTACTACTACTACTACTACTACTACTACTACTACTACTACTACTACTACTACTACTACTATCACAGCACCACTTCCGTTACAGCAACATCCCCAATTGCCACTTCACTTCCGTAATAAACATAGAATGGCGATAACAAAACAAAGATGCGAAATAAACAAAGACAAATGATGCAGGCGCATATTGTCACATGACACATGCAACCATTTCTGATTGGTTGTTTGTGAAACGGCTCGCTGTTGTTGTTGTTTTGTTGTTGGTCGTTGTGTTTGTTTATTTATTAGTTGGTTTGTTTACACTTACACATGTAATAACTTGTGCTTTTCAAAACTGAAAACGTTAACACACACGCAAAAATGCAAGATTGCAACAAATACAACCGCGGTAACGGTAAAAATTAAACCAACCAAACTACCAATTGCACCAGTCTGGCAGGACAAAACAAAAACATAATAGCAAGATTAACAAAAATACAAACAACAGCATGACATACAAGCAACAACATCAACAAGAACATGACATACAAGCAACAACACCAACAACAACATGACATACAAGCAACAACACCAACAACAACATGACATACAAGCAACAACACCAACAACAACATGACATACAAGCAAACAACAACAGCAGCAACAACATCAGCCTGGATTAACGTACATCTGTGCTCCACAGGAATACTAACATGTAAACAATCCCGCATATTATGAAGACATATATGTTTGGTGTTTGCTCACATCTGTATATATATAAATAGCGCTTTCTTTCTCTTTTTTCCACTTCTTCTCTTTCCTTTCTTTCTTTCTCTCTTTTTTTTCCTTCTTTTTTTCTGTTTATGCATTCACCAAGTTTTAATAAAATAAGAAATAATAGATTGTGAATTTGTTTAGCAGGTTTTTAGTTCTTATGCATTCGGCTTACGACAGGAAGATTGTATATTAAGAAACAATTGTAACCGTACAACAACGATGATGAAATCAAATGCTCAAATCATACATTCAAAAACAAACAAACAAACACAGCATAAATCACGGGCACTTGCGTAAAAAGCAAAGCGGTTAACAAACAGGCAGGCAGACAAACAGACAGACAGACCGAACAACAGAGCAGAACAGAGCAGAAGAGGAAACAAAGTGCAAGATGGAATGCATGGAAGTGGAAGGTAGCAGCAGCAGCGAGATCGTGTTTATTCAGATAGAGTAGAGGGATTTGTGCATCTATAAATATTTATTATTTCCTATCCTAGCACTTGCACGTATGTAACTCCGTCAAAAACAATCAACGCGAATGAGCGCTTTAACGAATGTGTTGGTATTGAGAACGCGCAAAATGCTTAGGCGTGCGTTGCTTATATGTGAAGTGTGCGTGTTTGAGATGTGTGTGTACGTGTAGGTGTGTGTGTGTGTGTAACTGTATTGTTTTACGCTTATGTGTGTGTTGCGATACTTTTTTCGGTGTTGATTTTTATTTTTTGGAGTGCCTCTATATGTTTTTGATGACAATGTTATCATTTTTTATCATCAACATTAACATTAATGGTAACACTGCTAGTAGTAGTAGTAGTAGTAGTATCAGTAGTAGTAGTATAGTAGTAGTAGCAGCAGCAGCAGCAGCAGTAGTAGTAGTAGTAGTAGTAGTAGTAGTAGTAGTTGTTGTTGTAGTAGTGGTAGGGTACCTCAGGCGTTTGATATTGAAAACAAGCAAAGAACACTTGTTAAGAAATATACACACTCGAAACGCTGTTTCAAAAGCTCAACGAACGAATCTACATTGTTGCATATTTTATGAATGCGCCTTATGCTGTTGTTAATGTTGTTGCTGTTGTTGTTGTTGTTGATATTTTGTTGTTGTTGTATTTTTCGCTGGTGTTTTTGTTGCAATTGTTGTTGTTTTTGTTGTTGGTGATGTTTTTAACTATAACATGCTGCGTTGTTGATGATATTGTTAATGTTGTTGTTGTTGACGACTTTGATAATGTTGTTGTTGTTGATGACTTTTATAATGTTGTTGTTAATTATAATGTTTTGTTGTCGAAGTTTTTAAAATTGTTGCTGCTAACGTTGATAGCAAATAAACAGTTCATGGTCTAGTTATTTTGTGGTTATTTATTTTGTTGTTGTTATGTTTTTGGCTGAAAATCTTTTTGGAGTAAGGAGGAACACTTTTTTTATATAGTTTTAGACCCGAGAAATAAATGTTTTTTCGTTATGGTTGGTATTTTTAATTATGATGATTTTTGTCGTTGTGGGTAGGATCGATGTTGTTGTATTGATCACGATGTTGTTGTAACGTTGATGTAATGATGTTGATGTTGCGATGTTGATGTTGTTTGTGTATTGTTTCTTGTTGAGTTGTTGATGTCGAAATGTTAGTCTAACACAGGATGACGTTGTGCTAGCTGCTAGTTTTAAAAATTTACTCAAAATATCTCTGTAACGGAAATTAGACCAGTTGGATGTGGTGGTGGTGGTTTTGTCAGTTGAAAATACACAGGTGTGATACAGGAAATGGGTTCCTGGTATTGCTACTACCAAATAAAAAATATAACCAAAATTTTAAAATTTTTTAGAGATCTTTGAAATATTCTTCTGAATATTTTTTCTCCCCACAAACTATGCCCGTTAAAATAATCACCCAAACCGGGAAAAACCCCATCACCAAGAAACGATAAATGACGTCACACATTCCTCAAGCCCTTGCTCCCCCTACTAAACAATTTTTGGATCTGTGAAAAAAGGCGATTTTTGGAAATTGCCGTCACCAACAAAATTTGTGTGATAAAATTTGAAGGTTTGTTATAGAAATCAAAAGGAACTAAATGTAATTTTTTATTTTAGGTTTTTAAAAATGTCTCATGGATCATTTTTCATAAGATCGGTCAACGTGATGTCATTGTTTAATGTCATAAAAGCGTCGTAGCTATTGAAGTTAATATACATTTTAATGGTTTATGTTCTTTATGTCGAGTTAACGCAATAAGAATGGATGTGACGGAAAATACGTTTTAAATACCTAACTATCAAATAATATGTTTATTTTTTTTTTCAAAAACACCTGTGCTATTGTTTACTAGTTAAATGTTAATAGGAATTAATTAAATTTTAATTTACTAACCAAATAAATAAACAGAATTATGAGGAAAACGTGCTGACGCGTGAATGCGATGCTGCAAACGAATTGATGACTTGAAACATATACACATGAATTATAAATACATTATTCCGCACTCTCTGATATGCAAACAGTTTTATTTACCTGTGACTCTATGTTTGTTTGTTTGTTTGTTCGTTTATTCGTTTGCTGGTTCATTCGTTTGTTGGTTCATTTGTTTGTTGGTTCATTCGTTTGAATTCTTCATTCTCTTGAATTGTTCATTCGTTTGTTTGCTGTGTATGTAAATAATTTATTGAGATAATATATGTGTGATTGGTTAATGCTGACCTTTATAGCTACTTTTTGCAGTGCACAAACTCTCAATTTATCTGAATACTGTTATAAAAACTAATTCACACGCTGTGTTGTTTACTGATGTTGAATTGTTTTGCCGGCAACAGTTTAAAATCATTTGTGGTTGTAGATTTTTATATATATTATTGTTATTATATATATATATATATATATATATATATTTTACAATATTCTATGAATTCTACCGAATGTTTGGCGTTAATATGTTTGTAGTTCGTTTTTTCGATTTTTCTCACTAAAGTTTTTTGGTGAACGTTTAGTTTATTAAAATTCAAAATAAACTTATTTCGAATTTGAAACATATTAACGCCAAACATTCGGTAGAATTTATAGAATATTGTAAAAATTATGGTCTATTACCAACATATATATATATATATATATATATATATATATATATATATATATATATATATAGAGAGAGAGAGAGAGAGAGAGAGAGAGAGAGAGAAAGAGAGAGAAAGAGAGAGAAAGAGAAAAAGAGAAAGAGAGAGAAAAAGAGAGAGACGTAACAACTGAGCAGGAAAATGAGCTCCATCTTAGAGTAGAGTTAATAGCTAAAAACGCAAATTATCTAGCGTTAAAAATTTGATAAAATTTATCAATTATCTTCTCTCCTCTTCTCGTTTTTTTTTTACTTTCTCTCTATGCATATACCTGAGGAGTATCTGTGTACATATTTGGTCTATTTTTCTGATTTTTAGATTTTTAATATTACATTTTTTTGGCTTCTTTTATGTAAGAATTGAAACAAATGAAAAAATTCCAATGTTTAAAAATTACTTTTTATTGCTTCAAATCATTTGGGATGTGGAGAAGGTAACAGTTAACAACCAGCCAGTCAAAATCGACATTCAATCACTTTACAGACAGTACACTTTATAACCAATCAACAAACCAACCAACCAATCAACCAACATACCAAACGTCCAACATCCAACCAACTAACCAACCAATTATTTGTTCTTTTAATCAATCAATCAATCAACTAACCAACCATTTAATCAATCATTCAATCAACCTAAAGCATATAATATTTACCTAAACATATCATTTCTTAATGTTCATCATCATTCTTTGCTATTTTTTGTACAATTCATCAATTTCTTTAAAAAAAATCTTAAAACAACAAAATTATACATTTATGTGTGTGTGTGTATGTGTGTGTGTATGTGTAAATCTGTGCGTGTTTATTTTATATAACAAACATATAAAGCAATGTAGCTGTAACAATTTGTGCTTTTTACATAATATTCACATTAGCATGTTTAAATAGTTATTTGGATATACGAAAATTCAATAAATAATAAATTTATATATATGTGTGTGTGTGCGTGTGTGTGTGCGTATGTGTGCGCGTGTGTGTGTGTGTGAGTGAGTGTAAAATACAATATAGATACAAGTGTACGAAATATAAGTTAAGTGATAACTAGAGCAACAACATCAACTATGATATTTATTTATTTACATAAAATATTATATTATAACAAAAAGAAAAAACTAATTTATCAAGAATTAATGTCATGAATTTGTATAGCGTTTAATAAAAAATATATAACAAGAATTCGTAAAAAAATTTAGTTTTAGGTGTTGTTGATTGTTGTTGTTGTATATGTTGGTTGTTGTTTTGTTGCTGTTCTATGAGTATTATCATCTTATGCAATCATTATATGATGAACAATCATGACAATCAGGTATTTAAAATGATCAAATTGTGAGTGAAGTTGATGAAGTGGCGATGATGACGACGACGATGATTTGAAGAAAAATGATGATGAAAGGAAGAAAATGAGAGGGAAAAAAATGGAAATGATGATGGCGAAAACGATGATTGCAGAGGTGATGATAAAATGGTGAAGACAAACAAGGAATCCGATGATGGTGATGATGATGGTGATGATGGCGAGGACGATGATGATGATGAGAACGTCGGACCACAGCTGGAATTGAAATCGGTATTTCTTTTTTGTTCTCAAAGAGACTAACAAATTGTAAGTAATGAATCAGATTATTTGCCGCAATCAACTGCCTGGCTTGTAGTGCAGTTGGCATGTGTTTGAATTATTTTTTACTTTTCAATAGTAGTAGTATTAATTCAAAAGTAGTAGCAGCAGTAAAAGTAGTCCGGCTGGAATATTAGCATTGTTAACAGTAGAGTTAGTACCGGCAAATATTTTTGTGATAACGATTTTAACGAGGTTACTGGCCTTATTTATCATAAAAATAAATTTGTTATATTTCTATAATTGTGATGTTTGTCAGCGCTTTTCAACAAAGATTGCAGAAATTCCTATTTGCGTTTTCATTGTGGTGATTCAGTTCATTAACTTACATGTTGGCGCTTAAGAGAAGTTTATAGAATAAATATAAAAATACTAATCATATAATAATAATAATATTGACTACTTTTATCTTACTGCATACTGCAGTATCATTGCAGTCCACACCTTGCATAAAAAGGGTAGAACTAGGCGCCTCTATCCGTTACACTAACTTATCTACATCTATCGCTGCAAAATAGATGTGCAAACATTATAATTCATATTAAAGATTTCGTTGGATGAGGAATTGGAAATTTTTGCCATGATTGTAATGAATGAGTAGTTGGTGGTTAGCTGTAAAGATGTTGAGGCGAGCGGTAGGGTTAATTAAACAGTTGGTGGTAATTTGACAGTGGAAAAATTGTCGTAGTAAGACTGTAAATAGCATTAGGAGTAATAATGTTAATACGCTTAATGTAAGGAGAGTATTGATGGAGAATAATGCTGTGGAGTTGTTTGTCTCTTTCATCTCGTCGAATCGACCATTATCCGTGCTGGATTCATGTCCAGATTTTGAAATATGCCTTTGTGTTGTTGCTGTTGTTGTGGATGAAGATGATGATGATTATGGTGAAGATGGGTAAGTGATGGCTGTTGTTGTTTTTGTTGTTGGTGATTACTTTGCTCTGGATGCTGTTGATGATTATGTTGTTGTTGTTGTTGTTGTGTGCGTGACGTCACCGAATGATCTGTGACGTCATCGGTAACAACTCCGGCCAGGTAGAAAGGTTCCTTCTTTTTGTTGATGGCCTTGAGGAGGTCTGGAAGGTCAGCCGACGTGTGCGTGGGAGGTTTCATGGGAAGTGTTGATGGAGAAGGGGATAGCAGCACTGATGATGATGATTGTAGCGGTGGTGCTAGATGTGACGACGACAACGATGATGTCTGTAGAAATGGTGATGGTGGAGTTGCTGGCGGAGATTTATGGTTGATTAGTTTGGGAGATGTTTTTGAAACGATGCCAGGTACAACGCTGTTTTTGTTGTTGTTGTTTTTGTTGCTGCTGCTGAAGCTGTCGTCGACGTCATTATTTTTGTTATTGCTATTATTATTATTGTTATTGTTGCTATTGTTGTTTTTGTTTTCAGAGACAATGTCATTGTTGATGAAATAACTTGAATTGTTCTCGTTATCGCTGGTTTTGTTCTTGAGGCTTTTAACGGCGTTGTTGATATTAATGTTGTTGTTGTTGCTACTGATGTTATTGTTGTTAATATGAATAACACTGTGGTTATTTACGTTGTTGTTGTTGCTAGCAATGTTTTTATTGTTGACGTATTTTAATTTATTCATTAGTGGAGGAGGAGGAGGTGACAGTTTGCTGAATGCTGGAATTTTGTTGCTCTTACATTGTTGCTTAGACGCGTTATAACTTTTAGCAACATGTTCGTGATGTTGTTGCTGATGTTGCTGATGTTGTTGTTGTTGATGTTGCTGATGTTGTTGTTGTTGATGTTGTTGTTGATGAGCGTAAAAATGTTTGTGTTGGTGATGATGATTGAGTTGATGAGGCAAGCTCTGGTGGTTGCGCCAGTGCTCAAAATCTCTGTTGAATCTGTTGTAATGTTGTTGCTGAATGTGGCTTATAAAATGTTGTTGCTGCTGTTGCAGATGTTGTTGAAGTTGCTGCTGCTGGTGTCTGAATGCCAGAGATACAAGTTCGTTGGCTGATGGAGTCATTAGACGATTCATGAAATTTGTGCTTACCATGTTGCCCTTGTTGTTGGTGCAGCTGCTACTAATAACATTGCTATTTTGGTTGTTGTTAGAGTTGTTGTTGTTGTTAACGTTGTTAGTGTTGTTGCCAACAATACTGTTTTTGCTGTAATCAGTTTTTTTATTGTTAGAAATGGCTTGTTCGTTGTTGTTATTGTTGTTTTGGATCGTTGCCCCACAGCCGAGACTTTCATAATTATTATTCAAATTGTTGAGGTTTTTATTGTTAGCATGCATAACGTTACTTATTTTGTGGGTCTTGCTGTGATTGTTGACGTTGTTGTCTTTAATGTTGTTGTTGTTGTTGTTGACTAGACTGTTATCCATTTTCTCGTCTACAATGTTGCTTACAGTTTTTTCATCGGCTTTGGTAGAGCTTTTGTGAGTTGCGATCAAATTTTCAATTGTGAACGAGCACTTGCCAGAGAGTGTTGCTGTGGTGGACGTATTTGCAGGAACCGCTGACAACGCTGCGTTATTTTTTGTCGAGGCTGTTGTGATGACTGTTGGAGCTGTTGTATTCTTCGTTGCATGTAAATGCTGCATTTTTTCTGTTCGGGTTGGTGATGGCGTTGTCAAAGACAGCAACCGTTTTTTAACAGGCGTATGAACGTCATCATCGTCGTCATCTTCATCATCGCTGTGACAATTGTTGCTTCGGCAGCTGATACTGCTACTACACCTGCCATCTTCACCTCCGACGCTGCAGCTACTTTCACTACTGCGACAGTAGCTGAGGTTGCTTGAGTCGCTGCAATCTTCGCACTTGATTTGACTGTTGTCCATCCTCGTTATCTGATCATCGTCGTGGCAGTCATGATCCATTCTGGGAGATAGCAACAAAAGTGAGGGTTTATCAGGAGAAAGGGAACGAGAAAGTGGATGATTCAACATTGGAGGCATAAACTGCAGTTGAGGTGGAGGTGGTAGCAGCGGTGGTGGTGGTGGAAGAGAGGGAAGAAGATGTTTCATTTTGGCTTGTTGATGTTGCAGATGTTGGTGCAGTAGAACTGCTTGCTCTGGAGGAAAAAATGGAGGAAATGGTTGTGAGGGTGGAACCATGCTGGAGTGAAAAGAGGTCACGGCCGAAGGAAGCGGAAGTGATTTCCTCGTTGCCAAAATGCGATTGACGTCACCATCAATGTGGTTCATTTTGGGAGTTCTCATGAAGGAATGATGTGTAGAAGATGGAGCGGAAAAGAACGGGTTCTTTAAAGACATCAAACTTTTTGTTGCGTTGAAATGAAAATCTTTGTACAGGGCATGTTGATGTTGATGTTGTTGCTGCTGTTGTTGTTTCTGTTGTTGTTGTTGATGCTGTTGAAATATGTTGCGAAGAAAACGATGTTCCTTGAACCTTTTCCTCCTCCTGAGAAAACTTCCGTTCTCAAACATGTCCCCACACTGCGGATGCAACGTCCAGTAGCTTCCCTTTCCAGGTCGGTCGGGTCTCCTGGGCAGTTTCACGAAGCAGTCGTTGAAGCTGAGATTGTGTCTGAGGCTGTTCTGCCAGCGCTGAGTGTTTTCTCTGTAGTAAGGAAACCTGTCCATGATGAATTGGTAGATTTCACTGAGGGTCATGATCTTGTCCCTACTGCTCTGAATGGCCATGGCAGTGAGGGCGATATAGGAGTAGGGGGGTTTCTGGTCGCTGTACGTGTTGCGGCCTGGTCGAGGCATTCTTCTGCTGCGTCTGCTCTGTTCTGCTCTGTCCTGTTGTGTTGCGTTGGCAAATTGAATCGATCGTTGAGATTCATTTAAAAATAAGTTACTCTGTTTAACGTTTCATAGGCAATTTGATCAGTTATTTAAAAATTGTTTTACTAAATATGTGACGGACATAATGGTGAAGTAAAAAGTAGAATTTAAAAAAATTTTTTAAATGAAATTCATTTTGCTTTTGACCAGTGTGAATAAAAATAAATACTATTTCGCTATTATAAAATAATAAAAAACAAATACTATTTACACCAATATATCAGTGTGAATAAAAACAAATACTATTTCGCTTACAGCCAACAACAAAATTATAATTTCTTAACCTCCCCACTGCTGTTCTAGACGAATTAAAACGTGACATTTATCCAGTTTGCAAATTTCTATTTAAGTATAAATATTTAATCGAAATATTTTTTTTAATATGTAAAAGATATCGAATTTTAGAATTATCGTTAATATTTACCAAGAGTAAACAAATAAATTTCATTACAATGGCTCTATCCATGGTAAACAAATCCAATATTGAAATAATAATTCTTGGCAAACAATCAAGCATTGATGGGTGGAAATTTATTTTCTCTGATCAATATCATTTTGTTGCTAGGCAAGTTTTTAATTTTGAATAAAATATTTTTTTTTCTCATTTCAATGGATTGTTTGCAATTTATCAAATTTTAATCGTATTGCGTTCCGTTCATTTATATTCATTTACCATTATGGAGAATTCTTGGTTAGAATCATCACCATCATCTATCGATTTATCTATCTACGTCATCATTAGCATCATCGTTATTAGCATCATCATCTTCTTCATCAAACTCTTTTCTTCAGTTTCATCATCTTAACCAGCACAACTCTTTTTTACCATTATTTTCATCATAATCCTCATCATCATCATCTCCATCGGCATTTTTTTACTGTCATCATCACCTCCGTCATCATCACCGCCATTATCTTCCATCACCATCATCTTCATCACCATCATCAAAATGATGTGAACATTTTTATGACGTAAGAGAATTATTATGATGACTAGTCAAATACATTTTCATTAATCTACAATTGATCAAGCGTAAAATGTAAACTGTTTTTTAATGTAATGTACACACGACTGTACTGACATTTTGAACATTTTATTGACAACTAAGCTGATAAAAAGTTGTAAGCAGATATGATACGATGTGATATGATGAGGGAAATGTACTGAATTAAACAACACATGCTTTATGTATATGTTTGTATTTGTGCGCTGTGTGTGTTTGTGTGTATGTGTTAGCGTTTTTGTGCGTAGATGTTACATATTTATATATATATATATATTGATGTATATGATTGTATACGTATGTGCACGTATATGGGTAGGTTTTTGTGTATATCTGTGTCTGTACGATAGGATGTAGGTATGCATTCTTGTATGCATGCATCTATAATTATATAATGCTAATTGTTATTGGTCGATTGAAAAAAGAAGTTGCATATATTTATTGTTTTCTAATTTGAAAACTACCATTTATCTTTACAGAGGAAATATGGATGCATTGATAACAATGATGTTCGGTAGTTTTTGTTGTTGTTTCTGTTGCATTTGTATTGTGGTTTTATTGTTTTTGTATTGTTGTTGTTGCTGTGTTGTTGCTCTGTTTTTGCTGGTGTATTTTAGTTGTTGTTGTAATATTGTAGTTGTTGTTTTAGTGCGTGTTTCATTGATATTTTTGTTGGCTGTTGATGTTTCAGATTGTTTTTGCTGTACGTTCGCACACATGCAAATAGCAACAAACAACATTCCAGCACGACTGCATTGACAAAATGACGAACATCAACAAACATGTACACGTACACATACAAACATGTACACGTACACATACAAACATGTACACACTCACATACAAACATGTACGCGTACACATACAAACAATGAAAGAACACGCACGCAAGTTAATGTTTTTAAAGATGTCGACATCATTTCAATTGTCACAAGTACATTAAATTTGATTCAGCTCTGACATCAACAACAATGTGCCATCAATTTCGCATCGCTTTGAATGCCTGTCATAAATTAAACAACTGCTAATCAACTGCAAAATTATCAACAATTATAACCAAAATTATTATTACTTCATCCTTTACAGCAATTATTACTAATCAGTAAATATTCTGCTACTATCATTGCTACTAGTACTACTACTACTACTGCTGCTGCTGCTGCAACTACTACTGAGACTATTGCTGTTACTAAACTAAACAACTACTACTACCGTTCATGCTACTACTACCTAAAATTTTAAATACCAAAGCTTATTTAAATAACTTTTTTAGTTTTACGGCAGTAGTTTTTACTAAGTAATCAAATACTTCCTTAAGATGCATTCAATAAAAATTTAATTATTTGTTGATGCTGTTTCAATGTTGTTGTCATTTAAACAATTCAAGACATCAATAACATTAATAGCAACAATGGTAATAAATATATCAAATCAATACATAAAGATTGCTACGTTAACAAACAAAGAAATAACATTAAATCTCGACAACAACAACAACAACAACCAAGTTTGATCATATCACGACGATTAAAATCCAATTAACAAAACTCACAACAACAACAAAACAACTACAAGAACAGCACCACCAACAACAACATCACTACCAACAACAACAACAACAAATGACATGACAATAATTACAACTCTAATAACATCGTGCGTTCAAATCGAAGTTGTCGTCGTTTTATCGTCATGTGGTTGTTGTTCAGTTGACAAACAACATTACCTACAACATTTAGTGTATGCGTTAAAATTAATATTTGTATAATTTCAGTACATAGTAGTTTGATATATATGTGTTGTTGTTTCATTTAAAGTTTGTGTGTGTATGTGTGTGTGTGTGAGAGAGAGAGAGAAAGAGAGAGGAGAGATAAAGAGTTTACATGTTGGTGAATAAATATATGTTTATTTACATTTGTAACTTTAAATGTACGTGTGTACAAATATTTTTGTGTGAATGAATATGTATGTGTGCATATATGTGAGTCTTATGTATGTTTTTATGTGTGCAGGTATGTTTGCATGGGTGTATGCATGTGTGTATGTACCTTTGTTTGTATCTATGTATGAATCTATGTATGTATCTTTGCATGTATCTATGTATGTACCTATGTATACGATTGTATGAAAGTAAATAAAGATTAGTTACATATAAGTAGGTGAAGGTATGATGATCTACAGATTATACAATGTTGAATGGATGTGATTGAGTGTACGCGCGTGAATGTTAGCAAACTTGCGCGTACGTGTGAGAATTGAGCGGCCAATGAAAGGAAAGTCGAACGCGAATCGCACTGAAACGCATTAGGCATGAAGAGTTAACAAATTAAAAGATTGACTAATTGATTGAAAGCCGACTATTTTCTAATGATTGTTATTATAACACAGATTAAAAAGTGGATGAGGATCATGATGATGAGAAAATTATCGGAATTGTTGTTGTCAATATCGTTATTATTATTACTATTATTACTTTTATTACATCTAAAATACTTAACCAGATTGGCACAGCTAAGAAATAAAATTAAAATTATAGAAAATGGAAACTTGAAGAGTGCAGAGAGAAGATGAAACTATCATATAAATAAGTGCTCGCCATATTGGTAGTAAGTAAGTGATGGAACACTAAACTGCAGCTTGTATTAAGTGGTTTAAGACATGCGTTATAGCTATTAAGCAGGTTTTTTGTCAGTTTAGAACAATTTTTTGTAGAGGGTAGAAAAAAGTTAAAAATCACGAACAACAAATTTTGAAAAAAATATGCTTTGTGATTGGTGGAGTGATTGGAAAATGGTCCAACATAGAGTAGCGGCAATGTTTGGGCAAGAGGTAGAAAGTAAAAATTTGGAAAACAAACAGAATTGTTATACATCCTTATACCTCCACTAGGAAGATAAAAAATTTAAAAGAATAAGATTTAATTGACCTATCAAAAAGAGAGGATGATGATAAGTCGGAAAATAATAAAAAGAAAGATAATGATGGCAATAACACCACAAAAGACCATCATGATGATTGTATATGATGCTAATGTATAAGATGATGACGATGATGACGACGACGACGATGATGGTAACTACAATGTCGATGATACAATGGACAAGAGTAATAAATAATTAATCAAACAACAGTTAGTCATGTGATTTTAAAAGAAACCGACTCATTAATCATTCCAGCTTAACATATGAATGGTTGCTCTGGCATTGTCCGATGCATTTCAACATGCACACACGCGTACCCACACACACGCACACAAACACATACATATACATATACATACACACGCATATATATATAGATAGATGCATGCATATACAACAAACACATGTGCTCATATATCCAATACACATTTGTACAAACATATATTGACACGCGCATGCATTTACATTAGACATACATATTTTCATCATAAACATGTCTTGTTGAGATTGTGAAAAAATTAATAACAATTAGTCAAAATTGTTTTATTTTTCATTTAAATGTAAAAATCGAATAAACAGCGGAGCCGGTAAAGCGTAAGACACGTGAGAGAACATGGAAGAAGATGAATTCACTAAGATTGACAAAGCTTCCAAACGTACGTGTATGTGTGCGTGAATATGAGTGTATGTAAGCGTAAGCATACGTTTGTGTATTTGAAAAAAAAAACAAACAGAAAATTGATCTAATTGTCAATTGAATTTACCGGTGTACGCCGTGATACGACGATAGCACATGTGTTTCCATCTGTGCTGTGTGTTGCGGTTGGTTAAATGTCTTCGCTACGTTTATCCAAGTTTGCATGTGCCTTCATTTTGAAATAAATCTATTTGATCGACAGCACAAACTAAATTTTAAGTAACAAATTGCAAAATCAATATTTCAGGCAATCTTTTAATGACACTTGCGATGTTGTTTGCTGCACGCTCTGCTGACTTTCAAACGAATTCAATTGTTTCCATGTCTCATTAAACGTATTCTCGCATTTATCAAATTTATTGTTTGCAATATGTTTAATTATTTTGTTTACATGTAAGTTTGCGTTTAACATTCACTCGTTCAAGAGATCATTCTTCCCATTAACGTCTACTTTGATAAGTCATATTTTTTCGTTATGTTGATTTGAATATTTTCCCAAAAAATTATAAAATGCGATGTTATTTATAAAAATTTAAATTATGATGCACACAAAAAACACACACTAATTTATTATAATGGAAAAAAAGATAAAAGCAACAAAATAAACAATAAAATATACATACAATAAAATTATTCAAACATAACGTAGGGCTAGAATTGTGAAGAACATTAGTGGCATTGTGCGTCTATGATATATATACACCATTACGTTTGTTCGTACTTGAGGGATAATTTAAAAATTATCAACATAAAAACTTGTTTGTTCTGGCATGTTTTGTATGTTTGTGGTGGCGTGTTGTATTGTATCGCTGCATTAATTTGTAGTTTTTGCATTGTTTTGTATCAATAATGTGCCTGTGTATGTAAATATCCATGCTTTATTAATAACATAAATTTTTGGATTTTGGTAAATTTTGTTTTTCACGATGTTTCTTTCTTGGCGCGATGTTCTACTTAATTTTCATACACATCCTCCGGTTTTTGGAAACAGCCAAACTTTTTCACAACCTTCTTGCAGACAACATTTAAAAAATATGAGTTTGCATGAAAAGACTCATTGCCTGAGATGCTGTTTTACAATGTTAGAACTAAATTAGAGCTGAATGGTTAAACGAGTTAGGTGACGGCAAATAATCACTGCCAACAAAATTCATCATTTGTACCTAGACTAAATTAACCAATCGAATTCAAAATCTCAGCTCTAGAACTTGGCATTAGACTTGAATCTGAACTTTCAATTAAAAGTTAGTAAATTCAACTCTGTCCGTCAGCGATGTTTCTTTATATTAACTATCAGTGTTTAAAGACGTTACTCGATGTCTCATTCGGCAAACATGCTCGCTTAATTACTGCAGCTCAATTACACATACAATAAATTTAGTTTAACTGTGTTGCATTTCGTTAATTTAAAATGTTGTCGTCATGTTTGAATAGATGTCTATCAAATTACATACAAAATGGCTTCGCGTGCCAAAAAGAGTTGAAGTCAAATTGACCATCCTTAGGAGAGGTAGATGCTTTAGTAGGAGTTGTATAAGATTTTTCGAGCGAAGTTAGCAGTTGCACGTACAAAGAGCAACACAAACGCAGGCACACATAAACATACAAACATTTACAGAAACACATAAGGAAAACGTAATAGTACAAACGTACAAAAAAATGACTCAAACACATATGTACATTAAAATAGTAAAACACACAAAGCATGCATGCATGCATGCATGCATGCATTAACAAAGACTAACAATAAAAAATACGAGTGTTAACGCTTGGACAAGCATCTACAATTACAGACAAATGATGAATGAAACATGGTGAAATTATGTTTTTATGGTGAACATTCGCAAAGGTGAATAACTCATGTCGAACTTTTGTTTCAACAGCAATGTAAATAAGCAATTTTGCGTCATGCTGACAAACCATTTTTTGGTAAATTACAATTTATTTTTAATTAATTCAATCAATATTTATTCATAGTTGACTGTAATCTCATTCTTGTATCGTTTCAAAAGAGCGTTTGTACTAAATGTTTTCACTACATTCATTTCATTTGAGGTAAAAAATATTTTTTAAATTAAAAATAATCTACTAAAAAGTCTAAAAATAAGAAAAAAGACGATTGTGAACGTGAAGAATAATTTCTATATATGTGTAATTGTGTATTAATGATTGAATAAATGTATTTTATAATATTATTCTGTATAATTTCATTCAAAATATATGTTACAGATAGAAATAATTATATGCGCAGATTTATGTTCTAAACTGTCTAAAACTAAGGAATAAAATCGAACCACACCTATGATGAAATAAATGCGAGATGAAACACACACACGCACACGCACACAGAAGCCTGCTGATAAAAACATTATTTCCTAACGCACATACTCATCTTCATAGTGTACGCAAATTAACATAATTGCAAACACACACGCGCGCACACACATACATAGCGCACTAAAACATGCAATAATATAATTATACAATTAATGTATCAATCAAATTATAAAAATGCTCAACAACATACAACCAAATACACAAAAATTTGCCTTTTGCCTATGTATAATAATATTATTTTCTAGTTAAGAAATACTTTAAAGCTCTGCATAGAGAGCCTTACAAAAATATTATTAATACTGTAGCAAAACACACACATAGGTACATACAAAGTATAAGGCAGACAGACGAACACTAAAAGAACTAATATTAAAACTTATTGATTTTATATACCTGTGCAAAAATGTTAATATATAACATGCGTGTGTTTTGGCGAGGCATTCTAGCTTTGTCTGTTTCTGCGTCTGTGTGTGTATGTTGTTTTATATACTTGTCTCTCTCTCTCTCTCTCTCTCTCTTTCTAGGGAGAAAGAGAGAGAGAGAGAGAGAGTTCCATAGTGTGTCTTCATGCTGATGTTGCTGGTTGTCGGTTTTTCTATATGATCTTTACGTAGCGGTTTAATGAAACTAAATGTTTGATCGTAGTACGTAATATTTTACTCTCCTCTGCAACATAAACGTAATATACTAAACATGAATCTAGGTGCTAGATGCATGAAATGACGTTGCGGGGGATGTATAATATGTAACAAGTGTCGCTATTGTTAATGTTTTTAGTTACTACTTCATGCATTCTTGCTAATTTGTTCCTATATTAGAAAAAAAACAAAAAAATGTAATTTTTATTAGAAATACTAAAAAATTTATAGATTGAAGTATTAGACTAAGCTTGTATCAAAAACTCATCGGCTCTTGATAATTCAATGCTAATCAATTTAAATTTGAATTAACTACTGTTAAACTCTAATAGATCCAAAAAATATATTCGATTGTACATTACAATGAATGGAAAGATACATATTTTAAAAATATTATTCTTAAGAAAGAAAAACTGTTTTTGGCATAGGCATAGGAATTGATGAAATTAGAATTTTGACATGTCCGCATGTGTTAAGAATACAGATAAACTTTAGGATATAATATTTGAATTTTCCTATTAATAAATAATAATAGGCGAAGTTTTTATGACGTTGAATAATTCATCTATAATGTAAAACAGACGAATTGATTGTGGGAGAAACTTAGGAAGACTAAAAGAACTTTAACTAATTTTTAAACGCATTTGGCTGATCGTCTAACATATGCTTAATCCTCGAACGTAAGGCGAATGTTTTTACCCTTACCCAATTCTTTAACAATTTAAATTTTCCAATTTTCCATCTGAACCAATTTTAACCGTTTCGTACAATGTCACCGTAAAGTATTGAAAATGGAAGTGTGAAGAGAACTGACTGCAATCTGACCAAATGATGGATGCCAAGTATTATTTTGGCAGGAACTCTTCAATTTTATTTAATGATCAGAAAAGATAGTAAGGTAAGCTGTGAACTGTGGACAACAACGAAAAGATGTCTCCTTCAGTTTTAAAATCAACAAATACTTGTTGAAACCAAAAGAAATCGAAAATCTTACAAACATTTCAACAAATACAAAACTTAAATACTGACGCTAGGGATATAAATGCGTCACAAACAGACTAACAAACAACAGAGCAGCAGCGCGAAATATTGATTAAACAAGCGAATTTCCGTGTTGAAAAACTTCACAAAGTTTAAATTAAGAATTATTCCGTTTCAGAAAATAAATCAAAATATCTGGTTTATTTGCGAAAGCGCGCCAGTACAAGCTCATGAATATTAATGACCTGGTATTTGTTCTCATTGCATTTCATATGTTATTGGCTCAGACAAGCGTATAACACACAATTCGTGTTACTGCAAACAACCAATCAATCATCAACGTTGGGCGTGGTTTTTGAACACATTTCCATATTAACTATGTTTACGTTTGGTCCACGATATACGCAATAGGAAGAACGATAAGTTTTATGATCATTGATAAAACTAAAAAATTATAAATTATATGGCTTGATGGATTTATTTATAATACATTTAACGTGAATTTTCAATAATAAAGCATGAAATACACACGGCAAGCAGCATAACGCCATGTTTTTGCGTGTACTTCCGGCAGAGTAGCACTTCCGCTTACATACCACGTGATTAAAAAACAACCAATCATATCACTGAGACGGATAACATTGGATTGCTGTTGGCTTATTTTTTTTACTTGCTTTGCGTTGAGATTGATGATGATGATTTTTGTAATAAAATTATTTAAACATTAAGTTTCTTAATATTGCTTAAATATGGTGTCATGTTGATGGTTGAAAAGATTTTTGTTGGCAAAACTGTCTGCTGGTAGTGTTGCTAATCTGGTTTCCATTTGATTTATTTTTAAGGATTTTGACAGTTCCATCCATCCATAAATGTAAAAACATGAGAGCAACAAAATATAATGAAGAACGAATTAAAGAAGAAGAAGATGATGATGACGAAAATGAAAGTGATGTGTAAGAATGAGCCTTAGAGTTTAAATAGAAACAAAACACGGAATTATGACATACGATCGGTAGGGACCACAAAAACGATGATGATAACCAGCATATGATGATGAGAAGGTGATGACAAATGACTTTAATGATGGGACACGCACGTCACGTCCGCCCCTTATTTAAATACAATTACAACGAACACTACCACACATCCAGTGCTACAAGCGGATATGATACTACGACACATGTGCCTATTAAGAGGTGTACCTACACTGATTCATCAAGTTATTTATACACGCTTACACGCTTACACACACACACACACATACACACACACATACACACACATACGCACATGCACACGTACATACAAAAACCACATATTATAAACATAGTCTTTATTTGGCTTCGGCGTTTCAGCTAGAACTTTGTAGTAAATAGTATTTTTTCTTTAACTGTTATACTAATATTTTATCAAATTATCTAAATATACTACCAAATAAAGATAAACTAAAGTTTGATTGATGAATTACTGAAAAACGTTTTCCACCTAATATTTCATTTCGTATATTTCATTTGAACCCATTAAGCACTTTCGTTATCTATAATGAATAGCTTCTTATGAATAGATAACTAATGAACTATTTTTTATATTCGAATAATATTTAATTATTATTAACAATTAATATATTTTTAATGAAACAGAACAGTTCCTTTGTAAATGTTTTAAAAAATTAAATTTCCGTCTAAGCGTAGGCTAAATTAGATCAATAGCTATTGATCCTAACTAAGCCTAAGATGCGAGCCAGAAATGTTAATTGTTAACAAAATTATCTCTAAACATATGCTGTAAAAACATTAATTTTTTCAAGTTTCATTAAATCAACTAAATCAAAATATAGTCTCAAAATGATTGTACATTGTTGGTACATTGTTACTGAAGTTTATAAATGATTATTTTCAAATTTCGTGACGACAATTTTTGGTAATATATTTCAAATGCTATCAATTTAAATTCGGGAACATTTTCACAAAAAAATTGCTGAATAGGATTTCATTGCTATTGAAATAAATAAAAGTTTAACATATTTTTGAGTTTTGGTTGTTGTTTTAAGTTAAAAACTAACGTTTCTGATTAATAATAACTATTTGTTAGTTCCTCCTGTTATTTAAAATTTCAATTGAAATTAGGCCTATATCATAAAAGCTACGAAAAATTAATTCAAATTAACTTACTTGTCTAGCTGATCGGTAAGTTAATTTGGTTGAATGATTGGTAGTTGGTTGGTTGGTTGATAGGTTTAGTCAATTGACGCCATTGTTGGTTGATTGACAATAATTAAACTGTGTTGAATCAATTTGAGCCTGAGAGAAAGTGTTGCATTACAGTTGATGGGTGGCTCGAGTGAAAAGAGAAGGTCTGAGTTAATTAATGATGATTCGATTTGAATAAATAGTTAGCCGAGTATCTGGTTTGATGACTGTTAGGTTTATTGATCATGGGTTAATATGGGTGGATAATTGGTTGAGTGGCTGGTGTGGAATAGAAACCGGGGAAGTTATTTGCTCAAGAGCTTTTTTTATAAACTTTTCAATAACAATAACATTTTATTTTTAGCGTTATCAGTGGTGCATATCAACTTCTTCTAATGTAACAACGACCAACAATTATAACTTCAAGTTAATTGTTTTCAATTTTATTCATAAAATGGCACAAACTGTTGTTATGAATTGTAACAACTCAACAGATTGGCAGCTGGTCCGTGAAATTACATGTAGTTATAGATGTTAAATTATCTGAGATTGTCGTTGATGTTGCTGATTTTAGTGTTGCAGAAATTTTTGTTGATGATGTCGTTGATGGTGCTTATTGCGATGTTGTTGTTGATGATGTTGTCGTTGCTGTCTTCGTTGTTGTTGTTGTTGTCGTCGTTGTTGTTGTGGCTTTTGTTGTTGTTACAATCATCCAGGCTGTTTAACTGGCATTGTTTCGAATGTTTCACTGTCACAGAATTGAAAAATTAAAATGTTACATAACTTATGCACAACGAAACATCAGAAATAATGTTTATAAAAGTTATCCCAAATAATAAATAACCAGACGTACTGTTATTAACACCATATTAAAACACTATTAACCAGAGGCCAAAGTAACTATGACATATTTTTTGATTTCGTAAAAAGTATAAAGAGCTACGTTCTGATGAAAAAATGACCAAAGTAGAATGTCTACAACGACTTGATGCCATTTTTTAAATAACAAAATACAATTCAAACCCTAAACAGCAGTTTAAAATAATTTTCAAACAATACAACATACAAGGACAGCACACAAATGAGATTACAACGAAACAAACAACACAAAAAACGCAACAAGACTTATTACAATTCCATTAACACACACACACACACACACACTAACAACTGCAACGAAACAAATTAACAAGTACAACAAACAAAACATAAACAAACAAACAACAAACTAACTACCAAAGAAAATTTTCAAATCTCATCAAACATAAGCCATGAAATAACTTTTAAAAAATAAATATTTATAATTATCAAAAAATAAAACATGTTTTCATCGATAGACACTTACTCTGTTATTAGATGCTCTATCAAAACTCAAGCCTTCGTTTAGACCTTATATAAACATCTATACATGTAAGACCAGCAACACATATAAACATCTATAAACACTTGCAATTGAGTATCGCATTGCTCGTCTATTAATATATCCCAACCTATACCAATATATAATATACATGAAAATTAAACTAAATATCTATATCTATCTATCTGTATATATATATGTATATATATATATATGTATATATATATATATATATATATATATATACACACACATATATATAGATGGAAATTTTAGCTTCCTATTTAATTTTTCGATTTTGTTAATTGTAGATCGTTCATCATTGATTGTCAAGTTTCTTGAGTTCAAAACCAAAATTTCTGATGGAACAGAAAAATGATGGAACAGAAAAATTAAATAGGAAGGTAACTAACGCGAAACATGTTGTAATTTTCATCAATAATCGCATTTCTGACAATCTTAATCCAATATATATATACATACATACATACACACACACACACACACACACACACACACACACACACACACACACACACATATATATATATATATATATGTACAAATCCGTATATATGTGGTATATACTTAATAATGTGTCATACCAAAGTCTAGATGAGCAATTATAAAACAAATGAATTTGATATATATTTATATACATAAAAACACATACAAAGATGTACCATATGTGCTTTTGTAACTCTATTCATGAGTGTGTATATATATATAATATATATAAAGAAATTATATTATATATGTATATATAATATGCGTATGGATTTTATGTCTAAATATATTGAAATGTAAATAAAAAATGTTTATTTATGTTTGGGTAGGGTTGTAAATTGAGCGAAGGACAGGGGAGCGTTTTATAGCAACAACAACAACATTGACAACTCAAGAATTATTTATTTATAAACAACAGTTTTTACTGATGTACATGCATACATACACGTACATTTGCGCATATGTAGCATTGGTGCATGCTGTTTTAAACGACAAAATTTTTGTTTATTCATATTTCTCTCTCTCCCTCTCTCTCTCTCCATCTCTTTCTCTTCCTTTTCCTCGTTCACTCTTTTACTCTCTCTTCCTTTTTTCATTTTTCTTTCACTTTCTCATCTCTTTAATCTATGTTCAATGTTTTTCAAAAGATTTCTTTTTTTCTATAATTATAATTACTAAATGATTGAAATATTTAAAAATTCAAATTGGGATAAATAAAGCGAATGAAAGAACGAACGAATGAGTGAATGAATGAATGATTGACTGACTGGAAAAATGAATGAATTATTAAATTTATTAACTGATAAACGAATGAGTCAATAAATTAAACGTGTAAATGATCGAACTATCGAGCTATGGATATATAATTGACGGAATAAATTAAACGAAAAAAAAATACAATCAAACGAATAAATAAATGAATGAATGAACAAACGACCAAATGAATGAATGAATGAATGAACAAACGACCAAATGAATGAATGAATGAATGAACGACCGACCGAACAACCGAGTGAACGAACGGATGGATGAATACAATGTGCACGATCAACGATCAATACATCAATCGGACAATGCCATGCAATGTGTGAAAAAGAGTTATATTTGTTTATGTGTTTATTTGTTTATAAACCAAGGAACACGCACACAAATAAACATGCACACACACACACACGCATATACATTCAAACATATACTCGTATAAATATATCCACAGTTGAATCAAATATTAAAGTAACGAGAACATACAGTTTTATACTTACGCAGTAGTATTTTTATAGTATTAGTAAACTCGCAATTTTACACACTACTCGTCAAACGCATTTGTCATGTCCAAACGACACCCCGATATATTCATGCCTTCAAAACACAGTGTGATATAATTTGTTTTCATTCATTGTTTATAGAAAATCTATTATATGTGCACGTGCACACACACACACACACACACGTACACACACACATACAAACGCACATACATGTAAACATACACATGAACAGTATATTTATTTGTTTATTTAGTACGCACATATAAAACACATGCCAATACATGTTCATACATTCGTTTATATTTGTTTATATGGGGTTGTTTGTAGTTGGTTCAACATTTTGTGAACATACAACAAAATTATTATTGATCAGACGTATTTTTTTTGTTAGAATGGTTTGTGAATGGGATGCACTGGTTGTTTGTTTATTTTCTGTTTATTTGTTTATTTAATTATTCAATTGTTTATGTTAATATTTGATTTAACTATCGTAACATTTAATTAACCTTTTCATGTAAAATAAAACTGCAAAATTTTTCAAATCAGAGATTTGTTTGATACAACCCTATAAAACACATAAATACAAACAAACTTTACAATGAGTTGCATATTTTCAACCGAAACAATACAAACAAACGCGTTACATCAAGACATCAAACATACATTAAAAATACATCACGCAACAGCATTACAGCAAACACATCACTTAACTCTCCGATCGATCAGCACTAACAAATTAAACAAACATTACATTACATATTCTTACGCACAGATAAAACAATCAATCAAAAACGATTAAACAAGCATGCAAACAAGCAAACATACAAACAAATGAACGAACAAACGAGCAAACAAACAAACAACAGCATTTCAAACGTCAACGAATCAAACGTGCAATGATTAAAGCTTATGATTGCACTTGCTATTATGTCACTTATAGATAGATATACATAACAAATATCGCATCATTCAGTATATACGCATATTCATATGTATCAAAATATGTATGATATACATTTACGGATATGATACATGTATGTATATGATATATGTACGTGTTTGTATATATATATGATATGATATGATATACATGTATATGTGATATGTGTATGTGATATGTGTATGTGATATGTGTATGTGATATGTGTATGTGATATGTGTATGTGATATGTGTATGTGATATGTGTATGTGGTATATATGTATATATATATAGATATATATATATATATATAAGTGGTGGTAAAAAGTCAAAGGCAAGCAAGTACTCGTTGTTCGAAACATCAATTATCGGTATTTGTTTTATCGTTGTCGGGGTATTTATTATTGTTATTATTATTGTTGTTATTATTATCATCATTATCATCACCATTGCTATTATTATGATTTTCTTTACTTTTGATTTAAATAGGCTTTCTATAATTTAAAATACCAGAATGTATACATAAACACACAAAGACTTACACAACACAACACACACACATCACATACAAACATCTACACACACACATACACACGTACATTTTCACAAACACACACGCTTACACACACACATACAAATTTTATTGAGGACGCTGATGAACATATAAATAAATAGATATATGTCAATTATTCTTGTTGAGTAATAATTAATCGAAATAGTACACAAGTGTTGTTTTACTATTTTTTTTTTAGAAAAAAGACCAACAAAGCAACACAAATACATTGGGGATTTGGTGTTGGACGAACAACACACAACTCTGCAGATTTTGAATTTTATGCAGGTGTGAATTGAACTACAATTCATTCGATCATAAAAGCGATGGGATATATGGCGTGCATACATGTATGTACGTACGTACGTATGTATGTATGTATGTATGTATGTATGCATGCATGCATGTGTGTGTGTGTGTGTAAGTGTGTGTGAATGTTTTTGTGTGTGTCTGTGTATTAAAAGTAGTAGTGGTAGTAGTAGCTGTATTTTTATTATTATTATTAGTAGTAGTAGTTGTTGTAGTAGTGGTAGTAGTATAGTGGTAGTAGTAGTAGTGGTAGTAGTAGCAGCAGTAGTAGTGGTAGTAAAAGTAATAGTAGTCATTGATGATTAATGTTGTTTGTAAAATAAATTTATACATGCACTGATTACAAATGAAGACAAAATAAAATTAAACAGAAGTAAGCACGTATATCTATAAATAATGCAACAACAACAACATCAACAACATCAACAACAACAACAAAAGACAATCAATGATAAAATTAAATTTAATATGAAATAAATAGATAAATAAATGTATAGGTAACTACAACAACTACAATAATAATATTAATATAGCTGCAAAGCAACAAGGCCAAAACATCAACAAATTTCAAACCACGACGACAACAACAACAATAAAGGTTAAAAACAACATCAAGCAAACTTGTTTCAATAACCAATGCGTTGTTGTTGTTGATGCTATTTTTGTTGTTGTTGATACAATTTTTGTTGTTGTTGTTGTTGATGCAATTTTTGTTGTTGTTGTTGTTGTTCATTAAAAATCCAATCGAATGAAAATATTTTTTAATTCGCTGATAAAGACGACGACGACGATGATGGTTACAGTGGCAGAAGTTTATGCGTAACATATGTTTTTGAATTTGATTGACAGACCGACCAGCCAATGATGACGGAGCTGGGCGTGTTTTAAATCAATAATTGCTATTGGTTGATTGAGTCGGCATAGCCCTATTAAGTCGTTGTACTGAGCACCTGTTAGAGAAATGATGACTAGGAAATAAATTATGATAATTATTTATTTTTTCGCATTTATTATTATAATAAATGAATTTCAATTTTATGAATAAATTATTATAATCTGGTAATGGTTTTCCTTTCAAGGAGCTAAAAGTAGAAGACAATCCTTTCTATATTTTTAACATCTTAATGATGTTTTTAATGCAATTAACTTTGCGTTAATTAATTCAATAAATTCTACATTTTTATAGAAACACTAGAACAAAATATATATACATACTTATAAAATATACGAATATATGTACTACATATATATTCAAATATAAGCTTTATATATATTCAATACATACTATCTTTCTCTCCCTCTCTTTCTCTCCCTCTCTCTCTCTTTCTCTCCCTATATCTCTTTCTCTCTATATATATATAGAAATATATATATATATATATATATATATATATATATATATATATATATATATATGTAAATATATATATAAGTATATATATATATATATATATATATATTCTCAGGATCATAACAATGGCTAATGAAATATTATTCGTTGTCAGATGGGCTTATGCTTGCTGCTGTGAGGGTGCGTGATAGTCTTTGACGTTGTCGTCGGCTGATGGGAAGCTCGTTGAAGATGTTTTCTGGTGGTAAGTGTTTGTTGGTCAGAGGGGCCCAGCAAATGGTGAGTTTTGGGGATAAAGTAACAAATCCTAGCCCTACCTCTTCTCCACCAAAAACGACACTGCTGGGGTTTTGGTTTGTATCAGAAATTGTTTTTGGCTTTGCTTACGCAGACTCACTTATTTATGTAAATCATCACATTTCAGACGTGAACAAATGTATTGGTCTGCTTTATCTTTTTGTGGTGGTGTGGTAAAATCTTTGGCGGTGTGTTGATACACCAAGCAAAACAGGAATGCCATTTTAAATTCATTGAGAGTTGTAAGATAAGTAAGTAAGTGTTTGTCTTATATATAACATCTACTTTTTAAATGGTTGCAGATTGAGAAAGAGATTATAACTGTTAACGCTTGTTTGTTTATAAAAATGATAACAAAAATTATAATTTGGTTCACAGCTTTGCAATTTTTCAAATTTCCAATTTATTTAAATAATTTAGATGAACTGACAAATCCGGAAAGAACTTTTGATCGCCTATACGTATAGTGCAAATATTAAGAAGACGCCTGGCGCTGCGTTGTTGCGCTGCTTGGACGCTGGTGCTGGTCGCTGCTAGTTTGATAGAATATTAGTAGTTGCAGTAGTAACGGCTGTAGTAGTAGTAACAGCTGTAAAAAAATAGTAGCAGCTGTAACAGCAGCTTCATTTAGACGATACAAGATTTCTATTTTCTAGTAGGCGTGTTAGTCTCAGAGTATTTGTATAGAAAGCAGCTATAATAGTAGTAGTAGTAGTAGTAGCGGCGAGGAGGCAATGATGCAGTTGTTGTTTTATAGTTAATGTCGTTGACACAATGCGGGTGATAATTAATGAAACGTACGTGGCAAGAATTCCACGTCGGTCCAACTGCGTTTTTACAACAGCATTGTGCTATATAACGCCATACAAACACCTTGTACGCGTACATACAACAACACAGTGGGCTAGGCATATTTGAACTATTTTACACAAACAACACTCAAAGTGAGTAACAAGATAGCTACAGCAACAACATTAACGTTCTCTCCAATGGTGAATTGTAAGAATATGACGTAAAATAACAAAACTATCGCATGTCCATCAGTAAGCCACATAAGCATTATTTGACGACATCAGCCTCAACAATAAATTTATGCTGATTGTGTTTTTATCGTTACTTTATTGAATGATTAAAGAGATTTTTTTTTAAATCACTCAATTATTTCTTCCTTTAATTTATTCAGCAGTAAAGTTACGTAATTTTTAAATTAGTTTATTCTGGTTTGAATATAAATTGTTTAATTTTATTTAAGACCTCACAGCTTTTTCTATAATTATCAAAAACACACAAGCATATAGATAAACACTTATGTATATTTGTAGAAATCAGCCACATTGCATGTGATTTACTTGGTTCTCCGTGCATTCAAACCCTGTCACTGTAGCAGGAAAAACAAGCGTCTTAACCATTTCAGCATCATTGCCCAAATTATCATCAATTAGATTACAAGCCATCATCACTTTTAGCATCATTTTTGACATTTACAGTCATCACCATCGTCGTTATCATCATCGTCATTTTATCAACAACAACAGCAATAACAACAACAACATCATCATCAACAACAATAACAACATCATCATCAACAACAATAACAACATCAACAACAACAATCATCGTTGAATACAACAACATAGACGGTGCTATTGATGTTTATAGGAGTTGTTGATGTTTATTTTGTTTTTCTAACTCATCCGACAAAAAATAATTTCAAAAATGCAAAACTTTTTCAAAACAAAAATGACAACAAAAAGAACAATTCTTTTTCATACAAAATTCATTTTTTTCTAGTAACTACAAAATATGAAAGACAAAACAACAACTAAACAATGAGAACACCAACAAAAACATCAACTTAACAACAACAACAAAAGCTAGCTTGAAAATGCAAACCAAAAAAAAATCACAGTGACGTCATTTATTCTTCACTCTCTTCGGTATTATTATATCTATGCCAGCTTGCATTTTTCATTCTATGCATCACGCCCTGTTGAAAATTAACTCTGAATTTATTATTATTTATTTATATCTACTTTGTTAAAAATAGTTTAATATTTATGGCAGTTCTTGTTATAACCTTATTTATTTATTCGTTTATTTACTCATTTAATTAATAATCTATTAAATTATTAATTATTAAATTAATTTGAAATACATGTCGATTTTAGATTATGGACGTTAATACGTTTTCAGAAATGAATTCTCCCAAACCAGACACTCGGATAATAACTTTTTAGTTGTCAAAATGTTAGAAACATAACAGAGTTGCCCCAGAATTGTTGCGGATGATTTATGTTAATATATGTTAAATTTAGAAAATGGCTCGGACAACTTCTTTCCATTGGTGGATGAATATGCTTGAAAAATAAGGAGAAATTTTATGGTTTTGCATTATCTTAATTATTCCAGTTGCTAGTAACATTTTTATTAAAAGTCGGTAAAACTAATTGTTTTAAGCGATAATGGACCAAAAATTTACGTAATAATCCAAAAAAGGTTGTCAGTCTAATTTTGGTCACACTACTACAAATGTTAGTACCCCATAATTGTGTTAGCCCCCCGTCAAAATTTAAACACTTTCAAAAAGATGGCCCCCTCCCCATCAAAATTGTCTATGACTGCACACAGCACAGGCGCACACATTACACACACACGTCGTTGAATCATTGCAAGGAGTCAACCAGCCAAAGTTAGATTGATCAATATAATGTCTATCTATTTACTATGAATGAATTGGCAGGGACGTGTACAAATACACTCAAACAAACACACACACATTCACACATACACACGCACACACACACACACACACGTTTTCACATATACACTTCTACATAGACACAGATTTACACACACACACATTATAATACATATAAATAGAACATATTCAAATCATTATATTCTGCTTCATTCATCTCTATGTCGTCTGCCAGTTCATCATCTTATATGACACCACTAATAAATAACATTATTAAACATGCTTGATGGAATAAGAATGAGAAAAACAGAAAGAAAGAGAGAGAGAAAGAGTGAAAAATAAAAAAAAAGAGAAAGGAATGAATAAAGTGAGTGAACATACACCCTGTTGTGCCAATGAAATTTAAGTAATTAGGTGCTATAGTGTTTGACGCGTTAATTTATTATTTGTTGTCGTTTGTTGTCTTGCTGCTGCGGTTGTTTGTGTCGTTGTTTGTGTCGCTGTTGTTTGTGTTGTTGTTTGTGTTTTTTAATGTTATTTGTTGTTGTGCAGTTTTTTGTGGTGCTTGCCCAGGTGTTGCTGTTACTGATGTGTTGTTTTCCGGTTGTTGGTGCTCTGTTTTTGTTGTTGTTGCTGAGTGTAATGATTATGTTTTATGTATGTGTTGTTGTTGTTTGTGTTTCTACTTCTGACGATCATGAACTTTTGTTTGTATTGTTTGTTGCGAATGTGATTTCATTAGTGTTGTTTATGTGTAGTTGTTGTTGTTTTTTGCTTTGCTTTGTTTTTTGTTCTGATAATGAGGTATCGGTATTTTTGTTGTCATTATTGTAATTTCGCATCATTATTATTGATCCTCAACGTGTTGTTTATCGTCAACAGTTTTTGTTTCGTTTTTTTTTCCATCCAGCCGGTTTTCATTTGATATTCCATTTCCACAAGCAGGCACTCGATTGAATGTCGACACGAAGAGTTGCAACCAAGTCGTTATGTCACATTTTGTCGGGAGCTCTATTTTCTATTAATACTAATCCAGTTTGTAAATATCGTCAACCAAATAACAGTAACAATTGTTTTCAATATTGGAAAAGCGTTTACAGTTTTAAAATAAAATCAGCTAGTTTTATAAAGGTTGTTTAGATAAAGCAACCTTTAAACAAGCAAAGGATGAATCAATGTTATATTTTTTTGACATGTAAATTTATGCTGCTGATAACAATGACATATTTTTAAATTCATGACATTCAGTATGGCTTTGTACTTGTCGTATGTTTAGAATGCACTGCAGAAATGTTGGATATGCGCTTTGGAAGTGAGACCGCTAGATTTAAATTTTAGGGCGTTACTTTTATTTACTATTCAGATGAAGAATTGAAATAAAGCAACGTTCTCTTGCTTGGGTCTGGTTCATTTATGTACGTTTTTTACTTGGTTGTTACATTCAGTTTCTTTGTTTTAAAATAATTCCTTTTGGGACTACTGCCAATGTTACAAAAGGATGTATGCAAGTGTTAGTAATTCGATAGCTCTTCCTATCACAATTAATTATCATAATTAATTTCACAATTACTTGTCTTAATTAATTAACAACATTGAATTTAATTTAGTGTCGTCTACATTCTTCACAGCAATGAGTAACATTGAAATAAACTGGGATTGTTATTTTCAACATATATATTACATACATATTCAAATACTGCCTTTGATAATTCTACATCTCATCTTATATTGAAAATTATAAATCTTTGTGTACACTACAAAACTCTTTCTGAAGTTTTTTTTATCTCGACATGTAAAATAAAACTATGCACATTCACATATGTAGACACTTTCATATTAGTGCACAGTTTGAGATTTTATTCGAACAAAACAGCGTCCAAGAGAAGATGATCGAATATTCCAGAGTATCGTTTGAATGCAATGGAGTGGAAATAACGGAACACAAAACAGTTGAGAATAAAACGTTGATTCAATAATTTCTGGGAATTTTTTCCCTTCTGTGATGATCATCACATCTTCATCGTGATTTAAAATCAAACATTAACATAAAGACATCATGAATTGCTGTCATATTCAACAAAACAAATCACCAGTGACGACAACAACATAATTTTGTGACGGATGTGTCTTCTCACTGCGTTCACCACCAACAGCGCAAAATATCGAGTTGAAAAATTGGAAATGGAATCGAAAATACTGAACTTGTGAGGAAACTCTCTGCCCCTTATACATTTTAGAAACTTCTATACCTACTACATTTTGCTATAACCTGTAAAGTAACGTGATGAAAGTACTCTGATGTTTTGTACTACGATTTACTAAGTAGCCAACTACACTTTACCACTTCCGCTCTCACTGATGGTAAAATTTGCTATGTGGAACATTCGATCTTCATTTATGGTTGTTATCTGCTTTTCACGTTTTTGCGGTAAAAAATTAATATTTAGAAGAACGCAAAACTTCTTATAAGTAAATTAACCGATAAATGGTATTTACATTTTGAGATGAACTTCATTTGTGAGCATGTAAATATACGCTTACGTAACTTGTGTACGTGATTGTCAATGTCTTTTCATTCTACTTAGTTTACTTGATTTCTACATTATTACCAAAAATAACAATGATTACAATGAATGAAGTCAAATTAAAACAATTGAGAAACGCCTGACCGGGACATCCAGCCAAACATTTGGTTAATGGGTGGAGATGGTGGAGAGACCTTAAATCAATACGCTATAGTTTTTGCACTGTTCAGAGTTTTACCATTTGCACAGTTCGGAGTTTTATCATGTATATTTTTATTTTACGATTAATTTACTTGATAAGGTAGTTGATTTTACAAACAAATAGTTGTCCCTATTCACACTGGAATATTTTTCAAAATTTGTGATACGTGAAAATATCATTTCATAGAACCAAATGGCTAATTTTTTAAAATAATCTTGCATTTTGCTAGCGTTTCTATTGATGGAAATGCTTTTGTGATACGATGCGATGATAGAGCTTTTAAAAAATAATTGTTTGAAATTTGTTAGAAACCTTGTAAGCTTTGTTTGTATAAAAAAACTAACAATCACAAAGACAATGTGAAATGTAATCTAAAAAAGCAATTTTAATATGAAATGATGTTAGGTAATATGTAAATTCAAGATACATAAAGTTAAATGAAAATAAGCTGACAAACTTCATGAACTAGTGAACAAAATCTAGAGGCTGACTTCAGAAGGATGTATACTCACGCACTCCATTGCATTGAATTAACCAAAAAATACTTTCATCCAGATGCAAAAACAAAAATTACTTGAAAAATTGAGACAGGAAAATCTGAACGACAGGCCGATCTTTATAACCGAACGTAACTTGATACGACCGTAAAATAAACGTAAAACAAATGAAATAAAAAAAAAACAACAAAAATAGCAACTGCGAAACAACAACATGAACAACATCAATAATAATAACAACAAAAACAACGATAACGATAAATTAAGGTAACGAATAGAAATGATTGTATTTCTATTCTTCTCAATGATTGGCTGATCATTGAGATTATGAATATTTATGAGGCTAGCGATCGATGGCACTATTATAATATACCTTCTTATCACTATACACAGATGATGATTTAGTATCTTCAAATACCTGTCCATGACATTAAGTTGAACACACGTGCACATATAAAAATATAATTAATTTGCTTGTGCTGTTGTGCACGTGAGATAATGTGTGTGTGCTGTGTGTGTGTCGTGTGTGTGTGTGTGTGTGTGTTATGTGTTTATGTTTCATGTGTGTCATGTGTGTGTGTGCGCGTGTGCGCGTGTTCGTTTTATTTCATCCATAGCTACATATACAAAAACACACACATACATTGACACACTTACAAATTCATTCATACGCATACAAGCATAAACACACACGCACGCATATACGCACACAATGGTTTCGTACGTGTAATTATTTACGAATTTAGCAAGAATATCAGCATTAATTTGGATTTAGTCTTCACACCTTCCCATACATATGACTGACGACATTAATGCAAGTTTATTTTTCTGCTAAGACACGTGCATGCAACAAAATAAATTGTCAAACTGTGCTTTTCCTTCTCTGAGGTTTTGACGATTTTTGTGGAGACCTAACTACAATTTTCAAATTTCTCACAATGAGTGATAACAAATCTTTTTCCATTACTGAATATGTATCAATGGACATCGAAACAATCTCGATGTGAGTAGATCTTTGTACGCGTTTGTGTATGTATGTGCACGTGTGTGTGCACGTGTGTGTGTATGCGTGTGAAAGCGTGTGTGTAAGTGGAGTGTGTACACGTTTGTTTGTATGTGTGTGTTTTTGTGTGTGTTAGTAAATACTATACTTCGATATTCACATCAACATTTTACAAAGCAACAGCAACAACAACAGCAACAACAACAAAAAAACAACAATAAAAAACAACAACAGCAACAACATCCACTCTCCAATATCAACAAAGTTTAGTTTTCATCAAGCAGTTCATCCATCACTACTCTTAATTGGATTAATCCAACACAACGACGCCATGCAACTTCTTCTGGCAATTACAGATCGTTCTCTCTCATTACTATTACATCCAAACTCCATAGTATTCACTTAATTATTCATTCATTCATTTTTTCGTTCGTTTGTTCGTTAATTTATTAATTTATTCATTGTCTATTTATGCAAGAAATATTGCATTTAATAGAATTGGGATCTGCATGCATTTGATCTCAGGCACCGCAACAACAACAGCAGGCGTTTTAACCATTACACTATCACATCACCAAACATTCATAAAATGGTTGTTCGGGATTTTCAATTTATTTTGTGTTGTTGTTACTATTCGCCTGTTGCTAAAAATATATTGTCTCTATTATGTTTGCAAGTAAATGTTGTTATATCAATAACTAACATCGCTATAACCAGTAGTTTCGCATAAACATTTTCACACATTAAAATTTATCGATGAAAATAAATTGCTTCAATCTTAAATATTATAAAGAAGGAAATCCTTTACAAGTTATAAAAGTTTTAAAATCATTCAATTCTAATATATTGTCATGCAATTTTTCTCGAAATATTTTGTAAAATCGTTGAATGATAATTTATTTAAATTTAATTTTGACGAATCCAACGCGGTGAAAACATTCTAACTTACGTGCGCATTTTATACTAATCCAGGCATGAGGGTCCAACAACAAAAAATAAATAAATAAATTCAAAAGCAGGCGCACACACGCGCGCGCAAACTCGCGTACTCGGAAATATATACATACAAATAAAATATTCATATGTATATTTGCGCACGGAATGATATGATGTCTATCATCATCGCCATCCTCGTCATCATCTTCGTCGTCGTCATCACCTATCATCATCATCGTTATCATCATCGTTAGAGTCTTCATCTTCATCGTCGTCGTCATCATCATCCTTATACATATCACATCCACACACACAAACACACACATCATCCTTATACATATCACATCCACACATCCACACACACACACATACATACACGGCCCACACATAAAAATAACTACGATGATATAAATTAACACAATGCAACACAGGCACATACATGACCTTCCAATGCGCCCCCCCACACACACCACACACCACACACACCACACACACACAACCACACACACACCACACACACACACAACCACACACACATCACACCCACACACGTTTGAACATGCATTTTAATGCATTCATAAATATCCAAAAATACATATAAACATTTGTTTTTGCATAAACACGGGTACAGATTAACATTACACAAACACAGGTCTGTGTATGTATACATGTATGTGCATTATGTATGTCTAAGTATGCATGCATGTATGCTTTTATATACGTAAGTTGTATATACACACATACATGCACACGCGCACGTCTGCATGTATGTGTGTATATGCATGGAAGAAGCCTTGGGGTATGTCATACAATACACACTTTCTGCATCTCCCACTGCGCAGTTAATGAGATGTGCACATATACACACCACGCATACAAACTACGCACACGCATGCAAACTGCACACACACACACACACGCACACACGCACATACACACACACATACACACAACGCATTCATACGCAGACAAGCACAACCACAAAATGATAATGAGTTAAGATAATGCAGTGACATAATACTCTAGAGACATCACTGAATTCAGAAGCAACAATGAATTTTCAAAATATCGCAAAACATGAGCGGAGCTATCTACGGTCTAAACACAAACGCAATAATTGAAAGCATTAACACAACAGTAAAACAAACGAACGCACAGACTGAATGAAACAAACAAACAAATGCAGACAGATAAATTTCAACTCATACACACATTTCTATAAAATAAATTATATGAACTATAGCATCACACGCAGACAACAAATCGTTTGCAAAAAATGCCGACAAACACAACAAACAATCAGGAGAAATGATTCAAAGAACACAGCACGCACGCAAATGCACAGACATACAACAAACAAATCCATAACAAGATTCAAACCCCCTATCTGCCCAACTCTCCTTTGATCAATTGCCCAACAGCGCATGGGCAAGTTACAAAAAACTTATTAATTAGAATATCAATGCCAGCAATTAAACAATTACAAACACCACAAACGTAATAATAATTGTTCTGTACACAATCCTATTCAAGTGGCCACACACACACACACACACACACACACACACACACACACACACACACACACACACACACACACACACACACACACACACACACACACTTACTTACACACGCACACAGACGCACATACCACCATACAAATCCTTTCCATACAAACACAACTGCACATGGAACACCATAGTTTGCGCAAATAAACTAACTTACGCACGTATGCACAGCTTCAAAACTTTTAAACATCTAAATATTTACACGCATTTGCAAACTACGACAACATATATATATACAAATTTAGACAAAAACATACACACATTCACATTATATATATATATATATATATATATATATATATATATATATATATATATATATATATATATATATATATATATATATATATATATATATATGTGTGTGCGTGTGGTGTGGTGTGTACGTACGAATACATTTGTATAAAAATAGATACAAAATTTTACTGACACTAGCGTAAGACGTAATAGACTAATATAAAAACTTAAACACATACTAACAAACGAAACGAAATTTTATTTGTTTTTCAAAATTAAAAAATTTTAAAGAAAGCAGGATGACCATAACAAAATTTGTACAAACAAACAAACATACAAACGAATACGCACGAATACAAAGAAGAATACAAACATAACAACAAATGCACAGAAATACAAAGGCATACCAATGAAGGAGTATTTTTGTAAAGCAACAATTGAATTAATCAAAGTGCCTCCTTTAATCTGCATTGCTTGTTTGATGGGCACTTCTTACACGGCGATGCACATGCTAATACTGCTGACTGATCGATTGATTGATCGTTTGATTGATCGATTGATTGATCGTTTGATTGATTGACCAATCGATTGATTGACTGGCTGATAAGCTAGTTCACTCAATGAATGACTGGCTGGCTGATTGATTGGTCAACTCTAATTTTTTTGGTTAATCAATTTGCTTGTAAACTGCTATCCACAAACCGCCGGCACGATCGTCGAGGTTTCAATTTCAAACAGGTACTATTAACCATGTTACATTTATTAACCTAAGATTAAATATTAATAATTGTTCTTTTATCTTTGTTCTTCACTGACTACCATAGAGATCAAATAAGTCGATGCCCAGAAGTGGATTTGAAAATCTGCCGATCCTGGGCTCTCTATATAACTCCACCCCCATCTTTTCCATCAGTACCGATGTAGGCCTCAGGTCTCGTGCCCCTTTTACACATCCAATCCTGCTTCAAAAAATACTTAAATCAGTGAAACTTTGTAGTTTAATTTCTTCTCTATTAACTCGGGTCGATAAACAAACGGTTCAGTTTAATATAAGTAATGATATCACTATCGTTCTAAAATGTCATAATTTGCCGCACCCTTAAATTTCCCGCTTTGGGTTATAGCTCATATGTGAATCCAGGCCTGTCGATCCAAGTTATGTAAAACTTTTCCAAATGGAAACTTATGCAGCTGCAAAATTTGCATTACTTCAAAACCAACTCGAGGGTAACTGTTATATATCTTATATAATGCAAATATGCGCCAAACCGATGTCTGTGTAAACGTGAATACACGAACATAGGATGGTACTAAACAGCATACCACCATAACAACACACACACAAGCGCACACACAAGCATACAAAAACAGATTTATTTTTTTCGTTTGTACTATTTCACAGATATTTCTAGACCAGCAAGTAACAAAAGATAAGATGAAATAGACAGGTAGACAAACAGATAGACATACACTGGTATATAAGTAGACGCCTAGACAACAGCAGAGATGCACGCAGACAGACAGACAGACAAACAGGCAAGAACATAAAATGTATCGATTACCCCCTTGTTTGTTCTGCCGTTTCTCAGAAACGTCGAACTAGAAAAAAAAAGAAAAAAAAAAACAAACAGCACGCACAGAGACATGAAATAAAAAAAATCAACCAACAAAAATCTTTACAAGTAACATACTCAAGTAACAATCATACAAATGACGTACCTATATAAATAACCACAGGCAACACAAAACATAAATAAGCAGAATACATACAACAAACAGACAAATATTTGGCAAGAATAGTATCACAGAATAAAATGAAATAAAAAACAGTATAGAAAAAGCAAAAACAGAAAAAAGTTACATACCAAAAATAAAAACAGCACCAATGTTAATGGAAATAATCTAAAAATCTAGAAAACCAATAGGAGTATATCTCGATGTGGTTTGAACATCGGATGAGACAAACAAAATTTTGGTCAACTTTGTCGGAGTGGTAACATACAAATCTGTTCGTATGTGTGGACCCACAAAAAATAATTTGACTGCTGTATATTGCTGAATCTGCATTTCCTCCTCCTAAATTGGTTAAATCGTTTCTTAATTCGGAAACATACTTAAAGGGATTTCCAATTTCAATCATGGACATAGAAACTATCTAGAAATTGTATGCATGTAATCCCGGTGTCAATCGTTCAGTTTTTCAATTACTCACAACTTTATTGTTAGTGCCAAAAATATAAATAGTTTGGAAAATCTATAAAAAAAATTTTGCTCTGGTCGACTCAAGAAAAGCGCTGAAAAATTTTTAAACAACGAAGCAAGCAGCAAGTTTAAAAAGAAGGAAAGAAATTAAGTATTATTAATGTAAACATGGATGCGACCAACAAGTTCACACGTAGAAATAAGAGCAAACAAACAAACATACAAAAAACATACAAACACAAACATAGCCGCACAAAGAAACTTAATCAGAAAAAAATAGCAGAAATAAAAAACAAAAAAATCAAAAATAGAAAACTATATAAAAAAAATTAGGTAGAAATCAGAAAGAAGAAATGAAAAAAAAATCATAAAGATCATTGAGAAAAAAAAACTGGCTCATAAAAGAAACATGCTGGCAATAAAATGAGGAGTTGCAGTGATGAAAGAGAAATAAAGCAGCATGAAAACAAATAATAAAAATCGGCATAAACAAACTCATAAACACGCGCACTAACATCCAAACAAATAAAAAAGCAAGCAAAGAAAAAATAACGTGGTGTATTTATACGTGATCGTGTAGACGAGTGAATTGTTTGTATGCGGAGGTATGTTGCTTGAATTGTGTGTATGTGGATGTATGTTGCTTGTGCGCATGCATGCACTCAAGCATTTATATACGCGCATTTATACACACACGCAGGCACAAACAGAATACAATTACTTATTTCTATATAGGGGAATATTGATGGAACATAGGTCGACACAAGCGACCACGGCATTTGTATCAATGAAACCGCAAAAAACAATTGCAGTAATATCATTAGTATGAAAAAAACGCTGTCGAAAAAAAAACACAATTGGAAAGATGGTTGAGAACAATGGAAGCGGTAGACAATAAGTACTGCGTGGATGGCATGCATGGAAGGTGTTCGCTGCGCTGTCGTCGAAGTTTACCTGGTGCAATTTGGTTGACCACAACAACACAGACCGCGAGCCAAATAAAAAATAAATTCTGAAAGTGGTTAATCTTGAAAAGGAAACCTATACAAGATATCGTGTCAACAGTTCGAAACGATCGATGGCCGATAACGAAATTGTACAGAGGAACAACGCTATTTGTCATTTAACACAACTATATACATATATATATATATATATATATATATATATATATATAACAGTGTTATATATTCCACAAGTCATGTTTTGTAACAATTTTATTTTTTGCGGTAACGCTTCATAATTTACGTGCGACGATTCATCAACAAAACAAAAGAAGTGCATGCAATGTGACGAGAAAATACAAAACAAACCGTTATATAAAAATGAAAAAAAAAATCACAAATATGTACAAATTTTTACAGCATTCACGTTTTTTTAGTAAGAGGGAAACGTTTTTTCTGTTTGAAATTTTTGTTACCGGGAATTATTTCTTTCCCCCCATTCGTTCTTCTCTTTAATTCTTGCATCGAACCACAAGCACCATCCTCACCATCTTTCAAAAGTCCGTCCTTTGAACGACCAACATCATCTCCCTCACCGCCACAACCATCATCGACAGTTGCATTTAAATTTGTGTTGAGGAACTGATGGAGTAGGGTTGCCTGTGAACTGTTTGCCATGACTTCAGTCAGTTCGTCGATGTTCATCCGAGATAGCTGAACAATGTTCTCCACCTTGTTCATCACCATGTTTAGGTTCTTCTTATTTACTCCTGGCATCTTCGATAGCATGTCCTGCATTGTGAATGGAGAGAGGAAAAATCAAAATATGGTTATCCTCATCATCGTCAACCTCATCATCCTTACTGATCATTATCTTTAACTATGGATGCCATCTTCTCAGAAACCGATGTTCATGCTATAATCATCAGCATCATCATTTTCATATTTATCTCATCTTTATTATCAACGCACCAACACACACACGCACACACACACGCACACACAAACAAGGCATACCTGTGGCGTGGAGTTATATTTATCAAAACTGATGACAGCTTCATCCTCGCAACCACGTTCGGATGATGCAGTAACCGAGGCGGCATCTTCAGCGTTTGGTTGCTCTCTCCCAAGCTTCACAAAATAAAAAAGGTAAAATTATATATTATTATGAATAATAATAATAATGGATAATAATAATAATAATAATAATTATTATTATTATCATATTACAATAGATAAAGAATGAAGGAAACGAATAAAAATGAAATGTTTTAAGACGAGCAGGATCAACATTTATATTAGCCTGATACACTTCAAAAATAAAACTACCATCTCAGACCGTCATGTGATGATCATGAAATCACTATCATCATCATCGTCATCACCATCATCATCACCATCGTCACCATCATCATCGTCATCACCATCATCATCATCATCATCATCATCATCATCGTCACAGGCATCCTCATCGCCACAACAAAAAGTTCATAATCAAAAAGACATCATCAACGCAGAGACTTCGTCATAAATATGACGTCATCATGACAATGACCTTCAACTCTTCAATAAGTTCAGCCGTGTCATGTGGACTCTGCGTCCAGAGGATTCTCAATTTGGGGAAGTGGATGGTGAGCAGGGCCAGCTTAGACATGACGTCATTTGAATTAATCTCGTTGGACATGGGATACTTGTCCTATTAACGGTATTTTTTAATTCTTTGAAAATTCTAACTGATCTTCTGACTCTACTGAATGGATTGAAGTAATTAACCAACATCAACCAATCCATCAGTTAAAAACGGCAACGAATTATGAAACTCACTCAAAAACAAAATCAACCAAACAGGCCAGCCAACCAACTCCATCAACTAGCCAACCAACCATCCAACCAACCACATCAACCGGCCAGCCAGCCAACCATCCAACTAACTAAATCAACCAACCAACCAACCAACCAGCAAAAATATCAACCAGCTAACCTGCAAAGTAAATGGTTTATTGGGGCTGAACTCGACAAGTAGGATCGGTCTCTTGTATGTTCTACACATCGCTAAACACTGCAACAACACAAAAAAATTAATAAAATTTCATACCACTACTATTCTAAGCAACTGTAAACTCCAAATGTCATTGGCAATTTTATGTGTTTGTTTTCTCACAAATGTAGAAATGAAGAAACGTGTGTATGAGTGTGCGTGCGTGCCTGCACATAATGTTCAGTGCGTGAAAATGTTAATACTCGCATTTCTTAAATATAGTTTGTTTAATTGAACCTTCTAAACATAATTTATATAATAATAATAATATAATGACTCATAATTATTTATGAAAAGTTGAAATTATGATAGAAGTGATGGTGACCTACCTGGTTATATAACCTTCCACTGCTCAGTGAACTGACGAGATCGTACAAACTCTTCCTCTCTATGCACATGTCTGGCGTTATGATGTAGTCGCCTACCTTTTAAATGGTTTCAAAAATAATAACTAATAATATTATTAACTACTATAATAATAAATAATTATAATAATATAACTCTAACAATTATAGGAATAATTTAAAAAAACACTTTAGCTATGACTTATAAAGGAAAATTGTCACTCACTCACTCACTCACTCACTCACTCACTCACTCACTCACTCACTCACTCACTCACTCACTCACTCACTCACTCACTCACTCATCAATTAATCGATCAACCAGACAACCAATCAATCAGCCAGACAACAGGCGATAAATCCACCTCCAGTGTGATTGGTTCAATAGACATGCCTCTCATATGAAGTAATGATGGTAGCTCACATCTGAACTCTCTCATGTCGGCAACCACCTGTAGGCACGCACAAAAAAAATTCATGTCGAAAAAACATTTCAAATTTATGACAAAAAAATGAAGACAATTTATCGAATCTGAATAAAATTGTTATTTCAAATTATAAGTTTAATTTCGAAAACATAAACAGTTGGCATAAAAATAACGTAATATATAAATGAAATACCTTCGGCTGTTGCGATTGGTCAGAATTGACCAGGCCACCTTTCCGAGAACTCTGATTTGTCGGTTGATTTGACTGACTTTTGTCTTCTTCTAACTTGCCTTCCCGCTCTTCAGGGATCACCATCGTCTGCGCGAGAATTGGGATACTACATAGCAGCGTCATAAAACTCTTTCTTATTAACAAAATAACAAATCAAAACGAAATTAATAATTTTTTTACAATTTTTTTGTTAACATTTTTCCGAGATGTCAACAAGAAGCACGCAGCATATCTAGGGTAGGCACTAAACATCCTCATCGTCATTAGCATCTGCAACCACATCATCATCGTCGTCGTCGTTGTCATTATTATAATCACCACAATCACCCCCATCATCATTGTTACAATCAGTAGTAGCATTATTATCACAGAGATCATCATTATCAAAACCAACGGCTTTCTGCTTGATGAGACTTTCAAAGGCATCTTTTTCTCTCTTCAACTCTGTTAAATATCTGGTCAATATGCAATAAAGAATGAACAGCATTTCCATCGCTGACTGTACCATCATCACCGTAGCAGACTATCATCATCATCGTCCACATTGCAGCCATCATCGTCTCACTCATCATCTTTTCACTCATCAACTTCTCATTGCTACGACATTCGTAAATTCATAAAATCATTTTCCACAATTAGCATCATCCCTGTTTCAATAATTATCACCATCATCATCATCGTCGTCACCGTCACCATCATCATCATCTGTTAACCTCTGCTCTTCGGTAGAGCCGGCATACATCAGAAAGTAAACTTTCATGAGTGTACAGACACCATTTTCGACTGCATGCGTCGCCCTATACACCTGGAGTCATTGGAAAATAAACGCTATTAGGCCTACTCATCATTATCACCCATATTATCACCACTCAACATCATTGTTGTTAGCATCATTCATATCATATCAGGTATATTTACATGTATATATTTATATATATTCGTTTATTCCCTTACATCATTTGCACTTTAACTGCTTATAATTTCATTATTACTATTATCGTACTACGTCCTACCTCATGGAACTGGGTCTCTGGACGCTAAACGAAGATTGATTGATTGATATAATCATTTAACTAGTTAGAAATACTTTATTTTGCTAATCTGTAGAAAAATACGCTGTATAAATATATTTGATTGATTTACTGATTGGTTGATTGGCTAATTAATGGATTGATTGATTGCCACCCTCACTGACTTCAATCTCTCTGACGGCCGTGACTTGGGCGTCATAGAGGATGATGAAGTGAGGTTTTTCCAGAAGGAGGAGTCTTCGAAGTTCGTTTGGATCTTCCTGATTGGTGAGAGGATGGATGAGGATGGTGCTGCTCGCTGACGTCAGGCGGTCGGTTGTTGTCGATAGTGAGGCTGCTATCGAGTTACTGTTGTCTGTTTGTAATAATGGTGTTGCTGCTGCTACTGCTTTCGTAGTAGTTGTCGTTGTTTTTGTTGTCGTTGATGTTTCCTGGACTTTCTTCTGTTAGGTTTTTTTTGTTTTTGCGTGGCTACAGAGATTTTTCTATCACATATCATGCTGACTGGTCAGTTGAGTAATAAAAGTCGAGTAAATTATAACTGGGTAGGTAAAGTTTCGAAACGTTGCAACAAAGAATTAAGTAGAATTCAGATTCAGTGAATGTTTTATTGTTCTCAATATTTCACATCAGAAACTATAGAAAAAAATTTTATCACAATCAGCAATTTTAAGACATAAAATTCAATATTTTCATAATACTTTGAAAGGACAACCACAGCAAGAGTCAAAAAGATCAACAAATTTAGTAAACTTAAAAGTAGCAATTAACAAACTACAACAACACCACCACAACAACAACAACACAACAACAAAAACACCACTACAACACAACAACAAAAATACCACTACAACACAACTACAACAACACAACTACAACAAAAACACAACTACAACAAAAACACAACAACAACAACATAACTACAACAACAACACAACTACAACAATACAACAACAACAACACAATTACACACTTTTGTTGGCGCCTTTTTAATCTTTTTGTCAGGTGGTTTATCAGGCTGCTGTTGAAAGGATGAGGTCAAATATTAAGTTGTGGGTAGGAAGTTACATTGAAAGTTTATTTGATGAAAATCATAAAAGTTTACGATTTACTTAAAATAAAATCTTTTCATTTTATAGAATGTACAGACAAATAAATGGAAGAATGAATGAACGAAAATAAAATGAAATGAAGATGAAATGCACTGAATCATTAAACGATTCCAAAACTAACCTGGAATTGCTTCAGAGTCAGTTTTATGTTCGAATAATTATCTTTCAACCTCTCTAGATACTCACTTGGGTCTTGAATGTACTAAAGAGAAAAAATGTAAGCAAAATTTTAACAGGTTTTAAATGGTTTGATTATCTCAAAAGGAAAACTTAAATGTCTAATTTAAAAAAAATTATTGAAAATTTAAAATTTTACAAATTCTACAATATCTGTTTTTACCAGAGGCTTAAACACCAAACAAGTACATTACTATGTAGTAACAACTGATGCAATAATACCAACCCGAGTAATTTGATTACAAGTCCTCTTGTCCAATGCCAGAACAAGAACCTTGACCTTCTCAATAGAGCACGCCTTCAATAATTCTCCACCCTTGCCCTCTTTAAATTCTTCAAACTTCTGTCTGACTTCATCGAGAACTTCCAGCAGTGCAATCAGTTTTGGACTGAGCTCTGGAGTGAGCTCGACGTCGAGCGTGTTACTCTTCGAGGTTTTTTTCAATCCCAGACGATCTTTGGCATGCTGAATGATTTGTTTCGTTGACGTAATAATCAAAATGACTGGACGTTTGGTATTTCTACTTTTTGTGAAAATCAACATTTTTGTTTTCACTAATGATGCTGCTACTACTATGTTGAGATGTTTGATAGTTTTACTTGATAATTAATATCAAACTTAATGGCATGGCGTGATGTAACTGAAAACGTGTATAAAAAATGAACTAATCACAGTGAACAACTTCTCAGCTGATGTTGTGAACAGCCAGCCAACATTTGAATTGAAGTTTTTTTCATTGATTCTGTGAGTCATTGTTAGTTGACGAATGAATAAACAAATGAAGAATAACATCGAATACAACAGCAGCAGCAGCAGCAGCAACAACATCAACAACGACAGCAGCAACAACAACAACAGCAACAACACTGTCAACATCAACTTTAGACATGACATACTTGATTGAATCAATTTGGTTGCTGAAGTGTACACAATCATATTGTATGAGATCCCTGGTGATGTTTATTCTATTTTATTACTCTCTATTAATTTAAATGATAACAACATCGCCATTCCCGTCACAAAAACAACAACAAACTCAACAGCAACAAAACAAAAACAGCAAGAGACAACAAACACGACAAATACGACAACAACAATCCCACAACACCACCACCAAACTGACTCAAGAAGCATTCTCAACATTCTCAGATCTGCAACAATTTGTTTGGTCTTGGAACTCAGCTGATGCCAGATTGGATCGAGATTCAACCTGATGGCCTTATCGAAACTTTTCGTCAGAGCAAATTCCACACTCAGTTCTTCAACGTCAAGCTGTTTGAAACGAAATTTAGAAAAAGAATTTTCACTCTTCCTTCTCATTTGTTTTATTTAGGATTCGTTATTAATTTTTGTATTGTAGTATATTAGTAATATAGTGCACAATTGAAAGAAAGTGAGTTATCAAAATATTTTGTCAGAGTCAATTCTAGACACTTTTAAATAAAAAAAACGACCACTTTTAAAATGCCATCTACAGTTACAACAGCCAACAACTTAAACAACAACGCGCCGACAACATCAAAACAACCTACACTACAACAACACAAACATCACCAACAAAACAAAACACAAATACTATAGCATGACTCCTCTTGATCTCCTTAATGCATGCATCGATCAGATTAACCAGACAGCTCTGACATTCAACCATCAACTCGGTCATAGGAACGTGCAGTTCAACCACATCTATCTGTTTGGCATCGTCCCAATTTAATTATTAGATTGAAATATTATTAAAAAATTAATAAAAAGTTATTTGTGAAAGAAGTAATCAATAAAATTTTGTAAAACTCAAAGGTGATAAATATATGTTGCAAATATTAATCGACGTAGCAACATACACACAATGATTTAAATTGATTAAAGTTTATTCCATTCAACTTTAAAATGAACAAACAATGAGAAAGTAAGTCATTTGCACCTTGAACTTTTCAAAGCAATCAAAAACAGAAGTCCTAAAACGAGGCCAAAGAAATAAATTTTTGAGGTAAAGACTCTTCATGACCCTCTCAATCTGGCAGAACCCATGAACAAAACTTGGAGAGTTTTCTGAGAATGCTTTTATGAAACCTGTCTGAAATAAATAATTAATTAATTAAACTACACTACTAAATCAAATTAATCACATTTATGAAAACAATTTTCTTTTTTAAAGTTTCAAAATCACGGGGACCTTATTTTTCTGTCTGAACATTCTGAGAATGAATGCTTCCTGGCATGAATCAATAACCCTGTCGAAGATGAGGACCAATTTTCAAATTAAATATTTATAAATTTATTTTACATTTATAACATCTTTTCAAATACACACACAATATGCTACATATACAGGTAAAGTAAAATGCAATTACTTTGATTGGCCAAAATGTTAACAGAGAAATTTGAAACAGTAGAAGTTGAATCAACAAGCCAGCCAACCAATCCACCAACCAACTCACCAACCGACCAACTCACCAACCTACCAACCCTACCTGTGTGCCCTGTACACCAATATGCCACTGATGAGGTCTATGGAGATTCTGCTGACCAACATGTCCACCACTAATATTCTCGTTGTCACAAATAACACACCACCCTCCAGATATATTTTCTGTCTAAAAATAAAAAATAAATAATGGAGAATATAAAAATAACTATATATTAAATAAATTATGTTAATTGAATGAAATTAAAAAAAAAATAAACCTGTCAGCCGTACCAGTATCTGCATTTATAGTTTTGGGCATTAATGTGGCATCCGTTTTTTCAAGTAAGCTCCTAAAATAATCCTGTGAAAATCATTTCACAAAGTGTTGAATATTCATTGAGTAACAATTTGAAAATAAAAATGTGAAAGACCTCTTCAAAAGGAGTTGTATTGAGCACGAGAACCAGATTTGTTGGCTCGCTATAAACTTTCAGCAGAGAAACAAATATACGATCGATACCCAAACCTCTACAAAGTTATAAATTAACATTTATTACTATAATAATTATTATTATGAAAATTATTAATAATATTATTATGACAACTAAAATCCTAATATCCAACTTTCAAAATATAAGAAAATTTAAAACATACAAATGAGATATATTAACATCAAATTACTTTTTTTAAAAAAAAAAAGAAAAAAATTATCAAAACAGAAACTTAAGTTTTGATATCCCCCAAACCCAATGGCCTCATATAATATAATAGGAATAGAAAAGGCAATAATTTATTTTATAGCTAGAGATAAATAAAAAGTACAGTATGAGTATATTTTTTTATTTTATAAAATTTTACAAGTTTCCTAATTAAAATTATTTATATATTATTATAATATATTTTATTACAGAAATATAAATATATTTATCATAAATAAAATTTAATTAAATCTAAATTTTAAAATATAAATTACAAAAGTAAATAAAACAGCAAAATTTTTAACCTGGCCATAACAAGAAGTCCATCGTTCATGAATGACTCCACAAATATCTCCTTTTCATACTCTAACAACTCCATTATCTACTTATTTAAATTTTAAAATTCTTGAACTAGTAAAGCATGTAGTGTAGACGTAGGTAGAGCAACAAAATAATCAAAAAGGAGTTGGAAAACTAGAATGGGATAGTGATAGATAGACTGAAAGAATGCAAATTAACAGCACCAGAAAGGAGAAGATGCAGAGGAGATCTGATTCAGACATAAGTTAATAACTGGAAAAGAAGAATGACCGTTCACCAGGTTCTTTCAACTAGAAAAAGTAAAGGATTAAATTAAGTCAGGTCATAGACATTGATACAAGCTCTTCAAGACAGAAAATCCAACAAAGCAAAGATTCTTCAGCAGCAGAGTGGTAAACGCCTGGAACGAGCTTAGCGATGAAATTATTTCATTAGATTCAGTCAACAATTTTAAAATCAAGCTAAGAGAGCTAGGATACTAGGAAATTTATTTTGTAGTGGTTCTTAAGACTTTATGTTATGTTGTCAAATGCACACAATTCAAACTAAACCAAAAGTGAGTCTAGAAAATAAATTAAAAATGTCGAGTTTTGCTGATCCGCTGAAATATAGTTCAGATAAAATTATAGATCATGGTCTTTTTTTTATGTAAACGGTTTATAATTCTATAGTTATAAAATGATTATTGTTACATATAATCAGTCATACTAGACTAGAGCTAATAAGTTTGTGTTCTATAACTATTGGAAAATTGGGATTATGCCTCGAATTTTAGAAGAGAAATTGATTTATAGCCCTTAAATTTAAAAACTATCGGAAAGAACTTTCAAAATTGTTTGATCAAAGCAAACATTGTCCATTTGCCAGTTGATAATGTTATGTTTAAATACAGTAGATTTCTGACATCAAAACTTCCATCTCAAGCTTATAATGAGAATTATCACCATGATGAGAAGATGGGTAGACTACGTAAGTTGTCGCATGTTATTTGGCGAGATGGCTCAGTGGTTCAAATGCGCACTGGGTCACACATCTCAATGGCTATCATATACTCAGCGTATATGATGCGGTGTTTGCGCGTGCACATAAAATACATGTGTACGTCGTGTGAAAAGGATAAACAACCTCTGTGACTGCTTCAAATCAATGGATGAAGATATGAAGAACATTAAAAGATTATATATATGTAACGTTGTAAGTGGTTCTGCGTATGTAAGAATAAAGACTAATAAAAGAATGCTTAGTTTCAACCTACCATTTTTGCGTTTCATGTTGTTCTACCAGCTTCATTAATAGCAAATTAATACTGCTCTCAATATTTGATGCAGTGAAACGCAATTAATTTCATTGAAATATAACACACATATGCAGGAAAGGCAGTTTAACTGTACCGCCATTTTGCCTGCTAGTCGACAAAGTTTTTTAAAGCTTATCATATTGGATTAGATTGGTGAAAAAATGTTTCAAATTTTCGAATACACTCTTACGTACAACTCAATATATTTTCATAGTTTGAATGGCATAGTTTATTATAATCTTGACTTGATGGCAAACGTAATTCAGAAAATAAATAAAAATGAAATATATAGCAAGTTAAATAGATAGAGTTGATTGCATAATGCGTTTATTCGCCCGATAAAACGTTGAAAAAATTAGTTTAAAACGTTTTCGAAGTGTATCACATGACAAAAAATTTCAAACGAAACGTATGTTTCACGTATCTATGTGCATTTAAACATTTTAATTCATGAGCATATTTAATAAAAAATGTTTTTTAAAAGAGGAAACTAAGAAAAATACTGTTTAACGCTAACTGCTTTACTATTTTTTCTACAAAAATGTATATTGTTTGTTTTTTTTTCTTAAATCACCTAATGAAATTGATATGTAGACTGTAATGACTTTTCATAGCTCTAACGTATTTCAATGCATTCTTCCACTAGCATTCAGTTAACAATTAACTTTTAATCCGAACAAGATATCGGTTAGTTTAAAATTTGTTGGTAAAATCAGTAGGACCAAAAAGATAGAGAATGCTTTTTAGTCCAAACTGCAATTACGTACGTGCTTTACCATTTTGTGCTTCTTGATCTTGGCAATGTGATGTTTTCACTGTGTCCTTCGGTTTCCAACAATGCATATATCTCGTCAGGTTCTAGCATAATATTTCGAATATTCGGAAAATTAGATTTTGAATTTGAACGGTTGTTCAGAATTAATTTTTTTGTGGTATCAGGTATGATGCTATCTGAAAATTTGGGTGGTGCAATATTTTCTTGAGACTTGTTCAAAACGGAAGTGTTTGCATTTTCAGTTTCTCGATTGTTTGCGACGTTTCCTTCTCTTTCATCTTCATTCCCAAGACCCTCGCACTCATCGTCGTCGTCATCGATGGTCCCAGCGGTTGGAATGTTTGAAAGTTGGGGTGTCATCAGTCGTTTGCAGCGGTAGAGAGGATTGCGATGTTGTTTTCTCGTTATTTCATTCATCTTTTGGCAGTTCGTGTCTTCAACATCATCATCATCTTCTTTGCAACCTGAATAATCAATGGTGAAATGCTTTTTGAACTTCAATCTCATTTTTGTGGCGTTTGATTGTGTTTGTTTGTTGGCAATATTTGAACTCAATCTTGGTCTTCCGTGAAATTCCATTAAGACGGGACTTGAAAAATTTTTTTGATCAGATTTCGAAAGAAAGGGTAGAAGATCTTGGGCTGATGAAAGTGGTACCAGCAAGTTATAACTTTGCTTATCGGATGAACATCCGTCTTTAATGGATGGGGTGGATATAACAAATGATTCAGCAAACACGCTTTGGTTTTGTAGAATTTTTTTCAAAACGGAGACAGCAGCTTCCCGGTCTTGCTTTTCCATCCCACTCAACTCGTTCTCGTCATCTTCCATTTCATTTGATCCGTCCAACAAGACGAATTGTTCACTGAACGCTCCGAGGTTCTTTAATTCTATATTTTCTGCTTCGAGAAGATTGATGCCAGACGTGTTTGAACAGTTTTCTCCGCTCACATTATCAACATCTCCAGCGCTTTCCTCATCACCATCATCTTCATTATCATCCTCTCGACCATCAGCAGCGCCAGCAAGAACATTTGAATTATTCTCATCATCTTCGCATTCTCCTTTCTCCAGTTTTAAAACTCCACTCATTTTCTGCTGAAGATTTTTACTTTCATTTGCGGCTGCGATGTTTCCTGCAATCCATCGCTTCTTCAGCCTCTGCCGTCGACTTTTGTGCTGCCACTTGGCAATAAGAACAAAAAATACAATGACACCTAATGCCAGGAATGCTCCAAAGGTGCTTCCAAGCGCTACCGTGAATGAATCGCTTGCTGTGGCCGCTGTGATGCAGGTTTTGTAAGAAAATGTTCTAGATGATGATGATGGGTGATGGGGATGACGAGGATGGTGATGATGAGGATGCATATCTCTTGTCACGATATAGTTTTCAGCTGCAGATAGGCTGTTGTTGTTGTTGATGCTGTTGACGTTGTTGTTGTTGTTGTTGTTGATGCTGTTGACGTTGTTGTTGTTGTTGTTGATGTTGTTTGAGACTTGGCGAGGAGACCTGCCTACGAATTGCTTGCTTTGTTGTTGTTTTTGTATGAAAAGTGATGGTTGTTGGTCTGTTGTGTTTGCTGAAAAATGCGGAGTTTTGTTTTTAGTTCGGTTTGATAAGTTTTGAGATGTATTTGTAGTGTTCCAATGTAGTTGAGTGAGGTGATGTTGATGATGGTGATAGGAAAACTGTTGGTATTTGTGATGAAGATGACGGTGAGGATGGGAATAATGATGACGATGATAACGATGGTGGTGATGATATGGAAATGATGATTGCGACATGCTTTGTTGAAAGCAGCAGTGTAATTGTTTTCTACCATGCACCAGAGAACTACGACTTGAAACAGTGCTGTAAATCGTTCTGTTTCTCTCAATCGATACTCTGCTGCTGTTGCTTCGTGCATTGTTGGCATTCTTTCTGTGTCCCTTACGTTTGCGTGTGTCTTTGTCTCTGTCTGTCTGCTTGTATATACCTGTACGTGCGTATGTACCTGTGCGTGTATTTGGGTTGTAGCTTGTGTGTGCGATGCTATACGTCTTGCCGTCTCCATTTGAATTATCTTTACGATCTTTTTCTTTTGGAGTTGATGATGTTGTTGATGTTGTTGTTGATGTTGTTGTTGATGTTGTTGTTGATGTTGTTTTTACTGTTAAAACGTCAGTCTGTTGTTTTATTTTTTCGCTTTTGTTGTCGACGTTGAGTTCGTTGAAGTTGTGGTTTATTTTATTGCTATTGCTTTTGTCGTTTTTGCTACTATTGTTGTTGTTGTTGCTGTGGTTGTTGTGGTTGTTGTAGTTGTTGTGGTTGTAATGGTTGTTGTTGTGGTTGTTGTAGTTGTTGTTGTGGTTGTTGTGGTTGTTGTAGTTGTTGTTGTGGTTGTTGTGGTTGTTGTTGTAGTTGTTGTGGTTGTTTTGGTTGTTGTTGTTGTTTACAACGCCTTGATTTTTGTTATGTCGTTCTTTTTTGATGATGAAACTGATAATGCCGACCTTATCGGTTTTCTTTATGACGTTGTAGTTGATTTTGTTTATACTGCTTCTCTTCATTTGGCTCGTGCTGTTAATTTTGTCCGTGTCAATTTTGCTGATATTGTTTTCCGATTTGATACTATCATTATTAGAGACGATACTCTTGATATCGGAGTTGGTTTTTTCATCGTCGTCGGCATCGTCATCGTTCTCAGATTTATCATTACGGTCATCATCGTCGTCATCGTCATCACGGACATCATCATCATCGTCGTCATCATCATCACGGACATCATCATCATCGTCGTCATCATCATCACGGACATCATCATCATCGTCGTCATCATTACGGACATCATCATCACCATCATCATCATCATCGTCATCATCATCATCGTATACATCATCCTTAACGTCAACTTGCAAATTAACTTCATTCCCTCCGGTCTGATCTTCATCATTCCCCTCCTCCTCCTTCTCATCATCATCATCATCACCATTCCTGACGTTCTCGCCATCACCATCATCATATTTTAAATTTATAATCCCTTTATTTCTCTCGTCATCAATGTCATCACCGTCTTCATCGTTGACAAAATTAGCGCTAATTAGAGCAGCGTTGTCATGAAAACAACCGCTGCTTCGACGCTTTTTGTTTGATTTAAATTTAATGATATCACGTGATTGCACATCCGGTGATGATAATGATGGTGATGATGATAATGATGGTGATGATGATAATGATGGTGATGATGATAATGATGGTGATGATGATAATGATGGTGATGATGATAATGATGGTGATGATGATAATGATGCTGATGATGATAATGATGCTGATGATGGTGATGATGTTGAGAGCACTTTAAGTGAATTTTTAGATGCGCGGCTTTGTGAAATATGATTTTGACGAGGATGATTAAGACGATGGTTGAGATGGTTGAGATGGTCTAGATGATTAGGATGATGATAACTTGAACGATGATGACGATGACCACCGTCATAAATATCAATATATCTACCAAGCTTATGGTTTTGAAATGGAAAACTGCTGTAGTAAAGATTACGTTGCTGATTATGATGAAGATGAAGAAAATGTTTATTAGGAAGGTGATTAAAACGATAACTATCATGACTTAAAAATCTTTTTGCTCTGCGCAACCTTTCCGAAAGTTGATTCGATTGTCGACCGTGCAAACGTCTTGGCATGCTCTGATGCCAATTTATCGTTGACGAAGCATTTGGAAAGGTGGAAACCTCGACCAAGAAGCAGATCTCATACAGCGTGTTCTCGTGAAGACTTTTGATGTCATAATTGTTAATGTTATTAATTACGCTGTTGCTGTTGATGACGTTGTTGATGACGTTGTTGCGTTGCTGCTGGTTGTCCAGTAAGTCCACATCCTGCTTCACGTAACTACCAACCGCTTGATAACTAATCGATAGATTGCTGTACGTGATTGGTTGAGAGTCGTTGTGACGTAGTTTCAATGTCCAGCCAATGGAGATTGAGTTCTTTGTGGTTCCTTTGATGCTTATAGTTAAATGACCATTGTCCGTGGAGGTATCAATTTTATTATCGTTGCTGTCGTTTTTATGGCTGCTACTGCTGTTGTTGTTTGTCTTGTTGTATTCAAAGTTGTGAAACATTTTGCCGGTCACTACTTAGGATTATTGTTGTTTGACTGTCAGTGAAAATAAATAAATAAACGTATATATTTATACATATATCATATGTATAAATATATATATAACATATAATATATATATAATATATTGGTGTTACGACCACTTCATTATCAAGACGTCTCACAATGCATACACAAGAGGAGCCATCAAATCTCACTTGCAATCAACACATGCAACTCTAATAACCCGCCAAATTCTTGACAACAACACAAAAATAATATATCAAAACACCAACACAATACATCTAAAAATTGAAAAAGCTGTCCTAATAGATATCAATAAATTCCAAATAAGCATCAAATAAAGAATGACAACAGCATCACCAACTCGACGCTTCAATACTAACTTCAATAACAATGAAGAACAAAGAAATGACAACAACTAAGAAGATGAAAAATACGACACCAACTAAGTAACTCACTTGGCTAAGCAACTAACTTCGCATTGTCTAAAGAAGCTATTTAAACCATGGCTGCACTGAAGATGAATTGTGAAAAATCGAAATAGGGTCTTATTTACATGATGCATTTGGATAATAATTTGGATAATAACAGTAATTTCATTGAATTTTCATGATGAACTTGGATGATAATTTTATTTTCAATAAATTGGACAATTTCCAGGTAATTTTAGTAGAGAAAATTGAAAAACAAAGTTAAAATTGATTAATGCCAACAATTCAGTAGAATTCAAACAATACTATCATAATACAATACAATACATCCATATGTTAACTCATTCATTTGTTTTTTTTGAGTAGATTAGTACACCAGACGACAAAAAGTAATTTAATCGAACCAGAAGACCTCCCAGCAGAATAATCTTCTTACTTTTATAGCATATATTTTTCATTATTATAAAAGCTGCAGTCAATGTTAATTGTTTTATTAGTGTTTTTAATGTTTTGTATCGAAAAATTAATGTGAGTGTTGTTGGTGTCGTTGTTGTTGTTTCTATAGAAGTATTGCTGTTTTATGCATTGTGTCTATCTTTAATGTTGTCGTTGTTTTTCATTTATTGGCGCATTTGTTGTTGCTGCAGCAACTGATGCAAATATGCACAGCACAACATCTCAAGACAAAATCCTCCTTAATCCCATGCAAGGCATCATCATCCTAGTCTTATCATCCTCGTCGTTATCATCGTCATTTGTCTCATCATCATCATCATCTTTATTATCCACACTTCATCATTTGCATTACCGTCATTATCATCATAGTCATCAAGAAATTATTGTTGTCTTCATCGTCGTCGTCGTCTCCGTCGTTGGTATGATCAGACTAATTATTTACGTGCGCGTGCATAAACACACAGCCATACATATCTTACACACACACACGCACGCACACACACACACACACACACATACACACACTTAAATACATGTGTATACCACAAATTCTACAGGAAGACAGATATAAATAAAGTGTTTCCATTCATTAATTTGTTTAAGAAGCATCAGTTTGCCTGTGTGGAATGAATTCCTTTCCAACAAATCAATTAGAACGAAATACTTTCGGGACAAAAACATGGCTTGAAAATATATTAAAGCTAACATACATACACCACACACACACACACACACACACACACACCACACACACACACACACACATACACACACACACATACACGTACACACACGCACGCATGCACGCACTCACACAAATACCTGGACGCACACTAGTACTCAGGCATGAAATAACGTTTAAAAATTGGACGTAAATTGACTGTCTTAATGTGAATTATTCATTTCTTGTGTGAGTAACATTTGCATGCGTCTTTCAACTAAATATAATTTTTCATTATTTAAGTTAATGTCATGACGTTATGTTAATATCATGATGCTAATGCTATGATGTTGATGTCGTGATTATAATGACTCAGATGATAACGGCAATTACATTAATCTACTTCATGACAACGACAATGGCGATGAAGGTGATGAGGGAACAGATGATGGCGAGGAAGAAGATGATGAAACAGATGATGGTGATGAAGGAGATTGAAAAGTAAAAGTAGATAAGGAGGAGTAAAAGGATGAAAATGATGAAAATGATAATAATAATCACGGTGATATTGGAGGATGGTGATGATGTGAGTGCAAGACGATGATGACAATGATTTGATGATGGTGATGACAATATTTAAAAAATTATGATGATTATGGCGAGTATTGGAGGACGATGATGCCGGTCCACAACATAACTACAGCCATGATGACATCGTCATTGTGTGAAATAATAACTTGTAAACTTTCGATTCTTCAATTACAATTCTCTTTTTTTCTGAACTTACCTTTCAATTTTCATCTCTCTTTCTCTCCACCTTTCTATTTTTCTTTCTCCAACACACACACACACACACACACACACACACACACACACACACACAGGAATTGTCCACACACACACACAGGAATTGTCTCAAAAACAATTTTTAAAAGAACAACCCGTAATTTCAATTTTCTACAAACAATTTTCTTTACATTACGTGACTGGAAAAGCAGTTGCGTCAAAATTAAAGGCCAACCTGCATCACAATTCCAGACGATAATTTGATTAAAATGTCAGACTTTGCCTCTTATGAGCTGCAATTAAGTTGAATTATTTCTATTTATTGAAAGAAAATTGTATAGAAAATTCTTCTACAATTACCGCTACCAACATCACCATCTTTTCAATGTTATCATCTGATCATACTCATTATCATCATAAATATGATAATACAGTTATTATCGAAATGGTGATCGCCATCGTCAGCATCAAAATATTATCATTTTCATCACCATAAACTCACCATCACCAACACACATTCATTCCCAACACCATCATCATTAGCGAGATTTCGCCATCATCTTCATCATCAAATCACCATCATATCCAACGAGTAGTCGTCATCGTCCACTTCCACATTACGACGTGTCATATTAGGTGGAGCTGCAAGCCGCTGCAAGAGCGATCAACAGTTCATAATTTTAAATTACTACCACCTGACGCCTGCTTTTCACAACTCGCTCATCTCCACCTACATCACCATCACTATCTCTACCTGCATCTTCATCGCCATCCTTGTAAACAGTATTATCTTTAGTGCTGCCACCATTGCCACTACTGCTACTGCTGCCAAGGTCGTCATCAACGTCACTCCATCAACAACGTCGTCGTCATTTTCGCCACACACTAACCGCCTCCGAATATATATCTAAATAATGTCATCATCATTCTCGTTTGCATGTACTTACATTTGATCGTTGCATTGACCTGGCCGGCAAATAAATGTGTGGAAACAACATGGAAGTGTGTGTAACTAAGATTTTCATGCTTGTAAAAAAAAATCTTTAAAAAAGTTTTAGGAAAATTGAAGTGACAAATAAAGAAAAATTTATTTTACCCTCAAAAATCTACCAAAAAAACCTCGTTTTTTAAAAAGTATTTAAAAAATAAAATAAAATTATTCTAATATCAAAACACTCAGGTTTGTTTTTTATATAATTTTTTCATTATATTATTATTTCTTAGAAACATACAAACGTGTATGTCTGGTTCATGTATGTATGTATGCATGTTTGTTTGTATGTATGTATGTATGTATGTATGTATGTATGTATGTATGTATGTATGTATGTATGTATGTATGTATGTATGTATGTATGTATGTGTGTATGTATGTATGTATGTATGTATGTATGTATGTATGTATGTATGTATGTATGTGTGTATGTATGTATGTATGTATGTATGTATGTATGTATGTATGTATGTATGTATGTATGTATGTATGTATGCATGCATGCATGCATGTATGTATATATGTATGTATATAAGTAATAACAAACCCAAATTATAACTGAAGTTTTTTTAAAAACTTTGTGCCACCAGAGAATCCATTTATACATTTTTACGACATTTTCACACGTGCCAAGTTCTACATTCCATTTTTGGACTCCTTTCAAATACTGCCTGCATTTAACAGGCCATACCAATTTTCCTTCTCATTTTCTTTATGTTTATTTATTGTTTTTTAATTTTTTCTTATTAGGTAATTAAGTTATTTTCTTTGTTTATTTTACCCCATTTTTCAGTTCCATCGAAATTGTTTCAAGATAATAGAAAGACACTCTCAAACACAAATACAACCCAACAAACACGCACACGTACACGCACACACGCACGCACACATATCCGAACACGCTTTATTCCCAGTTCCCGCCCGCCGTGAGAGCCAGGCATCAATAAGAGCCATCTGGATGCCTGGTTATGAAATATTAAATTACATTAGAATGATTCGCTTTCCACAGCATAATAACTTCCAGCTAATTATCAGCTAACTGCATTTTCATCATCAGAAGTTTTCACGCTAATTAATATTTTAAGCTGTAATAATAACTATTACATAGATTATTTTACTAGTATTATAATTTTAATTATATTATTACTGCCACTTAGGGGCGTAGTTGAGAAGGGGCCTTTAGGGCTGAGCCCCCAATAGAATTTTTTTTGTTAAGGTTAAGGTTAATTGCAACCAAATCTTTATGTAACTTTTTAATGTTCTCGCATTTCATCTCTCAGTCTTGTGTTACTCTTTGAAAAAACTTTAATCAATTTTATTATCAATTCTTGTTTTTCATTATTTTTCATTATTTTGCAATTTCGCATGCATGTTCATTTACCGTATATCTACACACATATAACCAATCAAAAAACAATCACATACTAACACGCACTTACAGAAAAAAAACACACACATAAACACACACTCCACACCAGACATATAATGTTTATTTATTCATTCATATACCTCGTTAAATACATACACACGTACAACATACTGAGTTTTGATGAACTGACAGTTAGTCAAAGCAAACGTCAAATTGAATGGATTATTAAGTTTTTTTAATATGGAAGCAATCTTTCATTGTCATCATTATCAACATCATCTTAATCCTCATCATCAGCTGCTGTTTATTCATCATCATCATCATCTTCTTCACTCATCTTTGTTATTAGGTTTATATTTTTGTTAGTCTAGACAAATGTCTCTCGTTCATAATATAATAGTACTATCACCAACATCATCCTCTTCTTCATATTCATCATCGCCATAATTCCCATCAGCAGGTTCATCAATCCATCAACAAATTATCTGCTACTCAACCACGCAGCAATTAATCACAGTTTTTAAAAAATCTAATGAAAATCTAATGAAAATTACTTAATATTTTTGCACGGTGCACTTGCAGTCACATTCACATATAAACACATAGACATAAAGACAAGCACACACAACCACGTATACACATACCAACAAACACAATCGTATACATACAGTCATGCACGCACACACACGCAAACGTTCACAAACACAAATTTTTAAATACATTCACAAAAGATGATCTCTGCCCCATATTATCTTAGGATTAAAATCATTAGATCATTTTTATACAATCAGCAAACAACTGCTATCATCAATCTCATTGATAAAATCTCGTTACTTCAAAAAAGCGCTTAAAAAATAGACAGAAGAAAAATTGCAAAAGTGGGATAGAAAAATCAAAATGATATTAAAAGATAGATAGAATAAAAAAGCATTTGTAAATATGAGCAGGAAAAAAGTTGAGAGAGAGAGAGAGAAAGAGAGAGAAATAGATAGACAGAGAGAGAGAGAGAAAGAGAGTGAAATAGATAGACAGAGAGAGAGAGAGAAAGAGAGTGAAATAGATAGACAGAGAGAGAGAGAAAGAGAGAAAAAGAAAAAAAGAAAGAGAAAATAATAGTAGGGAAACAAACAAAAACTATATAGCACAAAGATTAGGAAAAAACTTGGGAGCAAAAAAAAAGAAAATATAGAAAGAAGGTTCCACGTCACGATAAATCTTTTTAATTGAAAAAGACCTTTGCTACCGACTGCAACAACTGCTACCACAACTACGACTACCACCACTACGACGATGACGACAACAACAACGATGATAGAAACCCAATTACAATAAAAGATCATTTGTTAGCCTCATAAAACTACAGGTTAAGATTGATGTTTGTCTGTAAGAATGGCATGCATGCCTATGATATAATGATGTTATGGTGATGAGGATGACAGAGATGATGATGACAAAATGATACGATGCATTCATTACACAAACACACACACACAGACACACTCACAAACACGCACACACACACACACACTTAATATCCATTTAACTAACGTAACGTAACGTAAATAAGATAACAAAAATCAGCTAACAACCCATCAGCGAAATCTAATAAAGATATTTGAAAGTTTATAACGAAGTGAGTAATTTGGTGATGTCAAAGATGATGGTGAATGATGAAACTGTAATGATGACACTGTTACAGAGTTTGCTAGAAAGATGATCAAACTGCAATGATAACTTTTTACAACAATGACGACAATGCTAATGATGATAATAATAATGATGATGGAAAAATAGCATTGATAACAGCAATGGCCAACGCCAAAAAAAATATGGTCATTATTTCTGTTATTGAAAACATGGATGTGATCGCTGACAATAAGCAAATAATTGAAATGAAAAAAATCTACTAATGTTGCTATTAATCAAAACAAAGAGATAACAAAAAGATGACTAAGATGATGAGACGACGATAAAAGTGATGACGAAAATGATGACTAAGATGGTGATGAAGAAGATGATGAAGACTATGAAGATGATGACGGATGAAAAAGATTATGAAGATGATGATGAAAGTGATGACGAAGATGATGGAAGAGATGATGACGAAGATGGTGACGAAGATGATGACGAAACGTTAGATGATGAAGAAAGTGAGATGATAGTGATAACAAGTATGATGTTGGCAGTGATGAAATATTCGCGTGAATGATTATTTTCACCGGAAAACGTACATCCATTTCCAGATATCTATAAAGAAAATGTGTACACTATACCACCACCACCACCACAACACATTTCAATGCAATATTTAAACACACTGCGCATACAAACAGACATATAACGTTCAATATACGCTAATATGTACACACGTAGATAAGTATGAATATAGAAATAAATATAATTATAGATACAAATATACAAACACTCACACATACACATACACACAAGTATATATATAATAATATATGCATATATAAATGTAAACATACACACTATTTTTATTCTTGTATATTTCAAAAAGTTTTTTAAAAAATACATTAAATACATTTTGTCTTGTATATATACTTTTAAAAATTGAAAAATTTATTTCAAAATAAATATATATGAATCATTATAAAAAAATTATATGTACACGAAACTTGTATGTATGAAAATGGTACATACAGTGCATACATTACGTAGATAAACACTGTCTATACATGCAATGTACCAATTGTGATAAACATTTTGCATCTTTGCTTTTTCAAACAAAAAAATTATTTCTCTTCTTTGTTTACGAGAAACCTCGTTATAAAAAACTGCGGTGAACATAGATGTTGTTTAATTAAAACAAGAGGTTAATAACATCGTGATTATATTTGTATGTTGTGGTTTGTATGTTGTTGTTTGTATGTTGTCGTTTGTATGTTGTTTTATGTATGTTGTCGTTTGTAAGTTGTTGTCTGTATGTTGTTGTCTGCATGTTGTTGTTTGCATGTTGTTGTTTGTATGTTGCTGTTTGTATGTTGTTGTTTGTATGTCGTTGTTTGTATGTTGTTGTTTATTCAGGAGGTATGTATGTAGGCGGGTATGTTCATTGAATTTTTTTATTACTTATTATAATCAAGATTTGTCATAGTTTGTTTTGCGTATTAAAGTTTTAATTCATTATGTCACTTAATAATGTAGCAAACGGTATTGAAGAGACCAAGACAATTGTACCTATGTATGCTATGAGTCTACTCTGGCTCGTCCAAATTAGTTTTATTCTGGCTTATTACATAAGCAAATTTCGTTAGTAGATTACATTTTAAATTATTCAAAATAAGCAAAGGCATTTTTACAAATGTATGAACATTAAATTTTTAACCACGTATGTAATATAAACAACAATAATTTATAAAATCAACTAGTTAGACAGGATATTACATTTCAATAGCTCACCTTTACTTCAATTCAAATGACTTCTCCACTGTTGATTTACAAAGTCCAAACGATTTCTCAATTTCATTCAATAAAAAATTCATATTTTTAAAAAATAAAACGTTTACACGTAAGTCACATTAAAAAATTCAGAAAAACCTTACAAATGATTTATACAAATTTTTTTGTTCCATTAATACAACCCAGTAAAGTAAAAGCATCTTGAGGCATATTATCGAAATGATGAATACAATGTTGTAGTGTTGCGTGTGTGTGTGTGTGTGTGTGTGTGATGCGGTGTCCATGTGTTGATCGTGTCTGTGAATGTTTGGCGCATGCAATACAAAGAGCAGCGTACTAATGGCATGTATACAGCATTCCACATCCATCCATGCATGCATGTATATGCGCTTGTATGTGCGGTTAACATGTTTTATTATTTTATTTACATAAAAAAATGTGTCTTTTGAATGTTTGTATGTTAATATGATTATAAATCATACGTCCAAACAAACATTTTCAGTAATGTGCTTATAAGATTGGTATGTGTTGGTCGTGATGGTGGTTACATCCGTTTCTTCCTATATATTTGCACCTGCAAGATTATCCAAGTGCATATTTAAAATGGCAAAGCACATTTAAACATTAGTGTGTGTATATAATTATATAACATATCGTATACATGTTTATTGAAAATTTATTTGTATAATTAGATGTTTTTTTTATTTCATGTTTTTATATTTATTTGTATATCTAGAAGAGCTTGATTCTTGATGCTTATCTACAAATGGGTGGATAAAAAAGAATTTCGCCTTCGTGCCAGGCTTAACAATGCACCGTGCAATTTAGTGAAGACGAATTTGTTTGCTTTTGCTTAAAGTTCATATCGTTTAGTTGTTATTTTGTCATAAAATTTATTTATTGGTTTGATTTTTTACTGATTTTATTTTTTTTTAAATGAAAATTTCTTGGGTCATTTATTCCAATTTTATTCTTAAAAAATATCCAACGAATTTTTCAGCAATTTATCTCTTCCCACTGCTGCATAATTATTTTGATTTATTGTTTCAACATTGTTATCAATTCAAAGTTCGAAAATTTTAAACATTTTTGGTCCACTTTGGCTTCTATTATCTAACCTAATTCTAAAACTCTTGATGTTTTTCACAAGTTTCATTATCTAGGCTTTATCTTTGATTCTAGCATGTCTCTTTCTTCTCAGACTTATAGTGTCGCTAGAAGTTCTTACTTTTACGCAGAATAAAAAAACTTTTGCCTTTTTCTTGATGATCCTACTATTCTCATTTTTGTTACTTCTTTAGTTTTATCTAGGATTGATTATTGTAACTCGCTCTACTATGGTCTTCCTGATTCTATACTCTATCCTTTAAGTAAAGCTTTTAACTTTGCTGCTCGTCAAGTTGCTCGTGTCCCTTTCTTTTCTCATATATCTCCATATCTTATTCTCTTGCATTTGCTACCTATAAAATCTAGAAAAATTTTTTAAATTTGCACATTTATAAATCTCAATCTAAATTATTTCCTAAGTACTTATCAGATATATTAATTGAACCTAAGGCCCCGGTTTACGATCGTCTTCATGTTCTCACTTTTTTCTAACTCGTGTTAAACACTTTTTTCCTAAATCTGCATTTGCTTTTTCTGGCCCTTTTCTCTGGAACTCTCTACCTCTTTTTCTGACTTCTTTTCCTTTACAAAGTTCAGAGCGGATCTTAAGAACCATCTGAATCACAATATCATGACTTGCTATTAATTTGAACGTTTGAAACATCGTCGTCAATGGATACCTGATACAAAAAATTTTTCAGAGCCTGATTTATTATCTGAAACTGACCAAAATGAGTTAAGTACTTTAAGAAATGCTTCTCAGTGGTTCATATTTACGCAAATTGGTTTAAAATTGATTTTTTCCAGTTTATTCTTAGTATCTGGTGACGATCTATAAAGAAAATCTATTAAAGGAATTATCACTGCCGTTACAAAACATGTTTCGAAGTGGTTGTACCTCTTGTGTTTTATTTCCTTTGAAGTTTCTAAAGAAATTATTTTTCACTTATTTTCTATAAAATTTTTATAGAAAATATTTTTTATAGATAATATTTTTTAATTTTTTAACTGATTACTGCAGCAGCCATCAAATCTTATTAACAATAAACTCTTTGATTTGTGTTGGTTGAAATTTTCTAAGAAAAATTTATTGAAGCGTTTAAAAAGAGCCGAAAAATAAATGAATCAAACAGATGTATGTAGAAGTTTTCACACATTGCAAATAATAATTTGAAGATTTTAAACTTTTTATTTAATTTCATTTTTTCGTTTTTTCACACATTTCTTCGTTTTTAGTAATTAATCGTTCATCGTTCATTCGTTCATTCAATCAACCATTCATCTATCCATCTATTTATACATTCATCCATTTGTTCACTTATACATCCATTCACTCATAAATTGAAAAAAAAAAATTCTCAGACGTTTCACCGTTCTATCAAATTTTGTGGAATCACTGACCAGACTTAAGTTCGCCTATTATACTAACACATCACGATAAATAATAAATCAGATCAGGCGTCACAAAAGTAGCAATTTTGATAAAAAAAACATGTTCCTCAAAGTTTGGTTCATTCAGTTGTGATTTCTAAATAAAGTTTGGTCATTTTTATAGCAGCTAGGCTAGCGAACGACTCAGAATTTTGAAAATATCTTTCCATACCCGACGGCCTAACTCTGACGAACATTTCTATAATCTTGGGTGAAATTATTGTTGAAAAAACCTGAATTTCATTTTTATATCATTCAGGCTAACGTGTAACCGACATGATTTCAATTGAAAAATAAGTTTCCAAGATGATGAAAGAATGTGATTATCAAACGATAACACGAACTAGAATGTGATTTGTGGTATTTATAAAAGTCCGTCCACCACCTATTGTAATTTCATTGCCTTAAAGCTTCAATATTGACATTTAAATCATATAAATGAAGTCGGTATGTTTGTAACAGTGGATGAATGAATGGTTAGTATGGATAGAAGGATGGATGGATGGATGGATGAAAAGATAAACTAATAATAAATGATTGTAGAAAATGATAAATGAATAAAAATATTAAAAAATTAATAAAGAGGTAGATATAGATACATGACAAAAAATGTGAGATCATATGATTGAACAACAAAAAAAACAAAGACATGAATAAATGACTGAATGAACAAACGAACGAACGAACGAACGAACGAACGAACGAACGAACGAATGAAAATATAGAAAACAAACTGAAAGAATAAAAGATCTTTACAACATTGCAATCGGAAAGTGGGCGTTAGGTACTGGCGTCGTATGTTATTATGGAAACATAGGAGTAGCATGAGACATCACACCATACATCATTTCACTCCCTGTTCCATTTACGTTATCATTATTACTGCCGTCCATTTCTTATTATATCGTCACTTTCCGTAGTAAGATTAGTGCAATTTTGTGGCCCTACAAACGACAAAACCATTTGGTTTAATGTCAATTATATTTATTGAAACAATGATAAACTTTTAAAATTTTCATTAAATGTAAAAAATTATTGAAAATAAAACATACAGGATAAAACGTACGAGAGGCTGTGTACTCAATTGTTTGTCGCACGAACTCTGAGGTGTTAATTATGTTTAATTGCAGAGACGGGCAAATCAATAAATTCTTTGGTAGTACCTCTATAGCCAACCTATCCCCAACCAACCTACTTACAATCAACCTACGAACGCCCGGCCAAACAACTTATCAATATTTTCTGTTTTTACCTCAGTTTAGGCAAAAATTTTAAATTTGACTAGAACAGTCTTTGTCAGCAGTCTTTGTAAATTAAGTTTTGTAGGGAGATTCCGTGAAATATTTAACAAAAATTAGCGAAAAAGTTTATTTTAAAACATGAATAGCAATAATATCAAGAATAATTTTAATCACAATAAATAAATAAATAAAAATGATAATAAAAACGTTCGTAGATCAAAGAAAATCAACTGAATGGAAAGCGAAATTCAAATTTAAAAGAGAAAATGTCGGTATAGTATTGAATTATTACAAATTATTATCATAAATAAACTGCATTAAATATTTTCAACCATCTCTCTCTTAAAATTTTTAATGGTTATAGCAACATATATTTTTATAGAAAAAAATTATTTTTGTGAACAAATATTGCAAAACGTAAGCGTTTGTGTTTGTGTGTGTGAGAGAGAAAGTGTGTATATTAGAGAGAGAGAGAGAGAGAGAGAGAGAGAGAGAGAGAGAGAGAGAGAGAGAGAGAGAGAGAGAGAGAGAGAGAGAGAGAGAGAGAGTGTGTGTGTGTGTGTATGTATGTGTATGTGTGTGTTTGTGATTTGTATAACACTAAAATATTTTTTTAAATACTAACAAACAGCCTCAAACACAGTAACGTAGTTTTCGTATTAAAATCAGTGTCATTGGATGACTAAATCAATAAATGAACAAACAAATATTACATATTACACACACACTCGTACACACACATACCCACACGTACACACACACACACGCATACATACACACGCACACACACACACACACACACACACACACACACACGCATACATACATACACACACACCATTGTTATAATTTGATCGTCTACGTTGTAAAATTAAAACTACATAACAGTATTCGTACTTAGGTTCAATTCTTATAGTCCAGTAATACTTATAATTAGGAATACAGCCTCATTAACCACTTATATCTTATATATATTTTATATAATATGTATATGTATATATTGTATAGTAAACTATAAAATAATCAGTTGTAATTGTGAAATTGACTTGTGAAAGTTTAGCCGCAATAAAATAACAAAAAAAAACATTATCTTTGTTTAATTATCGTTTAATTAACTAATTAACTTTCAACTATATGGCGCTTAGTTAGTGAAAGGTTACCTGGAAAAAACTGTCAGATGAAAAAATTTGTAGATTTGTAAATCATTAAAGTTGAGTAGGAAGACTGGTGTGACAACTTTTTGCTGGACCGTAAGAGATGAATGGTTATATCATTGAACAATTAGTATAGACACAGACACATAAATACACACACGCACGCACACACACACACATATATATATATATATATATACACATAGTTTAGTATACATATATTACCGCGTGTATATGATAAACACATATTTATATAATTATAAAAGTATATAATTAATGTGTTATATTCATTTGAAAATTTAAACGAAATTTGTGAAAGTGTTTGTTAATATTAATAGTGTAAATAAAAATATATCGAAATTCAATCAATTACTCTATTTAAAAAAAATGGACAAATGAATGAATGAATAAATGAATGAACAAAATGATTTGTTATCCTCAACAAAATGAATTAGTATCCACCACAAAATAAATTAGTATTCTCCATAAAATGAATTAGTATCAACGACGGAAATGTGCATGCCAATAATAAAATTCTAATGATAGTTTGATATCTTTGAAGATAGATGGATATTTCGACTGTAAAGACCAAATGGTAACGACAGATCAGTCGTAGAGTTTATAACAAATTTGTGAAATTAATTACAGCTTTGAATGTTTTAAACATTACTATTTATTTTTACTAAAATATAAATATTAAAATTATTATTATTAGCCAAATTACCAATTTTATTGAAATAAAATATATAAATTTTGATAAAATCTCACCTTAAGCCAAGTAAAATAAGAAAAACCAAATTAACAAAAAAAACAACACAAGATGGCTAAAAACAACAACAACAAAACGAACAAATTTTTCTTAAAAAAAAAAACAACGAACTAGTCATCAGTAGCAATGTTTTTATTTGAAATGAAAAAAAAAGTAATTAAACTAACGAATGAAGTCTCATTAGAAAATTTAAAAATACACACACACACACACACACACACACACACACACACACACACACACACACACACACACACACACAAGCACACACACACACACACACACACACACACACATATATATATATATATATATATATATATATATATATATATGCTGGTAAAAGACCATAATTACTTAATTTCATAAATTACTTTATATATATATATATATACCTAGTATGCCAAATTTATCACCGATAGGTAGATGAAGTTTTACGTACGCTTGATATATATTCAGCTATTACAAATCATCAGCATAGTTTGAACGTACATTTTGACTAGGAAACCAATTGTTAATATTCGCTACTACTATAGGTTGAGTTTGAATGTTGTAATAACTTATTTCATAATTTTTGTTATTTAGTTTCGTTTCGTTTCGTTTACGAGAAACAAATTTTTGTTATTTGGGATTAATTAATTTTATAAAATGATTTTAGGAATAATTAAAACGTTAGAAAGTTGAGTGATAGAAAAATAGATGAAGATTGTAGAAAAATTTGAAGCGACACTTTATAATTTGAAGACCTTTGTAGCAACTCTAAAATGAAATCCACTGATCTTTAAATGTACTCTAAATAAAATCATTTCCATCCATGACCTATTATACTTAGGTTAAACTTTTTTATTCTCATTTTACCCTAATACGGAATATGGAATCTAACACGTATCCCAAAATTTGGATTCTATTCTGGTGATGTTTGTTTGCGTTACTGGCTTGTGTTAAAAAATTCATTCTCTAAAGGAGCCAGCTGACAACATGAGAGATAATTGTGTGTGTGTGTGTTTGTTTGTATGCGTGTGAGTGTGTGTTTTTATATATGTAACCGTGAATCTTATTGAATGTAGCATGCTATGTATTGGCTTTGTATACCAAATTATTTATACTCTGGAACTTGTTTTAAAGAAAAAATTAATTAATTCAGTTGTAGGATGGCTCAATTTTGATTATATTTCAAGTTTGCACCAAATGCTTTTATTTGTCATTATAAAATTACTTGCTTGTTTCTTGTTGTCGGTAGTTCAGCTACATACAAATCAATAAATAATTCAGACAAAGACAATCTGGTAAATATTTCCGATTGTGATGAGAAAGTAAATGAACGACTCCATATTACTTTTTATCTAAACCAATTTTGAGATTCAACATCTAATTGAACTTTTTTTATCAAAAAAATCTTTAAATTGCCTAGCAAACAAAATTTAATTTTCACACTAATTTGAATACGTGTGTTTGTATTTATCATAACCTAATTAATATATGTATTTATATGTGCGTGTATGTGGTTTTTAATTGATTCTTTTATGTTTTTGAAATGTTTTGATATATATGAGTTATATTGTGAAACGCTAAAATTACAGCTTATACCCCTACCAGAAACCAGGTCACCATCTTATGTTTAGGATCAGTTCACCAATGAAAATTGGCAGTAGGAAGAAGAGAAAGCTGGTTGGAAGTGGCGTACTGCTGGTCCTCCTCGTCCAGTGCATGGCGCTCCCTGCCGCACTGCACGCCGAAGCAGCTTCCTTTAATTTCCGTTCATTCTTATCAAATTGTTCTGCGGAATTTAGAAGATTTTTCATTTTTAAATTTTAAAATTCCCTAATCATATTATTAAATTAGAATTTATAGCTCTTAACATGCATTTCAAAATTGAGAATAAAAAACCACGATGACAATTATTCATTGGAATTCACAAAAAGTTTACAAGCATTATTATCAGTAGGTACATTGTAGTATGTAAAAAAATTTAATTTGTGGTAAAAAAAATTAATGTGAAAATCAAAATGGAGAGGCGACATTTAGTGAATGGGTGAACCAACGAACCGATGACGGCATTCAACTGTGGAATGTATTCATCCCAGAAGGCACACTCCTTAATGCGTGGTCCCCTCCCGACGGCTTTTGTGCTGTCAGGATCGTCCAGGAACTTGGAATTGAGTTCGAGGTACTCCTTCATATTCGGCGTGTACAGGGGCCAGTCCTGCGTGGTCCTCACTCCTGGAATTTGGTTCGGATCTCTAGAGAAGTATAATAAAATAAAACGAATTGCCAAATATTTTGCAATTTATAATTGCAAATTTATACATTTTAAACTAGCAAAGTTAAATCGTTGATACTTGACGTAAGTTGGTGTATGATCTCAAATTTGCCCTGCCAGTTGGCTATGTAACTATCTAATAGTTTTAACCAATATTTTTATTATCTTTTATCCTTTTCTTTAATATTTGGTGTTGTTTTTCATTTAGTTTTTGATTTATTTCATCCAGTTTGTTATTTAAATACGCAAAACAAACACTTTGCCGGCACAAGTGGCACGAAACCACCGCAAAAAGTTTTAAACACCTCACGCTCCGCTGAATTGATGGAATGAAGGAGTGAAAATGAATTCATCTCATGAAATTTGAACCTGCCTCTCCAACCAACACTCCTCCTTCCAATATGCTAATTGTATTGTTTTCCTGGGAGCTCTCTATATCGCGTTTTATTTCTTTTCTTTTGCAGACATTGCACATACATATTAGCACGTACATATTAACACGTAAATATTAGCACGTACATATTAGCACATTCATATTTGCACATACATGTTAACTCGTACGTACATATTAGCCCAAACATAAGTATGTTCATGTTTTTTCCAAGCATACAAATAATTATTTTGTCAAATTTATATTTGATGTTTCGTTCATATTCGATGGTCTCATATTTTTAGAAATGTTTCTAATGTTTGATGATCAACAAATAATTTCTATATTCCACCATGCTGCTCCACCGAATGAAATATAAAAATCGTTTTCCAAAAAATTACTCCAATTGAATTAAATAAAACTTCATTGTATAAGGACGTTTAAAAAACTGAAAAAAAATTTTTATTTTAAACAATTCCAGTAAAATTACCAGTTTTTTTTATTTAAAACGAATCAATCTAACATATGAAGCAGAAGTTGGATATAAAATTTTTCCATGCAAGTTCTGTGCAAAAAATATCAATCATTTGCCTTGAATCAAAAATCTCAAATTATTATTAAAAAAACCATAGACAATATTTATATTACATCATAATTCAGTACATTACCCACCCAGTATTAGCACTAACCTTACCGTGTCGTCAACATCATGACACTAACATCATCATGACATCAACTTGTCATTTTTGCGACATCAAAGTCATCACACCCCATAACATTTGACTGTTTGTTAGTTACCAGGCAATATTGTTTTGAAGCTTTATTAGGTTTGGACAATGTTTTCGTTCGAAAATAACGTAATCAGATCAGACTGAGCAAAGCAAATGTTTCGCAGAGAACTCGCGTAGAAACATTCTACATTCGTAGGTACGCATCGAACGAACTCTCTCCTTCATATATTTCATGCTTTTTGGAAATGCTTGTGGGTGTCATCAATCTGAGCAAAGATTTTATTATAAAAAATAATCTGTAGTTTCTGTATCAAGTGATTTATAGTTCATTTTTGAAATGCAAAGTGATTAACAAATGTATTTTATGTCGTGTAAAAATGATTACCATGTATGAAACAAACTTCCATCACGAGCATACATACATGCATACTTACGTACGGGCGTGTATGTATGCATGGAATGAAATGACGTTTATTGAATTTACGTAACGATGCATTGATGCCAACACTGACGCATTCGTATTTGCAGGTACGAACGGCTAATAAAACAGTTCGTTTGTTTGTTCGTTCATTCTTTTGTGTGTTCGTTTGTTCGTTCGTCTGTTTGTTCGTTTGTTCGTTCGTCTGTTTGTTCGCTTGTGGGTTCGCTTGTTTTTTCGTTAAACGTATGTGTTTTACTGTGAGTATGTTTTTGTTTATTTGCTTTCAAGCTTTCGTCAACACAAAATCATCTATTTTTTTAAAACGTTCATGATCAAATTGTTTTAAAACTGTTGATCTGCTTGATAGATTATTTAAAACTTTTTTAACTTCTGTTTTAGCTTTATTATGTTTATTCTTTGCTGCTACTAATAAATATACATTATATGAATGTATTTATGCTGGTGTGTGTATTTGACGTAATTAAGTGTAAAAAAAACATTCCACGCATGCTATTGTCAGGAATTATTACGTATACAGCCATAAATATGCATATGTGTACGTGTCTTAATACATGTAGACACACATACAAACATAAATAAAGACATACGAACATACAGTTAGACAGACATCCGTACAGACGCATGTAGTACAGAAATATGCAGCGTACATTTCGACGTGTTTATTGCATCTCAGAAGATCATATACATTTCACGCATCATGGAAACTCCTTGCAATCTTCTACATTTTCCACTCTCCCTCTCTCTCTCTCTCTCTCTCTCTCTCTCTCTCTCTCTCTCTCTCTCTCTCTCTCTCTCTCTCTCTCTCTCTTGCTCACTCGTTCGCTCTCTTTCAATCTCTCACTCTCACTTCACTCACTTGAAATTTTTTGAATTCTTCATCAAATAAATTTTCCCTCCACCGCGAAACAAATAAATGTTGGAAACCTGGCAAGTGAAATCATTGATTGATGAAAAAAGTGGTGTGCTTTGGAGCTGTCCTTCTTGTGTTGTGTGAAGTCGGTGTTGATGATAACCGTTGTGTGGCGTGTGGTAACACTGATAACTGCTGTGGATCGTGTGTGATGTGTGGTAACACTCTTGGCTGCTGTGGATCGGGTGCGGTGTGTGGTAACACTGATAGCTGCTGTGGATCGTGTATTCGATACTGGTAAAAATAACGGCGGCAAAGTAGATAGACGATGATGGTGATTAAAATGATGATGACGAAGATGGTGGGGATTAAAATGATGATGATGATGATGATGATGATGATGAATGATGACGACGACGCCGCCGAAAGTGACGTCACCAATAGAAAGTGTAGTAAGTGAAGCTCTTATTGAATTAGTTCAATCGACAGTCGTTCAAATTGGAAGGACTCGGTCGCACAAGCATTTAATCATTTCAGTTACTGTTCAGTTACTGTGTGTGTGTGTGGGTGGGTGTGTGTGTGTGTGTGTGTGGGTGGGTGTGTGTGTGTGTCTGTGTGTGTGTGTGTGGGGCTGTTGTGTGCAATTTTGCCAGTTGCCGGTCGTTATAATGAAGATGGGCGAGAAAGACGGCGTAATGGTAATAATGGAAATAGTGAATGTGGGGTGGATGATGTTGGTGACATTGATGGCGATAATAAAAAGTCAGATGATGATGATAAAAATGAGAGAAATGATGATGACGATGATGATGGTGAAGACGATGACGTGGTAATGAAATTGAGTAAATTAAGGGTCATAGCGAAAAAGGAAATAATCAAATTATGATTAAAACAACAAATGATAAGAGGCTGATGATGATAAGTCAAAAAGCTGTTAAATTGAGAACAAGAAAGAAAAAAGAAGCCGTAAGTGACGATGACGATGATGGTAGCTTTTAAACTCCTCTTCATGATGAAAATGATGTTGGAACATTAAAAATTGATCAAAGCAAAATAAAAATTAACACAAAAAAGAATTATGACGATGAAATGGACTTCAAACATAGAAACAAAAGTATCAAGATTTTTAATCTCATCAATGTAGAAAAAAGGATAGGGAAAAAATTTAAGGTAATCTTACAGTTATAACATATAACAGCTACAAGTTGATCAAGCCAGCTCTCCTTCCAAACATTGGAAGATATAGGAGAATAGAGCTCAGTGTCATAATCTTCAGAAGTTTCAAAACTAGCCATAACAACAACTTTTACAAAAATAATATTGAATAATGTTTTTTCCAGCAGTTTTTGTAGAAAGAATGGCTGTAAAGTATAAATTTATTTCACTTGGTTTTGGATTGCGAAAAATATGGAGTGAAACGAAAGCTCTAGCAGAAGATTTTGAGTTGAATTATAAAGAAAGAACCGTACGAGATAATCTTGCTGTAATAAAACAACCGTTCGATTTGTTTTTAAATCTGCCAGTAATGATATCGAGACCCACGTGTAAGTACACATTGCATGGATACACGCAAATGAAGACACACACACCATACACACAACACACGCACACACACATACAGACGCGCGCGCACACACACACACACACACACACACACACACACGAAGCAAAGAATAATGCAAGCGATGATGCAAATAATAATGCGGGAGAAGAGGACGTCAGAAGAGTCACAAACATCGAACAACCATGCCAACCACTGTTAGGACATAAATATTAATTAGCCCAACATTAAATTTTCCTCTTGCATTGTCTGCCTACTCATTCAAACTTCTGCAGTCTCCTTTATTCCTAATTATAATTTAATGCGTGTCCTGATAACAGTTTAAAATTTCGAAAAATATTTTCATAGAAGTATTTTATTTTATATTATTTAAATTTTAAAAAGAATGATTCAGAAAATTATGATCAGTGACAATGTTGGTTAGGCTGCATTGTTAGTTTTTTTGAAATTTTTCACTTAAAACACTCAAAATATTGTCAATCAGGCTTTCAAAAATCGTACATGATATGTAGCGATATAATGTAACGTAAGCCATTCATATCAGAAAAGTTAAGAGAACAGTGGTACAGAGTATAGTTATCTGCCTCTGTCTACCTCACGCTCCTATTTTTGTTAAATCTCATCAATGAAACTGTAAAATTTTTGATGTAACTAAATCCAACGACGTCTGGCAAGAACAAAAAAAAATTAAAACCAAATAAAATGAGCAGAAAATTCTTGAAGGATATCAACGTAGGAGTCATTAAGAACCTGCCATTTTGTTTAAAAATTCGGAGCAATTTGTGAAGCGTTAGAATAAAATGTAGAGAAACTTCAATTATGAAAAAAAGTTTCTTGAAAATTAGAAAAAATTAAAATTTTCCTATTACAGAAAAAATTAAAATTAAACCCATAAGATCTTTATAGATAGATTTCGGGGACGGATTTCAGCAAAAGCGCCGGCTTGGGGCGGCGACTTTCCAACAGCGATGAAGAAAAATTTTTTGCATAACTCTTCTGATGAACATTTGTTCTCTCACCACAAATCAGTTCAAAAAGCGGTCCTTTTTTTATTTGAAACGCGCTGAGAGTTACCAGAAGTAAATGTTACCACAATGCTTGAGAAATTTTAATTTTCTTGCAATACTCTGAATTGAAAAAACCCCCCTTTTTTCCCCAATGAATCACTAAAATAAATAGAATTAGAAAAAAATACAAGAAAATAAATAAAATATTTACATGTATGCATGTATTACGTATATTGTATATAAACATCGTTAGCGCGATCCATTGAAAACGATCCTTTGGTTAACTATATCTTGTATACAACAAAACATGTTATGTCAAGCATGTTATGTTCAAAATTGTTATGTTCAAATATTAAACATAAAAATAATAAGTTAACAAACCCGTTTTTTGCAAAGCCGGTCCAGAGTGCCATAATTTTAGCACTAAGTCTTTTTTCACTTGAAGAGTATTTTGAATGAGGCTTGAAGGCCTCTCCGAAGACAAACATGATTTCATCGCCATGCAGGACCCCCATCCAAGCAGGCCAGGGATTCGTGCTGTAACGCTGAGTAAAATGGTACATGTAGACATTCGCACCACTTGAAGCATAGAACTTGGCAAACTGGTTGATCGGGCAAATGAAATGGTAGTCTGCGATAGCGGCATCTAGCGCCTCCAAATTTAAAGAAGCATTTCCTTCATCAAGCCAGTTTGAGTATTGAAATTGGATGGATTTCAACAACAATGGATGAATTAATTGGCCGTGTGGTGGGTGGAAATGGAATATTTTTTTTATGCTTTCTAAATAGTCCATTCTTGACATTTTTATTGGTGTTTGATTTAGCAGAGCCATCAATTCATACATAAGAAAAAATGTTCCTTCATTTTTGGTGGTCCCAAGTAGAAGTGGACAACGCTTGAACTTCCCTTTTTTGAGCAATTCTTCAGGGTGTTCAGGAAGAAATGACCCGTCAATAACTGGAAGAAATGGTATTCTCAAAAAACCTGTTATTATGAATTGTTTATATGCTAAAACCTGTTCTGGAACGTTCCGCAAACAGTCCGACAAACTTTCAGGATCAGTAGAGCTGCAGTTCATTGTTTTAACTGCAAAGTCGAGAGCCCGACGTTTACCTTCCTTTGATGAAATAACAGCACAGGGTATGTTGGCGGTACCACTTTGAAGGATGGCTCGTTGAAATTTATTCTGACTCAAGGGAGAAAGAAGATGCATACTCACACTAATTGCTCCTGCGCTTTCACCAAACAGAGTGATGTTTTCAGGGTCTCCTCCAAAATATTTAATATTACGTTGGATCCATTCAAGAGCCATCAGTTGATCAAACAAGCCAACATTTCCTGGAGCAGAAGAATGGTTGAACGCTAGAAAACCAAAGACTCCGACTCGATAAGCAATAGACACTACAATTACGGAATTACTTGCTGCCAGTATCTTACCATCGTAAATCCCTAAAGTCGTAGCTCCACTAATAAATCCGCCTCCATGTATCCAGACCATGACTGCTAATTTGTGCAATTTTGATGTTGTTTCTGGAACCCATATATTTAAATATAAACAATCTTCACTTAACGTTGTCGTTGGATTCCACATATTACTACCAGGAAATTCAGGACCAAAAACGTTGTCTGGCAATTGAAAACAAGAATTTGGTAATTTTGTAGCATCGTATACACCTTCCCACCTGTCAACCGGTTGCGGATGTCGAAAGCGTAATTCCTTCACTGGAGGTTTGGCAAAAGGAATGCCAAGGTAGGCGTCTATTGAAGTGTCAGTGTAAGGTTCATGAACGTGGACCCCTCTCACCCTACCACTTTCGGTGTTGACAATTAGATCGTTCTGGGCGTCGACTGTAAAAATTTGGTAGCAGCAGACGACTGCTAAAAAAGTTTGGGCTGGTAACATATTATCCGCAGCTGGTAACAACAGTTTCACGATGTTAATGAAGTAAATATTTTAATTAGCAAAACTTTAAACTGAAAGTGTTTTCACTTCCTAAATTTTTAACAACGAAGTTTTTAAAAAACTTCGTTTTCACTTTTAGAAAAATGACAAAATAAAATGATCGAGTTATTTGGAGAAAAATTTAAACAACGAATGCAGCATAAAAATGTTTTCAATTGAGCTGCAGGCATGATGATCTTTTGATATCATTCTCGTATTATATATAACAGTGTGTTGATGCTATCATTATGGCATGTATAGTTGTGTAAGCATAAGGAGCAAGTTCATCCAAATATTAGATCGAGGTTAAATTGTTTTGCAGCATAAATATATTGGATGTTGTCGCAAGCATAACTTATTCATACCAATCAGTAAGACATTTACAAGGAATACAACAAATTTATTTAGAACAGTTAGAAAAAATATTACTAAAAAAAGGGCATTCAACTATTAAGTTCTCACTTTTACATCAACTTCACATGTTTGTTTGTTTTTTTAGTTCAAGTCTTATCTAATCGATTTATAGTTCAAGTTATATAACAAATTTTTAATATTTATTTTTTACTGAGTCTAACGTAGTAACAAATTCATCCAGCTAACGGTACAAAAAATTTTTTTTCTTGCAGTGCAAGCATAAAAAAATTCTAAAAATTTCCATTAACCAGTAGAGATCTAGTAGTTTAAAATTTATCCTTGACAGGATGGCAACACTCACACTAGCATGGTTGGTTCATGGGTTCAAAGTTCAACCCAAGACAAGATGATGACAATATTGAAAGCAAACTCTACCTAACTGGGAAAATAGTACATTTTATGATAGGTACCTCACATGAAAATCGATCTGCCCAATATTTGTCAGCTGTAGGTGTTTCCTGAATAATTTTTTCATCCATTTAATTATAATCTTCTATCTTGAAAATCTGATCAAAATTTTATTTCGCAAAAATTTTGCAGCAGATTCGGTGTTGTGTTATAATATTTGGGTTTATGATTACTCTCAATCACTAGGAATTATTTTGTGGTTTGCTTGCTATAATATGTAAATCAATAAATAAATCATTTATAAATTGGCAGTTCATGCAACTTTAAGATTTAAAAAACAAATGCGAATGTTCTTTTGATATCGCTAGTAACCAGACTACTCCTATCTGTGCAAACACACTGATGTGCGAGAACATGTTGACGTTCGAACGTGCCTGTGCCCCACTCAAACGACTACAAACTCACACATCCACTCGGACTCCAATCCTACGTTCATTACTTATTCAGTACACAGGACAGACTTCTGTGCTGGCAAATAAAAGAAAAACAAACAATCGGGAATCGTGAACTGTCGTCGGGAGAAAAAAGGAATCATAACAAACTTTGACAATGAAAATGGATTAATCGTTTGAGTCATTTGATGGGAAACAAATTTTGAACACAAATTATAAGTTTTCCATTTTTCGTTTTTATTTACTTTATGTTCATCAACAAACAATAAATACCCGTATTCTTTCGTTTATGAACCTATTGACCAATTTACCACTTAATTAAAATTGTCATGCCAAAAAAATTCTAAAAAATGAAACGCCAAAACGTCTTCTGTGTTAAAGATAACATCAACAATAAGTTAAAATTCTAACAAATTTAATTAACGCCCCAAATGAAGACACACGGTTATATATTTTTGAAGCATGTTAGCATTGGCTTTCATGCTATAAATTGTTTGACTTTGGTTTTATTTCAAAAGCGCTTGAACACACTGTGGCATGAAAATCATGGGAGTGCTTTGATTGGCTTCTTGCTTCGAAGTCCTTTGAGAAGTCGGCTTGAATAATTATCGCCCTGAGAAATTGTGCGAGTGCCTGCTCTATCAATTACGTACACGATCTACATTCTAACTAAAAAAATGCAGTGCTAATTAAATTACGAAATGTAAAAATTCGTGCTACGACTCATGATATTTATTTTTTTGTTTGTTTATTTATTTATTTGTTTGTTTAATAATTTACTTTTTTGTTTATTCATTTGCTTGCATGGTTTTGCATTTACTAGTGATACTTCTATAAAGTACGTACCTTTCTTCGTTTCAGTTTTTTATCGCTTCGTAGACGTTGCTCTTTGAATTTTTTTTAGTTGAATTAAGTGACTAATTAAATAAAAACACTAATACAAATACAAACACCCCCTTATAACATGAAATGATAATATATTTAATTACTCAGCGCACTCTTACTCCCATTCATAACCACTCACAGATTCACTTACTTCTCCAACTTCATTCACCTTTCCATCTTACATTTTATCTGTCAACACGGCTAACGGTGCATTTGCTTCATCAGCGTACACACGCTCGGATGAGCAGAACATATGAGCAACTAATTAAATCTTATATGCATGGTTAAATGCTGGACAATTGAAAACTTCGATTCTTGATCAGAGAAACTACATTTAAGTCTCTGGTTATCTATTGCCAGATCTTTCAAAAGACAGATTACTGAACACTTTTTGGTGAAAAGATTATTTTGTTATTGAATGAGTGACATCAAAAATATTATCCAATGTCTATTTGCAGTCATTCAAAATCAAATCGATCATCAATGTTTATAAAAAATTTAAAAAATTATCATCTGCCGGTTTGTATGATCTGCTAATTTGTTTTTGCACACTTAAACATAACATTTTTGTCAAATAAAAAATGAATACGGAAGATTATTAAATTTAAGGAAATTTGTGTGAAATAAATTTTTCACTGAAATGTATTTTTTACATAATTTTTTATTTGTTTTAATTTCTGACAATAATGGTTTGGTAACATGCCATCTAGGTATGTGCTCAACTGTTTTTTAAAAATTCAATTCGAAATTTTTTTTCGAACCTTACAAAATTTGAAATAAAACAAAATTTTGGCAAAACAAACGTGACTAACCCTGTTTTGGCAAAGTTAACCCAATATTCCGTCATGATTCGACTAAGCTTTTTATCGTCTTCGCTGTAATTTGCGAGCGATTTCAACGCTTCTCCAAAGACAAACATGATTTCATCGCCATGCAAGACTCCCATCCAAGCAGGCCAGGGATTCGTGCTGTACCGCTGTGTGAAGTAGTACATGTAGACGTTCTCTCCAAGTGAAGCATAAAGTTGAGCGAACTGGTTGACTGGACAGATGAAGTGATATTCGGAAACTGCGGCATCTAATGCTTGAGTGTTCAGAACGTAGTTGTCTTCATCAAGCCAGTTTGCATATTGGAATTGGATTGATTCCATGACAAATGGATAGGTTACTCTATTAGGATGCGGGTGGGTAAAAAATAATCTGTTCATGCTCTCCAAATAATCTGTCTTAGTCATTTTGATTGAGGTTAGATTCAGCCAATCGGTTAATTCATAAATGAGAAAAAAAGTTGCTTCGTTTTTGTTGCTACCAAGTAGAATTGGGCAATGTTTGAAATTTCCCTTTTTGAGTATTTCCTTGGGATGTTCAGGAAGGAAAGATCCATCGATGACCGGGATGAATGGGAATTGCATGATACCTCGAGTTATGTACTGATGCTCCGCCAGAATATAATCTGGAACTTCACGTAAGCAATCGACTAAAACTTCTATATCAGTGTAGTTACAGCTCATAGTTGCAATAGCAAAATCAATGCCTCGACGTTTAGCTTGTTCCATAGTTGTGAACGCCCAGGGCATGTTGGCAACTCCGCTTTGCAGGATGGCTCGTTGAAATTTACTGTGACTCAATGGAGAAAGAAGATGCATGCTTATGCTTACTGCACCAGCGCTTTCACCAAACAGAGTGATGTTTTCAGGGTCTCCTCCGAAATATTTGATATTACGTTGGATCCATTCAAGAGCCATCAACTGATCAAACAAACCAGCATTTCCTGGAGCAGAAGGGTGATTTAGAGTCAAAAAACCAAAAGCACCAACACGATATGCCACGGAAACTACAATTATAGAACTGTTTGCTGCCAGTATCTTTCCATCGTATACATTCAAAGTTGTGGTTCCACTGTAAAATCCACCTCCGTATATCCAGACCATGACTGCCGATTTGCGCAATTTTGGTGTTGTTTTTGGAACCCATATGTTTAAATATAAACAATCTTCACTCAGTTTTGTTGTTGGATTCCAAGCACTGGAGCCTGGAAAATCTGCCCCGAAGACTGTGTCCGGCATTTGGAAACAAGAATTTGGTAACCTGGTGGCATTGTAAACTCCTTCCCACTTGCCGTACGGTTGTGGATGTCGAAAGCGTAACTTTTTCACTGGAGGTTTGGCGAATGGAATGCCAAGGTAGGCATCTATTGGACTGATAACGCTTGGTATGTGGAATCTGTGCCCTCGCACCAAACCACTTTCCGTGTTGACGATGAGATCGCCGTGTGAACGAATTTTATGTAGTTGGTGACATCCAATGGCTGAGAAAACTATTAAAACTATTACCAATTCAATTTTGAAATATCCAATTTGAAGTGCAACTTTAAGGTTATTTAAAAACTTCATTTTCCAATTCAACGGCAACAAATTATGAACAATAATTGACTCATTAAAACGTTGAATAACAACGATTTAACGATTTTTTATTCAAGCAATCTGTATTTTTTTTCGCTTTTATTTTTTGCAGTCTGCCATACATTACCATTAGCTGATTTTATTAAATTCTTATAAAACTAAACTCTAAAAATATTAAATATACTGTAGGTATGATAAAAGTAGAAAAAATAAAATAACATCTTTTAACTTTACGACGGCAACAATTTGTAGCGAAAAATTTATTATCAATAACGAGCAAAATTTTGAATTTTTCAATCCGCGTTCATCAGAGCAAGAGGTTTAGGCTCTTATTCAGGCAACAAACAGTGGAGCGCTGCTGACGAACGAGCGTCTACTTCTTATATTGCCCTCACTCGACATGCATCTCTGCTTACATGGGTCTGTTTGCGCGTTTTGTTTTAATGTTCCTTCACCTTTCGCAGACGTTTGTGATGAGTTGTCATATAATTAATTTTTATATACAAACGATTTTCAAATTTTCATTTTAAAATTTTTTTTTGACATACAATGATTAATTAATCTTTGTTATATTTGCATGCAATTATTATTTTTAATTCAATTTACCAGCCAACACAACTTTCTAATATTTTCAATTGTTACTAAATTGTTTTTTCCATAAGAGACTGTATTAAAACCACTGTTGCAAAATTTCTACAAACCATTGGCAAACGTTTACGGTGCCAACTCGATTGTTAAAAATGAACCGGAGTGAAGTTTATGATCTCTTCAGCGGTTATTACATCGTAATGCTTTACCAATAACTTATAATCCTGAATATTTACAATAAGATAGTAATTATGCCTATTCAAAATGTGCTAAATACTAAATTAAAAACTATCAGACAGTCAAGGCAGTCCATGGTGTAAAAAGAAGCAGACGAGAAATTGTGGAATGGTGGATAAATTGGATAAGAGTTCAACGTTGGTTAGCCTGCATACGTAAGAAAGTAGATGTACGTATAATGTGCCGTTGTGGCGAATAGTCGGATGAACTGAAACGTAAAAGAACGAGAATTGAATCAAACAAGCCGACAATGCCAACCGACAGTCGGTACATTAGGTGCATCGTTTGTCACATTTATTCTTTATCGACACGATATATCTTTCTCGATAGTTCTCTTTTTATCCGCCAGCGTGCTTGTATGTCCAAGTGACACAATTGGATGAATAAAATTGAAACTAAAGTAAGTTAGACATATGTGGGAACTAAATTTTGATACACGTTACATGTAAAACCTATTTATAAGGGAGAAAAACCTATTGGAATTTTCTTGCGAGTGTGGTGAGTTAACATGCGGAGTAATATATTTTGCACTGTGTTTCTTCAATCAGCGCTCGTTCGCCTTTCTGCGATATGTTCTTTCTCTCTCTCTCTCTCTCTCTCTCTCTCCCTCTCTCCCTCTCTCTTTTTCTTTTCTCCTATTTTTCTATTTCTGATAACATATTCGGTATACACAACATAAGGCTTCTAATTTATTTTCAGTGATATAAAAACCTTCCTTCCAAAACTTTTTTAATTAAAATTTTTACTTCTATGTTATCTAAAAATAATTCAGCTTAGATATTTTACAGGAATCAATAACCTTACTAGTTCAGAAAACCCAATTCTATACTTTTGAACCAGATTTAAAAGTCAAACTGCATTTTCTTCTTTCTCGTGCCTTATCCTCTCAAGACATTGGCGACCATCGACCTCCACAAAACCCGACCTTTAACTCTTTGTAGTAGATGAAATGTGATAATATTCAGCAAGTGATATAAGGACTTCACGAATGTTATTCTTGTTGCATACTGCATATGTACTTCAAAATGTTTCTAACAGAGCAAAATTCGACAAATAGCGTTGGATAATTTGTGATTGGTTTGATTTTGATGCTCTTATGCATTTATAATTTTAGATGTCATTCATTCGCGTGTTGCCAAAACATCGGTGAAGAAAATAGTTTTGTATTATTGTTTCATTCGTGTTTCAAATTTTCAATCCGTTTCTAGTTGAAAACTCTCTAATGATATTTCAACCAATAACTTTTCACAGTTTTAAATATTATAATTTTGCTGAATAGTCTGAAATTTAACTAATTGATTGAGTAGTGAAGACGGTGTAATTGTTAGGACGGCTGGTCCTTCTGTTGCACTGGTTGGATTTGAATGCAAAGAGATCCTCGCGTGTCACCTATAATGTGTGCGTGATGCGTAGTTTAAAAAATAAATTGAGAAAAAAATTTGTATTCAATCAATTTGATGTTTTAGCATTTTGAAAAATTTACTGAATGAAATATGTACAGATAAAACGAAAAACACCATCGCATTTAATTTCAATTTAATTCAGTCCACTTTGGAATGGTGGTGACGGTGATGGTGACATTTTTTGAGGGAAAAACTGGAAAGAAATTAGTTAGCTAATGGCTCCCAGAAGATCTTCATACGTTGAAACCTCATGAATCAAATTTTTTAACATTTCCTGACTTATCTGAATGCTAAATGATGCAAAAAAAGTAAATCACTCTTTGTTGGAGAATGAAAAATTAAAACAAATTCTTAGAAATTAAGTAAATTTTGATTATGACGCTTCACTAGGTAATATATATTTTTTAAAATCTTTTCTCACATTTAAAATAATAAAATTTTTCATTGTCATTAAAAGCTTGAAAAAAATTTTAAACTTGAGTAAATAAAAATAAAATGAAGAAAAAAACACAGGTAAAAGAAAGATATTTGATTGCACGCTCCATTATATTTTTTTCCTTCCTACATATGCCTGTGTGTACAACATTCAGACATGAGGAGAGGACATGCGTCACCACACACACACACACACACACACACACACACACACACACACACACACACACACACACACACACACACACAACACACACGCACACACAACACACACATTCACACACGAATGTACAAACTACCTAGAGGTACGATGAAATACGTTGTGATGACTATATTACTCAATGGTACTTCTACATGCTCCTTTCAAATGAAATTATTAAAATGTTAATGCTTAGAAAACCTCATGTCAAAATTTTTATGAATCTTAATGTAGAAGCAACCGCTGAAATTTGAAACACAAATTTCAAACGAAAATCAAAACTTATTTCACGATCGAAACATAAAATTTGTAATTTGTAAGAAATTTTTTCGAAATTTTAAAAATTTTTCACAAAAAAATGAAGCAAAAATGATCTCGTTAAATTTTTACGTTTAAGATTTTGAATATTTACATTGAATCTCATTCACAATCCATTTCACAACGTGATACTTTAAAAAACCAAATTTCATAAAGAACACTTGTTCATCGCAGCGGCGGAATCAAATATGAATTCGAAATAAAAAATTAAAACTTAAATTAGGAAAATAATTTACTGAGAATAAAAATTAATTGAAATATAAAATTTTATTCGGTTGTTGTTGGATAATAGAAGCACTCACAAGTTTCATGCAATCAGGAAAAAATTCATAATCTCAATCAATTAGAGTGTGTCAGATGCATGGAGATGTCTGCAGCAGACCTAATTGCCTCAGCAACTTTTCCATAATTATATTTTTGCTGCTTGTAAACTGAAAAAAGTTTTTTTTGAAATAATGAAGAATAAAAGAAAAGTTGTAATTATTATCATCAATTGTTGATACCGAAGTTAAAAAATTTAAATGAATCTATGTCATGAATCTAAAACATATAGATGTTATAGATGCTATGTAGATGTTATAATAAAACTTTAAAGAAATGTGGAAACAACAAAATGTATGGAAGCCAATTTGATATTTTTTCATTTGCTTTTTGCAGGCACTTGACAACCTCGGTACTTTGCACGTACACATATACAAAAGTACTCACACGTTCACACAGGTACACATACATTTACACATATAAACATACATACACGCACGCACATCTATCTGAGAGTACGAAAAAAACTCACATAAATACACATTTTCACGTACATTCACACGTTCACAAACAGACGTACAGGTAGGTACGTAGGTACTGAGCAATGACAATAATAACAGACGGTCTTCAGTCGATCAAATTTTAAATCTCACTAGCTCTCTTCTGATTTCTACTTCACGTGCGCAAATATTTACGCGTAGGTGTGCGCGCGTGTGTCAGCGTTTCTGTTACAATGTGAAACCGACTGGACTTAATAAAAATGTCCCCAGAAACAACTTTTCCATAATTATATTTATCCGATCTAACTTCTCTAAAATGCTCCTCTTTTCTCATAGTGGAATTTTTTCGTTAAAATTTTTAACATTAATATCATTAAGTTTAGTCGTTAATATCATTAAAATTTATTTGTATCCCGAATCTCGACCTCGCCCGATTTGTCCCATCCTAATACTTCCTTTTGAACTCTTATCATTAACTTTCATGAGTACTATTTATTCTTAATCTGCTTTAATGAATTGTTACATAACTTCGATCAACATGTTCATTTAATGTTCGTCCGTTTATATATTCTTAATTGAATTTATTTATTTATACGAGCGTTGTGAATGTTCTATCAATAAATTTGCTCAATTTAATTCTTACTTTCCACGTGTGTGGTTGATGTTGAAGCGGTGGCCTTTACAAGTGTTTTTTCATATTTGGTCTCCGAAATTCATATAATTGCTCTTTTCTTTACTTGTACTAGTTTGCAATCTTTTGGCAGTGAATGAAATTTTGAATTTGTATAAATGTGTGTTTGTGTGTGTGTGTGCCCACCTTGCTTATCTGAGCGACGAACGTCGTGTTTGACCTACGTTTAAAATGCGTTTACGTGGTACCTTTGTCGTTTGGTGACCTTTTTTAAATTACTCATTTCGAATAACATGGAAGTATCTGCGGTATATATTTCATTTATTTTTCGCATCTTATCTGCTAAAAATTTCTAAAATATAAATACTTAAACAACAAATTTAAATACTTAAAATACTTGTCTATCGCGTCAATAAGAAGAAACTTTTTAACAACTTCGCAAAAATGGAAAAAATGTGGTTAATGTCATTGTAAAGTTTTTTGTATCATAAATAATAACAGTTACTAAAGTAAAGACATTTTTACACATATATATAGAAATTAGTTGTAGTAATAAACTAATAGTAGAAATAGTAGTTGTAGTAGTAATAGTAGTAGTAGTAGTAGTAGCAGTAGCAGTAGTAGTAGCAGCAGCAGCGGTAGACGACAAGAAGCGGTAGTATTTGCCAACTGTGCTCACAATGCTGAGACGCTATGTCAACAGAAAAACAAATACGTTGTATGCATGCAGTCGCGTTCTGAGAAATTAAAAAAATAAATTCAAACCCGGGAGAGGAAATAATTGAAAGTATGAATATTGAATCATATAAGTATGTAAATCGGGTGGTACTTCTCTCTCTCTCTCTCTCTCTCTTTCTCTTCATAATTCTGACTAAACCATTCATAATTTAGTGATTGTGAACATTTATAACCCTTCTTTTAATACTCATCAGTACTCATTTTATCATTTCGTAGTTTGATTGTGGTGAACGTTTAGGTAGTAGTAGTAAGTTGCAGAAGTAAACTGTGGCAGCGAGCGCCAGCAGCTGCATATTCATATGCAGTAGCTTTGTGAGCAGCAAATGCAGGGAGGCAATGATGGAAGGAATGTGTTTTCCTCGGGCGGATGAGCAAGACTGAAGCTGGCGGGAATCTCGGGGGTATAATTTGGTTGGTGGAGGCGTGATGTTTCTATGATTACATACGTCGTTTTTCTTTTTCTTCTACCAGTTTCTCGCATTTTGTTTGCTTTATAAAATAACGTTGCGTAGGCGTTGTTCCTGGATAGTAGGGCTGCATGTGTGTGGAGAAAAAAAAATTTTATCTGTTCCTTCGTTCGTTCAACTTTTTTTGTTGTTTTTTATTTATTTATTTATTAGACGAGTAACTCAGTTTTTGCGTTCGTTCGCTCGTTTGAGAATTCATTTATTTGTTCGCCTAAATTTTTAAATATATTGGCATATTTTCATTTCATGCTATGTTTTGTAGCTGTTGTCATACATATCTCCATACTTTCATTCATAACTTTATCTTATAAATTCAGTGAAATCCCATGGCTTTGTTGTTTCACTTGAACTGTTTTTCCTGTTCATGTTAAATGTGCTAGTATAGAGTGTTGATGACTTTTTTGATATTAATGTTTCTGGTGTTATTGTCAATAATGTTGTTCAATATTTAAATTAAATAATAAGACATATGTTAAATGACTAGAAATGAAATCATAGCGAAGAACGTGAGAGTAACATGAAAAAGTTTCAAGCGCGCGTTTGAGTATTCTGTAACGTACATTCGCATACATTTATTCATTCGCATTTGCCTGCTTGCGTGCGTGTATGTGTTTGTACTCCACGGTATGTACAAATTTGTATGAACATTTGTACACTGCGTACACTTATTTAATCATAATTTCATTGATTGCATAAATGTAGAGTTCGTAATCAACAAAATAAAAACTGCTTGATGGACACGAGCAAACTGGCTTAATACAATAAATATGCTTCAGTGAGCAATGGAGCGTTGTGATTCAGCGCAGAGAAGTCATCACAGCAAAAATATTTTTTCCTTCACTGCTCGGCGTTTGTTCGAATGAAATTTCAATGACCACCAAAATTAATGTATGAAATAATTTCGAATCCAGGCAACTTGAGACAACGCAAAACGCATACAATAACGAAAAGACTACTTCTAACAAAATTCCAAACAACAGTTCAACAAGCGTAATTATAGCAAACCTTAAAATTTGAAATAAACTATTTTTTATGCAATAGTAAAATACCATCGCGTTACGAATTCACCCGCAAAGGAATTCTCGCATACGCAAACGCATTCAACGTAAATGCGTACATTGCATCTATCTATACATCTGCTTAATACACGGCAATGAATTAATATCTATATTGAAAAATATATTGACAAAGCAAAAAGATGTAAAATCAGGTCTATTCATGCATACAAACAATTGAAAGCCTCCAACGCTCACACAGATTGCCAACCACAATCACACATGTGGTCTCAGGTCTATGCACATTTTGGCTTTAAATTAATTCATCCATTTTTATTTCAATTATTTATTTATGTATATATTTTAAAATAAATTTGTGAGGAGAGGTGCGTTTTTGCAAATAAGTTCTTCATGTTGAAACTTCCAAACAAAACATAACAAGGACCACTTTTTATATATACCAACGCCAATTTGTGGGTTGTTTAAAAAATAAATAAAATTACATTTTTTTGATAATGTGTCAAAGAGATTTTTAATCTAAAAAATAATATTCCAAACGTTTTTTGTCATTCTATTTTTAAATGACATTTAAATGTTTTGAAAGTTTCAACCTTTAGTTTAAAAAAACATTTGTATTAACTTTGGGATAGAGAAAGCATAAAAGAAATTGCGTTAGCCAGCAATAAAACGCCATAAATAAATGAAAGATTTGGAGTTGTGTGTCGTTGAGAAGCCAAAGACGTTGTAAATTTGTTGCTAGGACTTTTAATAAAATTATTATTGTATTTATTCTGCCTTTTTTTAATATTCCAACTACTTTGAATCAAGTGAGTTTTCCTCTAATTCAAATCAATGTAATCAGAACCTTTTTAAACATTAAGAATCAATTTCTTTAACTCAAACCCATGGGCAGAGATAAGAAGACCTCGTCAATCAATTTTGCTATACAGACATTATCTTACATTTTTGTATCTTAGTTGAATATATACAACACAAAAGTATATACATAAGCATTAAAGTATATACATACACTGTTTATCACAGAAATGTACAATTTCTGTTCTGACTGCAGGCAAGTGTTAATGATTTAATATTTTTGATGTAAAGCTCTCCTTCCAAGGCCAGTGTTTACGCGTTGATATATTGAGATGGGAGGTTGCGCTATGTGCAAGAGTATGAAAATATTATTTGTTGGTTCGTTCGTTTGTTCGTTTGTTCGTTTGTTTGATTGCTTGTGTGTTTTTAAATATTAGCCCGAATTTTCTGAGTAGTTGTATGTTTTTGTATGTATGTTTTGGGTTCGGGTGCATGTGTGAAGGTGTTAATTTTATGTAGGCTTGATCAAAGTGTTTTTATTTTGTCGGCTAATTGAGCCTTGTTGTATCTTACGCCTCGTCATCCATCAATTTGTAACTTGCATTAATGTGTTGTTGACAGAATATTTGTATTTTCACATTATTCTTGCTCTCATGGTAGATACTGTATATATATATTTAGCAATACAAAATATATATCAAATATTGATGTTCCCCCGTTCAATATCTTTTCACTTTGTGATATTTTTATTATCATTATTGTAAATAAATAAGTTTGTAGCATTATTTCAATCTTGACCGTTATCACAAGTTTTGCATCTTAATTCACTTTCTTTATAATTTTTTATCGTTTTCAACATCAGTCTAATTATCATTAATGTTAGCATTTATGTCATCATTACGCCATCAATACGTCATGGCATTGTAAGGAAGTATGAGACGCAGCGGCAGACTTGAAGTTACAACCTGAAATCAGTGCTTACCTAATTGTTAGATTGCTGACTGACCCATGTCACATCTGCATATGAACCTCCCATTCATCAGTAGCACTCACAAACGAAGTCTACATGATTTCAGCCACTACTACTACTACTACTACTACTACTACTACTACTACTACTACTACTACTACTACTATTACTACTGCTACTACTGCTGTTGCTGCTGCTGCTACTGCTTCTGCTAAAGTTGCTACTATTACATCTACCCCAACTACTACTGCAATTTTTACTGATGCTAAAGACATTACTGCAACAATAATCACATTTTAAGCACTGCATTCATCTTCAACACAAGCGTCATCAATTTTTAAAAATTGTAACTATTTATATGTTGGGTGGTGGTTATCTCGCGGTTCCGACCTTAAACCCCCTCTTTGTGAGCATGCTTCTGTCACTAAAAATGTATATTATGTATTATTATTATTATTATTATTATTATTATTATTATTATTATTATTATTATTATTATTATTGTTCTTATATTATGTTATAAACAAATAAAATTCCACATACACAGAAAACCATATGCACCAGCGATGAATAATCTCGGGACAATAAATGATTATTTCAACTAATCTTCCAACTGCAAAAACATGCAGCGAATAAACGCTCCATGCGAACAATTGTACACTCACATATATTCAAATAGACACTAAACATGTCTATACCAATATATACATCTAAGAATGCATATGGACACATACACACAGATAGATATACAAACGTACACACAAATTAACTTTCAACGCTGTACAAATGTCTATTTTATAACAGGAACGAGTGAAATATTAAATAGATATTTAAACATTTAGCACGTATTTAAATAAACAAGAGATGGCCAAATTACACATTATATTGTAATTTCGATAACAATTATAAATTACATTTATTAAAAGTGCCAAATTACTTAATTACAAATTACCAATTACTTAAAAGTAATTTCGATACAAATTACAAATTACAATTGTAATTGTAATAATTACAATAATTTCGTTACTTGAATTACATTACTGCCCATCTCTGCAAATGGCCGCACATGTGTTTGCGTTCGTAGAAAAACCGATGATGACCTTGCGTTTTCAATCCAGTTTTCTAACTCTCTCACTTCAAAAAAGACGCAAAAAGCAAGCTAATTTGAAATAATTTTCTCGACTTCATACAAAGAATTGCTATTCTATTAACAATTCAATAAATTTATTCAATCTTTTGAGTTTTTTAGGGTTGGTTGGAGGTATGTTTATTAATTTAATAGAAAAACATTAGTTTCGTTGTGTGGCATAATATGATTTATTAGACTGGATAGCGTGTTGCTAGCTGAATAAATATAAAGTAATATTAAAAAGAGTTAATATGCAATGAACTAGGAAGGTCTGTTAGACGGAAAACAATAGAATAATTCAATTTCAAAACATAAAAACCAATCTCAAAAAATTTCAAAATACACTGTTGATATTATTTTTAATCAAAACTTTTTGAAAAAATTTTTTTCTGAAAAACTTTCATTTATCTTAAGTGTTTGTTCGGTTAAACAAATTGTTGCTATTTTTTTCCATCTTCATTTTATAATAAATATAAATGTTCCTACACCCTTTGTGTTAATAAAACGAATGTTTTTTTTTAATTCAAAATCTATCATTCAATCTACGTCAGACAAAACTCATTGGTGAGTTAACATTTGGTTTTTTAAAAATGTTTCGCTTTCAAATACTTTTAAAAAACTATTTTAATGATTTTGAAATTTAAAGAATTGAAGAGCCTCAAATGCTCTTTTGATTGTTCTTTAATTGCGATCGTTTGACGAGCCTCAGAGCGTTCCATTCCATTGCTCCATCTTATTTCTTTTTTTTCCAGTCATTTTGTCTGTTGATGATGTTTTTTCCCTCTCTCTCTCTCTCTCTCTTTCTCTCTCTCTCTCTCTTTCTCTCTCTTCATTTTTTTCACTTTTTCTCTCTTCTATTTCCTCTATTTCATGATAGTATGAAAGCAATGGTGCCGATTTGTTATTGATGGTGAAGATAATAATGAAAAAGAAGAGGAAGATGAAGAAGATGCTGATGAATATGCCATTGTTGTTATTGTTGTTGTGGTTGCTTATAATACTAGTGACATGGACATTTTTGATTTTGTATTTAAACGTTTTTTACCATGCAACGTTTTGGATTTTGTTGCTCTTTTGTTTTCCATGTTTAAATAATTTGATATGTTGTCGGTGTAAGTTTTTAACAATTTAAAAAATATACATACATAAAGAAATGATTCATGCATGTATGTATGCATTAAGAAGAAATTCAGGTAGACAGTCTGTTACATGGGTATTGACGTATGGTTGGGTCTTGGAAGCCTGCACAAATCTATGCACTTGTCGTCGTCATCACTCATCATCACCATCATCTGTATCTTATCATCTGTATCTTCACCATCTTTATCTCTATCTTTGTCATCATTATCTGTACGTTTATCATCTTCACATAACACCATAGTATCATTATTATCATTGTAACATCAAAACATCAACATTTTGATCGCCTATTTTGCATACATCACAAAAACACATCAAATCACAACTTGCATTCAATAGTTCACAAAACTGCTCATAAAGACAGTGACTAGATAGGATTGAGTTTGGCATGTATTTATACATTTATACAAACATAAAAATGGATAAACACTTGGATATCATACGAACGCATACAGAAATACTAGCAGATTATTGCATGAATGCACATATGTATGTAAAAACATAATGCAATGCACGCATGCATACATACATGTGAATGAATTCATACAAACGCATGCATGAATGTGCGTACATGCATATTTGGTAGGAGTGAATTCCTGTTTAAATTTATTCATCAGAGGTGCTTGCATAAGCTCCAGTGGTATTCAGTTCTGGATCCTTGAGAATGTTCTAGAATGTTCGAGAATGTTCTTATTATGATTATGCTGTCTTTGTTGTCCCACGCTGTTAAAATTTTTAACTTTTTTTTTCATTGGAATTAGTTTTTTTCGTTGCAAGTGCATTTTTCAAATTTATTTTTCCCTAAGTTTTTAGTTTAAATTCGATTTTGTGTAACATAAATTAAGAGGTCATAAAGACGTTACTTGAATACATAGATTGAAACAACGTCATCTTCTTCTTCATCGCCACTCTATAATCATGTTCGTCATCACATCACATCAACTCTTATCCTCATCGTCATCTTCGTCGTCATCGTCATCATCTCATTTTTATTCATATTATCATCATTCTTCTCGTAAATAGATTATCTCATTATTTTCATCTTGATAAATTTAAACTAATACTGGAAAAAGCCAAAATTAATAAAATCTGAGAAAATTTTAAGAAGTTACAGAAGTGAATGAGATCAATAAAAAGAGAAAAGAAGAAAAGAAAGTAGAAAAGAAAGAAAGAAAGAGTGAAGGAAATGAAAACGAGAAGAAGGAAAAAAATAAAGAGAGATAGAGAAAAAGAGAGAAAGAGAGAGATCGTGCTGTTTATAAAATGATTGATGTTTAATATGAAATTTTGAATGGGGTAGCCAGTTTTTCAAAATGGCTATTTATCACTCAAACCTCCTATCATCACTGCCAGCTAGTATTGCGCTCTACTAATCATTGCTAGTATTTATTATTACTAATTTTATTAGATTTTGTAGTAGTAGTATTAGTAACAGTATCAGTGTTTGTAGTATTAGTAGTAGTATTAGGTATTATTATTATTGTTATTATTATTATTATTATTATTATTATCATTATTATTATTATTATTATTATTATTATTATTAGTAGTAGTAGTAGTAGTAGTAGTAGTAGTAGTAGTAGTAGTAGTAGTAGTAGTAGTAGTAGTGGTAGTAGTAGTAGTGGTAGTAGTAGAGATAGTAATACGTTGTAGTAGTAGTACCAGTAAGTTGCAGCAGTTGTAGTAGTAAAAGTAGTAGTAGCAGCATTTGCACCAGCAACAACAGCAGCAGTGGTAGTAGTACTAGCAGTAGTAGCAGTATAATTATTGTTATCTATTCTAGAGCAACATCAAACATTTAAATGGCCATGACCGACTGGTCTTAAAAAATGTTTTTTTCGGTCACCAGGTGACCATTATAAATTAGTTTCTATATTTTTATTTTAATTTAGCCGGGAGAGAGCTGAGGTGTGTGTCGTGAATAAATATTTGGAAGGAAGTGAGTTTTGTTCTCCAAATTCTGTTGTTTTTGTGATGTCGTTTTTGTTTCAGAGTTGTTGCTGTTGTTGTTCTGTTATGTCATTACTGATTTTGTGTTGCTGCTGTTGTTGGTGGTGGTGATGTTTCGATGATTTTGTTGTTTTTGTTGTTGTGATGGTGGATGTCGTTGTGATTTTTTAGCTGTTGTTCTGATTTTAGGATCGTTGCTGTGATTGTGATGTAGTATTGGTGCTGTTGTAGCGATGTTGTTGTTGTTGATGTTTTGATGTGTTGATGTTAATGTTTTTGTTGATGTTTTCAATGATGTTATTATGCCGTTAGTTTTGTGGTGATGTTGTTTCCAACGTAAGAGAATCTTGTGATGTTGTTGTCGTTTCGTGAAGTTTGTAATGTTGTTGCTTGTATTCTGTCTTAATATTTTTTTCATCTTCTAAACTCTTTTTTTTAGTTCGTTACCTGTTCGTGTGATATAGCATTGACATAAAGTTTCGTCACAAATCTTTGCCACGTCGCTTTTATTATTATTTGCAAGTAAATATGAATGGTTTATAAGATTTTGCTGTTAGCACTCTCCTGATATTCTGATTGTATTGTTTCACTTGTATAAATTTCTTATTTCATGTATCTTTATTTTAGATTGAAACTTCGACAATCTTCATACAAATTAACGCTAATTAAATTATTCTAAATTGTTCTGTTAATTTTCCATTGTCTCTTTGCAGTCTGTAACGGATTCTACGTCTTTCAGAGTTGGATTTTTTAAAGAATAAAAAAGTACAATCTCGAAATAAATGAAAATTTTATTTCTAAATCAATTAATTAGAAAAATTAAAATAAATTAATTTAAATTATTAAAATACTTGATTAAATAAAACAAGGCTTCAAAATGAATGAACTTGGGAAGAAATAAGGATTACTTCTTAGCGATAATGCCATCAGTTAAATAGAAACATCAATCCCTTACAAGAACTAACACACACACACCACACACACATACACACACACACACATACACAACACAAATACACACCAGCAAACACACACGCATACACATGCACACAAATAAACAAACACGCAAATAAATAAACGATTATATATGAATGATGAATGAAAATATTTATGTATGTGTGTGTGTGTGTGTGTGTGTGTTTGTGTGTGTGTGTGTTGGGTATGTTATGGGTTTTTTTTATAAAGCAAGAAGATTAAAAGCATTTTTGCATGGTGATGAATAGCAGTTTCAACAGATTATGGTGACAACCGCATTAACAATAATTTATAACGGTAAGTACAGGTAACAATGAAGTCCATCACACATCTAGTTTTAAAAATATTTCATTCGGTTTCTAGTTTCTGTTAAACTGAAAATAGATTTAAAGACAGTTTAGCGATGCAAATTTTTATTTTGAAATGTATAACATAGAAGGGTGGTCTAGACAGCGGACCAAAGTGTTAAGATTAGATGTAGTCCAAAAACCGCCATAAATGTTGTTCTTCAGTTTTCTAGGCTTCAGCCTTTTTTAGCAAAATCTTCATTTAGAAATTAATTTAAAATTTTATCTTGAATGGAATTGCTCTGAGTATGTAAATAATAATTCTAAAATTAAAAGTTTCAACTCAAAAAAATTAGTAAGTTTATATTAAATCTGAAAATTTTATGCAAAATAACTTTTTTTATTCTACAAATATTCATAATTATCTAATTTATATTTTCAATCTTTGTCGAAAACTTTTCTAGCGTGGGTTGTTACTTTTTCAAGTTTTGTAAGACTTTTGATGATGATGGCGAGGAGGAAGATGAGGACGATAGGGCTGCTAAGGTTGGTCGTTTGGTCTGCTGCTGCTGTTTTGCCACCTGGCGTTGAAATGTTGTTGACGATAACTTTTGTTGTTGATGTTGTTGTTGCTGTTGTTGCTGCTGATGTTGTTGCTGTTGTTGTTGTTGTTGCTGCTGAATCGCCATATCACAAATGCTCAGCTTCAACAGAAGGTCTTGTCTAAACCAAATAACATAATTCAGTTATATGTCTAGTTATTCAAATACATTAATTAACTTTCGCTGTATCATAGAGATATTTTTCTATCTTTACATATTAAAAGTTCAAATATGTCTTTATAAGGCGTCAATAATTTTATTTTATATAATATTAATTTTTGAAAATGGTTAATTAAAATAATAATAACTTTTATAAAACTTTATGATATTTTTAGAAATTTTTAACTGAAACCAAGTCCTAGCCACCTGTTTCTTTCCAGTTCGTTGACTTCCAGTGCAGTTTTGACGGTGGTGGCTGTGATGCTGGACATCAAGCTGCTACTGCTGCTGCTGCTGCTGCTTCTTGATCTACTCTTGTTTTTGTCTTTGTATCTGGCACAACCTTTATCTTCGTCGTAATCTTCACTATCGTTTTCGTCATCGCTATCATCACCATCTCTAATTTTTTTTCTGGTTTTGTATTTTTTTGTATGTTTTGATTGAGCTTGTTTGTTTTTCCTTGGCGATGACGACGATGATGATAACGCCGATGTGACATAGCGTAGCGACGATGATGATGATAAAGATGATGACGACAACAAGTGTCGTCGTTGTTGTTGTTGCAGTGATGATGATGGTGTGTGGTGTAGTGATGACGAAGAGCATCTTGATGACGATTTCGATCTGATCTGGAGTGCCTTGTTTTTACCGCTTGCACCGACTTCATCTTTTTCCAGCTTGTTTAAACTTAAATTTTTTCTATCACCAAACAGAAGTGAGTTTTTAAGTTTGAACGGGAGATTAAAGCGGTACATCTCGTCTTCCTCCTCCTCACCATTGCCCTTGTGGTAGTCATCGACCTCAACGTACATCTTGTTAAACGTGTCTCTGCTGTTGTTAGTGCAACTGTTACTTCGGCGGCAATTTTTTAAAGAATTGAGCGTTTTGTTGTTGATGTTGTTGTTGGTGGTAATGATGTTGTTGTTGATGATGTTGTCGAAATTGATGTTATAATTACCAACGCAGTTGTTGTTGTCTTTCGAGGTTGAACGTTTGTGGTGGTGGTGGTGGTACCTGGCGTGGCAGCTGCTACTCATTTCGATATCTTCCAGCGATAGGCCTTCCACGGTTGTGTACAAACTTTTCTTCGTCATGGTCGTTGTCACTCCTTTGTACTGTTTGCTGGATAAGTGTTGCAGTAGCTGCTGTTTTGTTGTTTGGTAGACGTCGTTGCCGCAACACTGCTCTTCGTTATTGTTATTATTATTAGTGTAGTTGTAGTTGTTGTATTTGTTGATGCACTGCTTGAGAGTTGATGCAAATTTTTCGTTCCCCTGAATGGCAGGTGGCGCCATGAACGTTGATGATTCCACCGTCGGAAGAATTGATGAAATTGGCCCGGTTACATGGGAGCTAAAAATGATGATGCCTCTCATTGAAATATAAATTGAAACAGAAAATTCCCAAAAAACTACTCCAGTTTGGTTTTTAAATGTTTCTATGCCACGTGATTGCAACAAATTTATTCAAATTTTTGTTGATTAATATTCATTAAATATCAACTCTCCAACTATTATCCAATATGTTTTTGTTGTATGCAATTATTCTATAATCACATTGTCAATAAGCTAAGATCATCAAACTAGTCCAATAAAAACTTTCAGCCAACTACCTTTGTTCGCTTGGTGGCCAGTGATGACGCAAACATGATTCACGAAATTTCAGAGAATCCTTCAAATTTGAAACATACAATCTGTCGTTTAATCCATGCGGCCACACTGAATCGTGACGTATGATGACGTCATTCATCGCCCACCTAACTATGCGTGTGTTGTGTAGTTTCAATTTTTCAATGTAAAATATTTATTTAGTTTTTTTATTTATTGTCGTTTAATAGAATTTTAATAATTCTCAACTGAAACAATGCATTGAAATAATACTATTATACATCGTTTCTGTCATTTTAAAAACTCAAATTAAATTTTCAACATCAGCAGCAGACTGAGTATGTTTCAAAAAATCAAACATCCATACTTTCGTCTTCATTCTCGCATTTGAGGGGAAGGAAGTGAAACCTCCAATCTGACGAAATTGAAGTTAAGAGGGCAGCTACCAAAGCTCCTGAAACTTCAGCTTCAAAGGCCAAAGTCAATAGGTCGTGCATTGTTTGGAGTACGTGATCTGAATAGCCGATGTATTGGAAGCAAGGCAGGCGTTTGTGCTGGAGTGCATAGATGGATGGGTGGCCATCGATCAGTTTGCTGAAATTTATTTCCGAGCCAGTGTCGATGACGCTTTGAAATTTTAAAGACGTTTTTGATGACGTTGATGTGGGTGATGTGGCGATTTTTCCATTTTTCACCTTGCTTGCTTCAATACTTCTCAAATTTTGCAATTCAGCTGACTCTTTCTGCTTCATCAACAATTCTTCCTGCATCGAAACGTTACAAATGACAGTCAATTCTAACTGAGTACGGTAACAATTATTACTTAAACAAATTCATCAGTACCACATTTTTTTAAATCACAATTGAAATTGTCTCATTAACTGTTGGCAGGCACCGAAGTTTTGAAAATTTTTTAAATAAACCTTCAGTCCTGCAATTTTCACTTTGCCAGCATCAATCTGCGATTTGGAAGCTCCCCACCATCCACTTTTTAACTTCACGTCGATCGGCGCTACTCTCCTGGCTTCAGTCATAAGTTTGTAGTAGCCGCAGATGGACATCAATCGCTGCCTGTCGCTCGTAAATCCATCGTTAACGTTTGAAGTTGTGGTCTTGACGTTGTTGTGGTCGAAGGAGGAAGCGTCATTGTCGTTTTCAATGCTGTGATTCGTTGTTACTTTAAAGGATTTCTTCCTCGTCCTCAAAGTTCGAACAATTTCATAAAAAGCACGCACCTGTTTTGTAAAAATTTTCTTTAATGAAAATTTAAATATTTTTAACTTATTCGTGATTAAGCCTACGTATCATATGAAGTTAATAATTTGTTTGAAATTTGTTGTTTGATGAATATTGTCCTTGAGGCGGTTGAAACAAAGCTGTAAAATGTGTTTCATTATATAAATTGCTCTGAAAATTTCGAGAAAATAACGTTGCTAAATGCTGTAATTCAATATTAATAACAATTTTTGTCACATATTGCGTTATCGTTTAAACCTCTAAAGATGTTGTTTATAGTAGTTTTTATCAGAAATAATTACTACAACTACTCAATTTTGAAATATTAAAAAAGCACTAGAAAAAGCTTGTTAATAAAATTTTCAAAAAAAAATGTTTCAAAAATGAAAATATTCGCCACGAACCTCCTTACTACACCTTTCCAACTCGTCATCCTCGCCAGAGATTATGATGCTCCTGTATTTGTGGTAGTCCAGCGTCTTCAGTGTTATTTGAGCTTTGTGCATTTTTGAGAAATAAACCTATAAACTACTGTAAAATAAAATAACAAATATTAAATAAATCAATATAGTAAAACATTTTTTATAAAAAAATTCAATCTAATTTTTTTACTTTCTACTAATTGTTGAATTTTATATCATTAAAATCGATTAGAAAAATTTTGGAAAAAATCTTTTAAAACTAAGCTACCACCGTTCAGAGCATGTACGTAATAGAAGCGTATGCAATGTTTCAAGTAAAATGGCGTTGGTTGGGTAACAAAAATTCAAGCAACTTTTTTAATCTCACTCTAAATTTTAGAAATTTTTATAGTATGATCGGCCCTTTTTGTATGAACTATTGAAAAATCTGTTGTAACGGTGTAAGAGTTTTAATAATAACATCACTGTACACATCCATTCATGTCATTAACTAACTTTATTAGCTGGAATGTTAACTGTTCGACTTAATAAACGCATGCAAAATAGCATCTGCAACACAAAACCAATCTCAACAACAACAAGAAGCTAATTCTAATTTTAAAGACGACCACATTTCATCCAACTATTACATAAACAAGCGCACGAATTTCGTACACTACATCCAACAAGCATTTGAATTGTTTCCAGCCAGACACCACCACAAGCATTGTACGCTTACAATCCTCTTTCTCAAAGCCATATTCTCTCTTCTCTCTCTCCATCCCTAGAGCTTTCTCTTCATCACTCTCTCTATTTCTACACTCTTCTTATTTATCTCTCTCTCACTTTCACTGTCGTTCAATCCCAAATTAGTATCATAGAATTATTTATGTAAATTTGCAAGAGCCCTTCCATAAAATCAGACTTTATGGAATGAAAAAATTTAATTTTAATTTTATGCTATGCATAAAATACTCATACTTTCACGTACATTCACACATGCTATATGATTATTTATCCATTAATAGCGTATGATACGCACCTTTAATGGGGCGTATGATACGCACCATTAAAGGTGCGTATCATACGCCTGAGTTGCATCACTTGAAACCCATCACTAAGCTTCGTCACAAAATAAAAGTCCAATAAAAAGGAAACAAGGAAATAAAAAGATCTATGGTAATAAATAAAACATACACGCAAGCTGACATTGCTCGCCTGTTTCATTGCCCTTCGTCAACATTAATGTACAAAGTGTCATATTTATCATCGTCATCTTTTTTTGTTGTTGTTGTCATTAACTTTCTTTCTGCTGTCATCATCTTTACTGTTGATGTTGTTATTGTTGATTATTCTCAACGTGATTATTATTAGGGTTTTCAACGCCGTCGTCATCTCCAACATAACCACCAGCGTCATCTTAAACAACAGAAAAACTTCATAAGCATTGAAAGAGAATTGTGATGGTTGTACGCTTACCATATGCGTCTGCTTCTACAAAAATTGATAATGATGCGTATGGCGGGAGGACACGCATGCATGTTGATATGCATATGAACGTACACATGAATTAATGTAAACAAATTTAATATTTCATATGTATCTTTTCACACACACCAATAAATGCAGTTTGACATCAAATAGTCATGTAAAGTTAATTAGTTACAAAACTATAAATTTAATTCTTCGAACGTGTATATAAAATTTACTCGAAACTCATTATCTCTAATGTTTTCAACACCTGTTACATTTTTACATGTATGTAGGAATTCAAACATCGTCGGTGCTCTTATTTTTTGTACTGCACTGTACCATATTGTACTGCACTGTACTGAAGTGTAGATGTGTACTTACAGTAGCGGCAAGCAGGTTAACGCTGAGGTTAATTAATTATTTACATTCAAACAGAGGATTATCATTATAAGGTAATAAATGTGTGTTTAGCATTAAGCTATGTCAAATTATTGTTCATTTCTTCATATGCATATTTCTATACACATGTGTACACATCTTTATGTTGCATCTAAATATAGTGATGAATTTTTTGCATTTCTGCAATAATGCTCGCGTACAACGAACAGCATGCTGTACGCCATCACTCGACCAAACAAACACAATTGCAATTGTTCAAGCAAATAACCAGCTAAGCACGAGAGTGTACAGCACAGAAAGAAGCAGGCAAACAGGCGTGTACACTGTACATTGTACAGACAGGCAGAGGTGTACGCAAACAAACAAACAGACGTACAAGCCTCTCCACCTACGCTCAAACCATGAGCTGCACATTGCTCAGGTTCACTACATTGTCTTCTGCGATACAACTTGATGAGAGGATGAAGATGACGATGATGGTGATGGCAATGAGGATGATGACGACGATGGTGATGAGAATGAGGATGAAGATAAAACTGATGACGTTGATCTCTAGATGATGGTGGAAAAAGAAATCGTATCAAGCAATGATAGTGATGCGATGAAGTGGGCCGAGACAGATACTGCCATGTTTACGATGGTCAGTCATGAAGAGTCTTTGTTATGTTTTTATTCATGTGTAACTGAAGAGTTTTTAATAGAAATGATGCAATGTCTTCAAGCAATCCGCATCATTTAATTTGATTTCATTTACGACTTTTTATATTTTTTTATGACATTTCAAATTTATTTTCTATGTGCTTAATTATTTTTACAATATTTCAGTGTTACAGTACACTCAATCAATTAAATAATTTATATTTAGGCATGTGTTTGTGTGTCTTTGTGTGTGTATGAGAATGTGTGTGTATGTGTATGTGTGTCTGTGTGTCATTGTGTGCGTCTGTGTGTGTGTTTTGTGTGAGTGTGTGATGCATGACAATTGTAACACCACGATGCCTTGTAAAAATAGAACTTAGAGTTGTTAACGTTAAAGATTTGTGAATTCATTTGAAAGCACGTGTGTGCGGTGTGACGTCAGTGCATTCTTTTACTTTATTTCCTTCCATCTATCAATCATTTTTTCATTTAAACGTTTAATCTTTCATTTATTCAATTGATAAATTTTTCAAGTTTTTTTGTAATTTTAATCATTCAATATCTAACCGCAATTAAGTAGTAATTGTAGCAGTGTACACGTTGTTGTCGTTGTTGTTGTTGCGTTGCTATGCGTTGTTGTTGTTGGAGCTGTTGTTGTGTTAGTGCTGTTGCTAGTGAATTTGTTCTGTTTGTTTTTGTTGGTTTGGCTTATGTTGCTGTTCTGATTTTTAGTTGTTGTTGTTGGTGGTAATGGTGTTGTTATTGATGTTATTGATGTTGTTGTTGTTGTTGATTTTATTTAATTGTCGACGTTACTTTCGTCCAAATTTTTAGCATTATAGTTTAGGGTTTTGACTTCGTTGTTTTTGTGGTGTAAATAATGTTGTTGTTGTTGTTGTTATTGCATTTGTTGTTCAAAAGATAAGATAGAGGTTGTTGTACTGTTGCCACGTCGTTATTTGACGTCATTTATTGTTGATTGAAATATTATTTTCATTAGTAATATTTGTCTATAAGAGGTGCATACAAGTAAAAAGTGATAAATCACTGTTTTAATCATTTATAAAGAGTATTAAGCATAGAGTTATTTACATTTTTAAAGTAAATAACAGCAATAAAATAAATAAAATTATAAAAATTGGCTATGTTTGAATGCTAATGCAATGCGGGGTTGTCAATTCATGCATTCCTCAATCAATCACTTTAATCATTTTGTAGTACATTCATTCGTCAAACTTAACTTTGCCGTTGTCGTTGTTGAGTTTTTGTGCAGATTTTGTTGTTGCTGTTGTTGTTGTTGCTACTACTGTTGATGTTGATGTTTTTGTTGTTATTGTTGTTGCTGCTACTGTTGTTGTTGTTAGTTTTTGCTTATTAATACTATTGGCATATGCTGAAGTTTAGCTAAGAGGCATATAACAAACGATCATAGTTTTTTTCAATGTTTTGTGTTGTGCTATAAAAAAAAGAGTCAAATCTGAAGAAATGGATTGAAATAAGTCGGAGTATGTAAAGTAAATGTTAGAAAATGTTAAGTAAATGTCATATAAATATTAGCAAATGTTAAAGTTAAAACAACGCCATTTATCACATAAGCGACATCAACGACATCAATAAGTTTACGATTTTTGTGTGTTGATACATTCATACACACACACACATACAAATAAACAAACAAACACAAATACACACAAACACACACACACAAACACACACAAATACACTCACACACACTCACGCACGATTAAAAATGAATTGTTAACCAGTAGAGCAAGTTGAGTTATTTAATTTTGTCCCGTAGCTATAATTGAGATTTCAATAAAAGACTCATCGTTATAAGTATCGTTCCTTTATACTTCATTTATTTATTATTATTATTATTGTTTATTATTGTCATTTTTATTTATTATTATTATTTATTTATTTTCATTTTTGTTTACTTTGTTTTGCTGTATGTCTTAGCGAGTCCATATAATATAGTACAGTTGTATTTGTTTATGAGAATTGGTTAGGTGATGATTGCGATTGTGATTGAATGTGATTGCGCAACACAGACTTGTGCATATTTAAACTAAGATACAAGAAGTATATACTAACTTTATATTGTTAAATACGTTCAATACTACGATGACTCTTATTATATTATTAAAAATTAAATAGCTAAACGAAAAAATACAATAATTGATAAAAATAACTCGTTTAACAGCCATAAATACTACTTTATAATTCGTTATTTTTAACAAATGACATGAACAAATAAGTTGTTAGAGCAAATTTATTTGAAAAATTGATAGAAATAAATTTTTATACGATGTATGTAACTCGTATGACATGCATACCTAAATCACCGGACCATTCAATCACTAAATCACCAAATGATTTTGCGTCAACGTTTGTGTGAAGTTATTTACGGTTGTCATCAGAGATTTCTGATTTATAATTCTGCATTAATTCTTTTTAAACTCAACACTAACAAACGACATTCTAGTTAAAATAAAATCAGTATAACTCACAAACATAGGTCAAATGGAATATATTATTATTTAACGTGATTTATAAAAGTAGCAGTCATCTTATATATATGTGCACATATAGACAAACATATATATGCAATTTTAAAGACGCACATACGCATTCACATACAATGTAGTGTGATGCAATCTAATGCAATGTAACTATTTGTACACACAATTACGTACACATATGCCCGTTGTATTTTTTCATATTAATTTATAAAAAGAAATTGTATCTATTAAAATTTTAATAATTCAAATTAGAAAAGAATGCAGACGTCTCGCTAGGCAATTTGTCATGCCTGCATTGTCAAGAATATAACGTAAACTAATGATGATAACGAAGATGAAGACGACGATGATGGTGATGTTATTATTATTATCATAATTATTATCAAATTATTATTATTATTATTATTATTTAGTTTTTTTCATAATTTTTTCTTACTATTATGAAAAAGGTGCAACAATGTCTTGCATATTTGGAATAGTTTGAAAATTTTACAAAGTGCGCACGCGAGTACAATACAGGCAGACACACAATTCAACATCGCCAGGCCAAAAGACAAGCATTCTTATGTATGTTTTTGTTGTTATTTGGCTTATTATTTTGTTGTTATTTTGTTATATAGTTACTTTTTGTTATTGTTGCTGTTATTATTGTTGTTGTTATTTTTGTTGTTGTTGTTGTTGTTGTTGCTGTTGTTGTTGTTCAAGTAAGTTTTTTTTTCATTTTTTGCGGTTTGTTTGCCTGATCTACCACAATTATTTTACTCACGTGAAAACAGTTCAATTGTTATGCTGTAGATCGCTGTTGTTTATGTTATTTTATTATTATTATTACTATTATAAATAATTATAGTATATTTTATATTCATATATTTTATAATTATTATTAGTTATTAAATATATTTTACTGTTATAATTATTATTGTTATTGGTGTTATTTTTATTCAATTAAAAATTGTGATCTTGATTTTTAGCTTGGGACTCGTGGTCATTATTGATTTGTTAGATTAAAAACGTCCGTGATACACTCCTCCAAAGACTATATATATATATATATATATATATATATATATAAATGATATGTATTATGTCCACTATCGTCTAATCCACGCCATGATAGACGTCATCTTCTTACTATCCATCTACATCATTGTGTCTAATAATTCAGGGTTTAACTTAAATTTTTCCTTCCTTTCACTTTTTTACTCTCTCTCTCTCTCTCTCTCTCTCTCTCTCTCTCTCTCTCTCTCTCTCTCTCTCTCTATCTATCTCTCTCTATCTTCCTTCTTTTGTTCTCTCTCTCTTCCTTTTCTCTCTCTCTCTCCATTAGTCTATCGATCGATCTTTTAATTTCAACGTCTCGACCTATCTATTCAAAGTCGATATGAAATTTTTTAAAGAATGTACGTGATGATTGGATGGTGAATTGAATTGTTAGGTAAAATTGATATTTTAAATATGAAGGGTATAGAATTATTTGATATGAGATGATCTCGTTAGTGTTGTTGGTGATGTAACTCCTCTTATTGTTGTTGATGTTATGTTGTTGATGATATTGTAACATTGTTATTGTTGCAGTTGTTGCTGTTTTATTGTTGAAACAACTGCATATGAATAAGCAATGCTGTAATATATCATGCAATTAATGTTATCTGCTCGCACATTGTTAAGAAGAGAGAGTTGATGTATGCGTTTAGAAGCGTGTTGTTTCAGTGTAATTAAAACATTCCTAATTGAGATTTATAACGCAGGCATGGTTGTTAGAGGAGTGTTGCAAGTTCGCTCAGAACTTAGGAAGGATCACTAATAATAAATTACGAAACATAAGTAAGCCCAAGTTTGAAAATGTTCATCCATGTTCACGCTCGTTTTTCAAATTAACCTATCCCAAATTGGACTCTCTAATTCACAACTGTTTAAATATGTTATTCTTCAGCTGCGATTGGCCAACATATTGATAGCATTTGTAAATAACACAATAAACATGAGGAATGTTTGAGATAATTTTTAAATAAAATAAAAGTTCTTCTTACTGAGCACTGAGTAATTTTTTAACATTTTCAACTGTTCAGTCAACTTTGTAGCGTGAAAAGAAGTTATGTGATTGCTATGCGAGGAATGTTGTTTACAGTTGACGGTGGCTCTGGCGACGACGTTGCAAAGGTTACCTCAGTTGCGACAATGACGTTGGTAATTTGGGTTCAATTAACTTTATTGACTTTAATTAACACTATCTCCCAAGGCACCTACCTACCGACCGTGAAGGGACTTGGTGCGCTTCGAATGTTTTCTAATGTGTCGTGTTCTCATCTTTTTAATAGCTAGTGCACTCACTCACAGTCATGCAGAAATACAAACAACCACCCACATGAAATAAACACCAACCATAATATAGACATCGGTATTTCTGAATTTTTTGCACGTACTTAATTGAGTGTGTTTATGCGTGTGCGTGTGCACGTCTGTGTGAGTGTGTGTTTGTGTGTTTGTGTGTGTGTGTGTGTGTTTGTGTGTGTGTGTGAGTGCATAGATATAACAGCTGAACATATATTGACATTTTTATTTATTTATCATTTAGGAACGCACATTAAGGTGTTATACAAATATGAATATTTAATTGACTTCAAGTGCGTGCAAGACATTGACACAACTGAATGCTTATATATGATCCTATATAAATAAATATATATATATATATATATATATATATATATATATATGAATGACTGTACTGTATAAATTCTACGGAATTGTTTACATTAATCAATTTAAATTTTATCTTTTCAGTTTTCCTTACTGGAATATCTTTACTTAATAAAAAAGAGCTAATATATATATATATATATAATCATCAATAATTACATATGTATGTATATTATATTATAAAGGCTGGGAGGAGACCATAATTAATGCAATATTTGAAAAATCTCCCAAATTTTTAGCTTCTGAATGTTACAAAAGCTAAAAATTTTGTAGGTTTGTTCATATATATATTATATTATATATTTACACAAATATATAGATATATAGATATATGATGATATAGATTATAAAAGATGATACCTGAATATAAATATATCAACATCATATTAATCATATTGGCCATAAATTTACAACAAACACAATTTCATTGTGTGGTTTCAAATGTGAAGATATGAAGATCGTAATGATGGATGACTTTGATAGAACGAGCGAATATATATATATATATATATATATATATATATATATATATATATATAAGTAAATGAACACTTGTTAGTGTAATAAATAACATTGACAGATAGATAGAAATATGATCACACTCTCACTTACACATGTATATATATATATATATATATATATATATATTATCAGAGTATTTACATATATATATATATATATATATATATATATATATATATATATATATATATAGGGTTCATGATTTGCTCAGTTTGAATGGAAATGTTACAATTGTTATAGCAGAGAATACGTTAAGTTACAGTTGAATTAGAAAAAAACTGATGTCTTATAGCGTTTTAACATCAATATAACGATGATTTTGTCAAGTAATTTTGTAAGATTGACGTAACAATAGACGATTTGAATTTTTTTTCATTATTACTTGAAGGTTAGAGCATTCATTTATAAAGATTTTTCTTTGCTATTTTAATTTTAATCACCCTCACCCTCAAATTTCATCATTTTTAATTACACTTATCATCAAATTAGGTTTTAATCAACCCAAATAAATTACTCTTAGCCGAAATTATAAACATCATTTTATATTAAATCCATCTTAAATACCTATGGAAGCAATCAATTCTGTTTCCATTTCATTCATATTTGATGTCATAATGTTAATGCCTCCAAGCCAACCGTTACAATTAATAAAGTTGTTTTGATATTTGCAGAAAATTTTTGTTATAAGCAAATTTTAATCGTTAGCTTATATAAGCATCATAATTGTTGTTGTAGTTGATTATTTTTGTTACAATCATCACATTCATCATTGCCTTATCGTGACGTCATCAATATTATGATTGTTCCCATACTTAATATTTTCAGTATCATCATAAACTTCTAATTAGCATCACTGTTGAGTCGCCGTCATCACTATGCATTCATCATCAACTCATTCATTCATCGACTCATTCATTCATCGTCTCGTTCATTCATCATCATCATCATCTTCTTCTTCTTCACCATCATCATCACCATAATCATCATCATCATCTTAATAACCATCATCTTATAAATGTAATCTAATTACTGTCGTCATCATCTTCATCGTTGCAAATGCATGCAAGTTGCTAACTATTTAACGATTTGTTTATGGTACACATGGCACATATTTTCATAAGACAATTTATTTATTTATTGCTTGCGCTCGTTAAAACACCACACATCAACAACAACATCAACAACAACATCAACAACAACAACAACATCAGCAACAACATCAACAACAACATCAACAACAACATCAACAACAACATCAACAACAACAACATCAACAACAACATCAACAATAACATCAACAACAACATCAACAACAACAGCAACAACAACAACAGCAACAGCAACAAAAACATCAACAACAACCACAACATCAACAAAAGGATAAAAAACAATAGAACAATTTAATAATAATAATGGTGATGAAAATAATAATAATAATATCAATAATAAAAATATCGTCTGTACGTCTTAATAAGATAAAAGAACTTTATGGTTGAAGAATTTGACGAATTTAAAAATACAAAGAACATAAACACAAATACACATACACATACATGCATTTGCTTTCATTCATATATATATATATATATATATATATATATATTAAATGTATATATATGTATGTATATATATGTGGCCTTATTGTTATTTAATATGATGTCGGCTGGCTGGTATTGCTGTTTTGTTGTTGAGTAAAAAAATTCCAATTAATGATCTTTATGTTCGCTTATGAACACACACGCACACGCACGCACACACACACACACACACACACACATATATATATATATATATATATATATCACATACCAAAGTTTTTGTTTTACATAAAAAGTAAATATTTGGCTAAAAACGTTATCCTGTGACTGGTCACTATCAAAATTTTTTAGTTATATTTGTGTTTCTGTCTGTCTATCTTTTTCTTTCTCTTTCTCTCTTTTCTTTTTTTCTCAGTGTGCATGTGTGTTTAAGTGTCCTTTGTGCGATATATTATATGGGATGATGAGTGGATGAGTAAAATTTGTAATGGAGTGACTAAAAAACACCGACCTGTTTCTGCAGAATTCTTTCAACATACATATTGATAAAAACGACAAAAACAACCACAACAACAACAATTATTATAATAATAACTAAAATAATAATATTATTAATAATAATAATGATATAATCATAGCAACACAAAGTTCGTGTCAAAACACTGAAATCGTTTTAAAGGGATTATCTAATTTGCTCTTAACACCAACTATACTATTAATAACTTAGGTACTGTTTGCTCAAGCAAATTTTTTCATGAAATCATTCCCGCCAATTTTTGGTGCCATTAGTTTGCGTCAATTTGATTCCCAAAAAATGTGTTTCATTCAATTTTTTTAATTTTAGCATGTTTCAAAAAAATTAATAACCAATCAATCAATCATTCGCCAACCAATCAGGAAAACATTAAACAGTCAATCATTCATTCTGTGGATTAATCAATCAACCAATTAATCATTCATTCATTTATTCAAGCAATCATTTAATCAAGCAGTCATTCAATCAATCAGTTAACCAATCAATCAATCAATCATTCAATCAATTTATGATCCTTCGAAAACTACATATTCACTTTATCCGCCAAAGAGAGTCGTGTTCTAGTTTGTTGTTCATTTTTTTTAAGACATAGTTATTGTTGTTTGAATTATTATTATTATTATTTTTATTATTGTTGTTTTTGTTTGAATTATTGTTATTTTTATTATTACTATTATTATTTTATTATTGTTGTTGTTAATATTATTATTATTTAAGTTTGCTACATGAGGTGAACATTTTTTATTCTCTGTATCCTTTTTGTGTTTGTTTGCACGAACCGAACGATGACCATGATTCCATTATTTGCTTTGTATATCGATCGTATATACTAATGTTTATATATATATATGTGTGTGTGTTTGTGTGTTTGTATGTATGTGCGCGTGTAGGTGTGTGCGTGTGTGTTTGTTTGTATGTGTGTGTGGGGGTGTCGCTTTCTTGTAATAAGTTCAAGGTTAAACTAAAAAATAATAATTATTTCATGAAATTTTATAAACCAATCAACCCTTTAATTTCATGATTGGATTATATAAACAATTACGTAAATATATATATATATATATATATATACACAAATATATATATATATATATACAGGAAAGTTACAATATATTAATGTTATATATATATATCTGTGTGCGTGTGTGTGCGTGTGCGTGTGCGTGTGTGTGTGTGTGTGTGTGTGTGTGTGTGTGTCCGTGAGGTATGTGATACCGGTGAGAATGCAGTTGAGAAGACAATAATAATGATTACGATGATGATGATTGATGATGATGATGGTGGTGATAAAGTTTGTGATGATAGGATTGTGTGATAACATTGTGAGTGAAAATAAATCTGATGTTGATTGATTGGTTTGAGCATGAATTCGCGCTACATAAATTGGTTTGACGGAATAGGTCCTACATGAAAATAATATTAAGCGCCAAATGAGTGAAAGATCATAAAAATTTTTATAATTAGTGATATCTATATAATTATAAACATTTATATAATTATGTTATACGAGCATAAGAATCACTAAATCTAAAAATGAAATTGTGAATTTTATTGAATTCAATTAGCTCATAAGTTATAACTTATAACTTCAACAATAATATAAACATCAGCATCAAAACTTCTATCATTACTAACACCAATCATAAAAACAACAATAATAACAAATAAAAATAACAACAATAAGTTAGCTAAAATCGCAGGTTTCAAACCTATTTCAATGATATTGAAAAAAAGCAAAATAGCTATATTTAAGCTTTGTTTAAAAACTATGTTTCATCTATATATTTCTAGATATTTTTCAGACAGACGTTTATTATTGAATTAAAATAATTGCCCATAGCCTTCCACACATACATACATACATACACACATGCACTTTAAGATAAACTAATACGTGTGCGTGTGTGTCTGTGTCTATGTATGTATGTGTGTGTGAGAGTGTGTATGCTTGTTAGCTGTGTTTTGTGTTGTAAGTGCAACATATGTTACATGCTGTTTTTTTAGGTTTTGTATAGGAAATTGTCAATAACATTGTATGTGTGTATTGTATATGTGTATATATATATTCAATATTATGAAAATGCGTATATTTTATGAATGTTTGATCGTTTTTGTTGTATGCTTGTGTATGCATTTATATACGTGTGTGTGTGTGTGTATGTGTGTGTATTTGTGTTTGTGTGTGGTGTATGTGTGTGTATTTCTAGATGTGTATGTTTAGTGAGAAATAGTTAGTATATGTCTGTTTGTGTGGCTAGACTTTTTTTCGTCTTTTGTTCACTGCGTTGGCTACTTTAAAATAAAAGATCGTGATGTTAGCGAGCTAGCCTTCCTGGTAGAAATTTTTAAGTTGTGTGTTATTAATACATGACTTGGCGGTGAGGATATTTCTCTCTACATTTATTGTTGATTCGCGCGTAATTTCAAGCATGGGTGTGTGTGTGTGTGTGTTTGTGTGTGTATGTTTGTGTGTGTGTGTGTGTGTTTGTATGTTTGTGTGTGTGTGTGTTTGTATCATTGTGTGTGTGTGTTTGTATCATTGTGTGTGTGTGTCTGTGTGTGTGTGTTTGTATGTTTGTGAATGTATGTTTGTGTGTGAGTATAAAACGAAATCAACCACAAAACACATAAAATAGTTCGTAGCCAGAAACAAACGTGGCTAAAAACAACCACGAATCTTTCTTATTTTAACGGCCAACAACAATACTGACTAACACGACTTCTCTAAACTAACAACGTTCTATCCTAGCTGGCATACACCCTAACATGTGTGTCGTGAGATGAGTGAATATTTATTAACAGCAATTTATATGCTCGCCGTTCGCAATGACATCAACACATCGGTGTAAATCAATGGACAATAAAATAGCAACATTCAACTATACAATCCAGGACGAACATAAATACGTCGTTGAAACATTAACAAGACATTAAAAAAGACATTTACCTCAAGATATCACATCAACGTACATTAACATACATCAACACACATCAACATACATCAACACACATCAACTTACATTAACATTTATCAACACACATCAATACACACAAACATAAATTAACAACATGTTAAACAAATAAATGAACAAATTAATGTAAAAATGAATGAATGAACGAATAAATGAATGTACGAACGAACGAACGAACGAACGAACGAGTGAATGAAATCAAATACCGATAAGCTGACTACCAGTAAGTAGCGTGATCAAGCATTTTCAGATTGTTGTGCATTACTTTCACAAACTTTCCCACTGAAGATCGTGTCTCAGACATTTTCATAGGAAGCACACACACACACACACATACACACACATTTATTTATTTATTCATATCTATTTTATATCTATAATATGTAATATTTATATGTTGTATATATATATATACATATACGTACATTGCATACTATACATGTTGCAACAAAACAAACGAACGAACAAAACCCACCCACTCACCGTAAAGCACACAACCGTTGCGCAACTACAAAACACGAGCAGGCAACAAACACTGAATCATAAATAGAAATTTTAAATTTTGTTATCTGTCTTGCCAGTTCGAATTGAAATTTCAAATTGCTTGAATTTGTTAAAGTTACTCAGTTGAAGTATACTCTGGATTAAAAATTAATTTAGAGTATAAAATTTAAAGAATGAATTTATTCATTATATAGCAACATAAGATTAGCACTTTGGGTACAACTGCATAACCACGTGAATGAAATTATACAACGACAAATCCCTCAACGCTGTGTTATTAAAGTTAACAACAACAACCCAATCGAAACAACGTCACAAACCAGACAGATACAGGTAACAGCCAAGAGTATAATTCTAAATAGTTAACAACAGCAAAGAAGTAACAACAACGAAGTTAACAAAATCAAAACACCGTAATAAACCAACAAGGCAGAAGCCACAACAAAATAACAACAACAACAACGGCAACGACGTCGCGGAAATAGTAGCAACATGACTGTTATAGTGGAGCAATTGTTCGATAAGGATGCCCAAAGTTATGAAATTTCATTTGTTAGTATTGTGGCCATTCAACTTATTATTTTTTTGGTTAACTTTACCGGCGTTTTAGCTCCCACAATGGTGCTATGATGTGCCAAGTTGTCAATAACCTTTATTTAATAAGTTACTTCAGTGAATGTTTTTTATTTTTTTAGTGAATTTTGTTATAAATTTTATTTACTATTCAATTTATTATGAAAGATTGTTAAAAAACATTTTTTATCAAATTTGATGTGAAATAAAAGAGGATTCAATTTTTTAATTTCAAACAGATTCAGCTGGACCCCACTAAATTAGAGTCACACACTGCAGATGTCGCCTCAAACAGAGACACACCGGCGTCCAGCAAGTCTTGCTGTCGAGTCTCTAGAAAAAAGTTATTTGTCATCATCACCTTAGTCACCTTCATCATAGCCGCAACTCTATTTGCCATTGGTGCTTTTTTCAAGTTTAACGCTGAGCAAATACTATTGAACGTTAGTTCAGTTTTCACGCTCGTATTGAAATATGTTTCTGTCGTCATAAAATTTTTTCTATAGTTTCACGATTCCTTTTTAGATGTGCAATTTTCAATTTTATTTCTATTATTCAATTCTACATTAGTATTCTTTTATAGTTTTTACTAGATCAAAAAAAATATTTGTAAAACTATAAAATGCCCGTTATAAATTGGGCAGAAAGATGATATAACGGTTGAGGCAGCTGGCTCTGCTGATGTTGCAATGACTTGCTTCGAATATAAAGTGATCAACACAGGCAATGTGTGAAACATGGATTTATTAATTCATAAAAACACACATTTATGAAAATTGATTGAAAAAATAATAACAATAATAATAATAATAATGAGCTGCATTAACCATACCCATGTCTTACAGGAGAGAAGATTATTGTCGGACTTAGAGAGCAGACGAGAGGTGTTCGAAGAGAGGCGCGTAGGCACGAAGGAGAACATCGTCAAATACGACATCGTCGAGCGAACGACTGGCCATCGCGTCATCGTGCTTCTCGATGCCAACCGAGTTAGTCGGCGCTTCTGATTCAACATTTTTACTATTTTTCCATTGCAGTTTAATGCCTGTAACATAAATAGCACTGACGAATGTTCATTTATTCAATGATGTTTTAAAATTTTATAAATAATTTATATGAAAGCTTTAAGAAATGTAAAATTTTACAAAATAGAACATTTTTTGTGCTAAATTTATTCTAAATTGTAAATATTCCCATCATTAATCAGGGTCTGCACATCTACAAGATGAACAACCAATCAAATTCCATCTGCATCGTCTTGCCCATCGTCACCACCGAACTCAACAACGACCAACTTCCTTCATTGCAAACCAGCAAATACGACGACCTCGAGCCTGTAAACATGTCTTCTTGCGTTTAATTATTTTTCTCTTTTTTTTGTATTTTAGTGGAACATTGTAAAGTTTGTAAATATGGAAACAAAAATTTGGTTCAAACAATTGCTTAATTTATTTTTATAATTTTTTAATTAGTAAATTTGAATTAACTTAAATTTGTTTTTAAATAATCATGACGCCAGGACAGAGACGCTGAGAAGACGATAATCATCTCAAAGGTTCCCATCAAAGACACGGCAGTCCTCGGTCGGAGTGGTCAGGACTTGTGCTCCCCTGGCAAAGCTTACTGGTCCGTTATTAGTGACATCAAGAAAAATGCAAGCAGTCAACAGAATGATTCAAACGATCAACCTCCATCTAGAACAACTAACAATCAAACTGGTAAAAAATTTTGCATAATTTAACCTAATCTTTAGTAAAGTTTGTAGAAAATGTTGAAACAAAATTGTTATACACCAAATCATAAATACTAACATTATTTTAATGCAAAATATTTAATGAGTTTAATTTTATTACTCCAATAAGATACACATCCTACCCACGTAAGAAGGAAGAGGGATTCTGAGGGTACTCCCTACTATGCCTGCCTCTGGGACTACACACGATGCTACTTCTTCGTCTTCCCAGACGACTTCTTCCAGACGAAATATTACACCTGTGATATTACCTGTGGAATATTTTATTATTAACTATTATATAAAATTATATATATATATATTTTTTGTTTTTTCTTAATTTTAATCCAGAAATCCAGAAGCTCATTTTGGTTAACAACAATGCATTACTGTGTTAAACTCACGAACCCTCGCTCTTTTTTTAATATTTTTCATTTTAATGATGGCGATGTGGCTGGAGAATTAACGCAGAATTTTAGAAAATAGGCTCGCTCTGAACTATACGAATATATATATATATATATATATATATATATATATATATATATATATATATATATATAAAACAAATGCTTGATTAACGCTGCTTATTTACCACCTTAAAAATATCTTGAAATTTATTTTTTGAAATTTAACGCTATTATCATTAATAACGTTTTAAGATAGTAAGGTGTGACAGTTTTATACTTTTCCCAGTTTATACTATGTCCGTGTAAAAGAGATGTAACTTTTTTAGACAAACATTTTTCACCATAAATTCAAGCACCATGTTCATTTTGAAGGTAGGATGATCATCGATAATGAGAATTTATAGTCACAAGATGAAATTAAACATTAAAAAAATTCATTCACCGAAAATCTTTCAAGATTTATACTTTTAGTAAAATTTGTGAAATTAAATTTTTCGTGTTAGTTTCAAATTATTTCTAGGCAACTTGTTGACTGACGCTTGCGCCAAATTGCTTTTATACGTGCGTGCATGTACGTAGGCTAAAAATCAAGCTTTGAGTATATGTTTATACACACACATTCACAAACACACGCACACACAAACAAACAAACACACGCATATTTATATATATTATTACTATATAATTTTGTTCATTTTGCTTGAATTTTTTATCATCTCCAACTGCCGGGTAGTTGTTATATATTGTTATCTCCTTACATCTTTTACAGTACAATGTTTTTTAACTTTGAATTATTTTTTCATTTTTTTTTTTGAGTTGAAAAACATCAAATACATTTGTAACTTAACAATTTCCGTGGTTTAAATTTTTTGGCTTGAAAAAACCAGTTTGTGGTAATTAAAATTTCAATAATTATATGGAATGATGTTTAAATAGTATCGAAATTGCAGGCTGTGTGTGAATAAAGATGTCGGCCGGATTAAGGTAAAAGTTCTTGATAAACAATTAAGAGATCGTTTTAATATACCTGAGTCAACAAGTAAATAAATTCGTTCATTTAGTCTTTCACTCGTTCTTTCATTCCCTCGTTCACTCATTCACTTCTTCATTCATTCACTCATTCATTCATTCACTCGCTCATTCATTCTTTTATTCGCTCAACCAGGTGCCCAGGTTACAAGACGGACGTGAAAACAGGTCATAGTGAGTGGTGTGGTAGCGGTTTGTCAAATCGAATGAAAATGTTGACCACGTGGGGTTGTTGATAGCCCTTTTGGGGGTCTTCTCGTCGCTTCGATCAATTCAACCACTTGAAGATCGCTGCTCCAGAGCCGTTATAACTCGTCATTGTATTTGCCATGCTTTTCAATCTAAACACCTCCCACCACAAAAAAATTATCATATGAAATATGATCTGACCGAAAAAAAATCCCAAATTTAATGAAATTTCCATCAACCCGCAAAGAATTTTTGGTAAAGTCAACGTCAGCTGGCTACGCCTGAGCGTGGGCATGTGTGTGTGTGTGTGTGCATGTATGTGCGTGTGCGTGAGTGTAGTTAGGTGCAATATCCAATTTACAATGTACAATATGCAATATCCGCAATTTAATATTAAAACAATGAAAATGTTATTAAAAACCTGACGTGTTTCATCCATCTACTCGGTACCTTTTTTTTATTTATCTGGCCAACAGATGTCACTGCTGATATTTCGTTTCTCGTCATCGTTATTTTGTGTGGGGCAATATTCTTCAGAAGTATGAAAACGAGAGATTTGGCGCCATTTTAAGTAAGATACACATTGGAATGATACACATTGGGATGTACACATTGGGTTGATACACATTCGGATGATACACATTGGAATGATACACATTGGAATGATACACATTGTGTTGATACATATTCGGATGATACACTTTCAGATGATACACATCGGAAGGATACACATCGAAAGGATACACATTGAAATGATACTTATAGGAATGATGTACGTTGGAGTGAATGATATCTACGCCGGAATGATATAAGTTAGAAAATGTTCATTGGAAAGACAATAAGATAAACATTGGAAGATAAACATTGTTATAATATATATATATGTGTTGGAGTGCTGAATTAAAATAGGTTGGATTGAAATAGGTTGAAATGATATATTAATACCCTATATATTGAAAAGACATTGGTGATATATACATACAATGAAAAAATACATTTGTGAAATATACAGGTCAAACAAGTTAAAAAAAATAATAAAAAATTCAAATTTATTATAGTTATATTTAATTTATTTGAGGATAATAGCTCAAATAATTTTACTAATAATGCAGTAAAATTAGTAACTCGTTAGCATGTTTTTGAGAAAAAATCAACCAAAAAAGAAACCAAAAAACCTCTGAAAACAACAACCAGCAGATGTTTTGTGAAGATGTTTGCACTACTAAAGACATAACACAAATGATTGTAGGAAAATAAATAGATATTTTTTCATCTGTTAAACTAATAGATGCTGAGTAAACTGTCAGTGAGAGATTGCATGTGGGAAACATCCCAATATGAAGATGAATGGTAGCACATTAAATTGAATTACTGTGTTGGTTCTTTGCTGTTGGGTTTCACAAAAGCAAGGAAAGTAAAACTCCTTTATCCAAAAATAAATAAAAACAAGCCAACATTCATGCAATTATAAATTAAAAAACACGAAGACGTTTATAGCCATGAATATTAATTTCGTAATAGAGAAATAATTGTGCATGGTTTTGTAAAAATGGTACCATTCATACCTTTTTTTCAAAACGTCACACGAGAATTGAACTCCTTTTAATAAATACATGTAAAGTGCTGTACAACATTTGGTACATCCGAACCAAACGACAATGAATAATAAACAACAACATTTAAACAAAACAACAACAGGTAGATTATACAAACAACAACAACATCTAATACAAGTTATACATATACATTAATAACTAAGTTTGTCTGATAAATTTCATTTGTATTAAATAATGTCTTTTTTAATTTTAAAACTGAATTTATTAAAAAAATAATCACTTTTTTCAATACTACTAAAAATTTATGTGAAACTTTGTACTGCAAAAAACTCCCTGTTGTACCTTTGTAAAGTTTTGAAGTTTTAATTATGTTACTGAAATGAAATGGTTTAAAATTCGCAACTCACTAGCAATATGAGTTTCGATTTGATGGTGTAGTTGATGGCAGGAATGTTTTAAAATATTGGTTTTAGAAATAATGTGATTTTATTTGTACCAACAGTCATCTAAATAACAGATCACAAAATATTAAACTGAAAAAATTAAAAAAAAAAAATATTTTGTCAATACTATATTGTACACATTACAGTAGTATATAAACTATACAATGCCATACTTTTACTATGCACCAATTGTAGAAGCCTGCATGTCCACAAAACTTTCGCCGACACAACATAGCTTAACCCGATCACGCATTCCTGATTGAGTTGGCTTACAAAGGCAAGAGATCTTGCTGAATGCAAATTAACATCACATATCACATCACATGTACCGCATCACATCAAATTACATCACATCACATTTATCACATCACCTTACAGCATTTCTATAACAAAAATGACATAAAATCAAATGAAATTTTATTTGATTCAAAAATATCATGTCGCATCACAATCATACGTACGTATTGCATTGCATCACTTATATCAAATCAAAATTCCCGCCCTTTCCGTTTTTCTCTTTCCCCCCCCCTCTCTCTCTCTCTCTCTCTCTCTCTCTCTTTCTCTTTCAGTAATACAAACATGCATATAGAAAAAACACATTGGGCATACAAACAATAAGATACAGAAAAAAGAAAAAGAAAGAGAGTGAGTAAAAAATGAGCAAGAGAGAGATAGAGAGAGCGAGAAAAAGAGAGAGAAGGACAGTAGCATTCTGCAGCAGCAGCAGAAGGAAACGCAGATGACCCCAAATGACCCTGACAGAAGTCTTATTTTAGTACATTTTATTCTGTTAGCCGCATAAAAAACATCTTTCCCTCCGCTCCTGCAAACAAAGTTGTCCCGAAAGAAAGGAGGATGTATTTTATTAACATTGTCGTTGTCGTTGCTGTACTATTGACATTGATGTCATCGGTGACATTATCTAATGGGCAATTTCAAGCTATCATTGGTGCCATTAACATCGTGTTATTTGTTGATGTTATGGTTAGCTTCATATCACTGTTGTTGTTGCTGGTAACATCATGTTGTTGTTGGCGTTTTTGCTGCCAGTTTGGTTGCCGACGTTAATTTTGTTGTTGATGTTAGCCCGGTAACCATAACTGCTGATGCTGTCAATAGCGTACATATACATTGTTGTTTATACTGCTGCAATAACTAATGTCATTAATGTTTTTATAGCTGTTTTTGATGATATGGTCAGTCAAGTTTTGAGGAGAATAATTTTGACCAAGATACCGATACTGGAATAATGGTGACGGCATGACGACTACGATGACAAATCGATGAAGACGATGATGGTGTTGACGATGTTGACGACGATGATGATGACGCTGACGATGGTGATAATGTTCGTTTTAAAGCTAACAAGCGCAATAGAGCAAGCACTGGTCCGTATGAAACCAGGGATTAAGCTCTGATGATATTCTCTCTTAACACCATATCTACAGGACTGCGTTTGTTGTGGTGTGGCGTGGCGTGGTGTGGCGTGTGTGGTTGCTGATTAGTTGATGTGTTAATGTTGTTTTTATCTTTATTTTTCTTTCATTGTTATATAGACTATTTTTTAGTTTTGATGAAGTTGTTGGTTTGGTTACTTTGAATTTATTGTTACTGAAATAATTTTTGCATGTCATAGCTGAAAGCTCTAATTTATCACTCAGTCGATTTCAAGATAGTGTAAATTTTGTATCATTTTATAAATTGTGACTCTGTTCGTTCATTGTATTAGCTTTTTCATTAATAACTGTAAGAAAACAGCTGTCGAAACAGTTTGAAAATGATAATGAAATGGTGAAGAAAATGAAGATAAGATGACGATGAAAGCAAGGGTTATTCCAACAAAGGCGAGATATGAAAATGATAACAAAAGTCATCTTTTAAAAAGATATCTGAAACAACATTGGATGAGAATGACAATGACCTTGATGGGAATGATGATGAATATTGTGAAGAAACTAATGACAACGAAGACAGCAACAATGGTGATGTTGATGTCAGGATGATGAAGGTTTCTGTAATGATGTTGATGTCATTTTCAAGATGATAATGTGACAATGTTATCATAATGGTGTTGATGGTGATATTGATGATGACTTTGATGACGTTTATCATGATGTTGACGATGAAGATGACGATGATGTTTGCCATGATTGTGATGACAAAAGATGAAATTAATTTATTCAAGAAATAATAGCCGTAATGTGGACGTTATGCTCAAATAATACGAGCTAGCCGTGAGCAGATGGTGCAATTGTCTTGCAGCTTAATGAAGACATTAGCTGCAATCTGATTGGCCAGAAAATTTTGAATTATAACCAATCGGCGTGCTTCTGCCCCTGTATGTTATAATCTCAAAATCATTTTGTACGTGTGTTTGTTCGTGCGTGTGTGTGTGTGTTTGTGTGTGTGTGAATGATTGTTTTTATTTGTGCATATTTTAGAAACAATTAAAAATAACTCAGTTTTTTTAAATTTATGCTAAATTTTAATATTTAATTTGAAATTTTTATTCATTTAATTTACAATTGAAATGTTTAAAAATGTACAATTGGTTGTAACAATGATGTGATGCTGCTGTAGTGCTCTGTTCAGTGTGTTTGTACACGAACAACATAAATTTTATGACAAATTTGACAACAATGAAAATAAATGTCAGAAAATAAATAAACATACAAAAATATTAACTAAACAAATATTAAGTAAATGACGAAAGTTGATAAACTTTGAATGAAATTTGTTCAAAATTAATTAAACCACAAATCAAACGACACATGAAATTGCTTGTAGAAAGTTCAGTATAATGTTTATTTAAATAAACAAATAAATGAAAAAATAATTAAATAGATAACAAAAAATGGTCTTATATATCTTGGGAGTCAAATGTTGATGTTTATACGAGTGCCAAACATGATAAATATCGGACGAAATATCATTCAATCATCTTTTTTATTCATTTAATTGATCATTTATTTATTTCTTAATTTAATTCAATCAGTTCAATTTAAAAATGTAAAAACAAAAAACATGAAGTGAAATGCCAGATAACTTTTTAAATATACGTGATAGCATAACTTAACAAACGTTTAAGTCTTGCTTATGTAAGTCTCATGGCATACTCTTCCACCGAATTGTTTTTGGTTATTGTCATTTGAAATAAAAACACAAATTTGAAAAAAAAATTATAAAAGAAAAAAACAAACCGTCCTATCTTTTTACCGTTTGCTGCACACACCATATCAAAAACCATGAGTTGATAACGTTGAATATTCTTCTTAAATATTATGTCGATGTATGTTCACACTTTCCAGTTTCATACAATGCATGTTCGTACCATCGAATACTTGAATGTTTATACTTTCGTATCCTTTGCAGTCACTGCAGGTTTGTAGCTTGCGTTCATTGCATGTTCATGTAAGGCCAGTTGAATGAGGAGCCGCTGAGCAGCATGTCCTTGATGAGAGTATCGATCGGTGTCTTGCCGACCAGTCTGACGAAGAAGAGTTGCTCTATGACTTGCGGAGGAACAGTTCTCAACGAAGGAAGGCGTAGCAAAAGTTTTCCGAAACGTGACGGTTGGTTCGGGTACTGCGTTCTCACGTACTCCTCGAGGGCGCATTGAGACCTTTCTTGCAGGTTGTCGATGTGTGTCGTGTCGGACAACCCGCTCGCCTCTGTTCGATTGTTTATTCATTTTCTAAATATTTTAAAGAATAATTAAAATAACAAAATTTGCACTGTCATTGTCATTAATACGCAGCATCTCAAGTAGTTTTAAATATAAATGCCAATAAAAACAAACAGTGTGTAGATGAAACAAACCTGAGTTGAAGAGCACGATAGCCTTCAAGCAACTGTACTCAGCTGAATCAACCTGAAGACTTTTCAACTTTTCCACATGTTCCTGGAATGTTCGGATGTTGTCCATGAAGGCCACCACGCGATTAGCTGCTTGCCCCGGGCTGGAGTGGATGCCCGCAGCTGCCAACAGAGGGGCCACGTGGAACGGCATAGAACAGTGGGCAGCATTCAAAATGAACAACTCGCTCCAACTCACTCGCAGCAAAGACACCTGCATCGATTAAATTGCATTGCATGATTATTAAAGCAAAATCCGCGCTCACCTGTTCTTTTGATTCACATTTATTGAAAATTTAAACTGTAAAACTTAAAATGGACAGATATTTAGAAACATATAAGAATAAAATAAAATGTAAACAAATTTTAAAATTTTTTATTGATTCTATAATGTAAAAATTTAATTTTCAGTAGCTACCTGACATCAAAATATTATTAATAGAACATTTTTATAGCAGAAGGAGAACCTGGTCGGTGGGTTGAAGATCTGGGAAGAAGGGAATGTTCCTCGCCCACTCGACGGCGCTGAAGAGGAGACGAGCAGCTTGTTCACAAACGTTGTCGATGCCCGTTATGTTGTTGTTGCCGTTGCTGCTGTTGTTGCTGCTGCTGATGTTGCTGCCGGACAGTTGTTGTGGCTGGTTGTAGCGGGATGTTGCGTACGGCTCCGCTCTGGAGTGGATTGATGAGAGTGGAATTGAGTGATGGATTTCATTTCAATAATAGTAATGTAATTAAACTGCACCAACCGTGCGAGCGAAACATGTTTTTGTGAAAATATTTTTTTACATAGATCGTACCGCAAACAACATATTTCAATGAAAGTTTTCCCCACTCGGACACAAATCAGAAATGTTTAAAGTAACGTGTCATATAAATATACCAAATTATAAATAAGTATATACCAAAGCAAAAACGTTAATGGAACGTTCAGTAAACTGAATTAACATTAAAAACCCAACCTGAGGAGCATGGAGATGAAACCGCTGGGATAATGATGAGATGGATAAACATTGGAATGATGATGGGGGTGATGAGGATGAGGGTGAACGTGATGATGATGATGCTGTAGGTGGTGCGGTGCAAGTTCTAACGAGTTGTTCAGTGGATTCATAAGACTAGACGCTGCTGATGATGATGATGATGATGGTTGGGGTACTGGGGTGGGGGTGTTGAACATCATGGGGTAGCAACCTGATGACGTGGAGGAAGTTGATGATGGCAGTTGGCCGGACGAGGGCAAGCGACCGCGCTGTACAGCTGTTCCGGTCAAAAATTAGAATTTTAAAAAATACTGGCTGACGAATGAATAGTAAGTACGTTATGCTATTATGATAAGGCGCCGATTTTATCACTGACCTTACATTTCTCAAATGTTTCAATATATTAATCTCTTTTTATAAGTATTATTTTTGTGCATTCGTTTGTTTAAACACACTCAACCAAAATTTGTGACTGATTTGAATAAATTATTTCCATTATTGGTTGTTAAATGTCAGCAGAGAATTTGTATTGAATTGAATATCAGAGTTTTGAAACTTTGTAATAACAAATTGATATGGCATGCAAAACATATACATAATATTTATATTTTTTCTTTTTATTCTAACAAATACCTCAAAATATGAAGATAATAATAAACATGATCTTAAAAGGCATAACCGAAATAAACATATGGACTTAATATATTCACAACTGTCCAAACTTATCATCAATAGCATTAACATAATCTGAACAAAAACCTTCACAAATAAACTAGTTAATCATGAAATAGGTTTAACCACGCACATACGTACAATACGCACGTACATAAGATGTTATTGTTGTTGTTTCTGAGAACAAACATACAAAAGGATGTATGTAGATTGTAGAAATACTCATACGTAAAAATAAGAATGTATGTAGAAATTTTCAAACAAGGATACCACAAATATTAATTAATAAATGATTTTGCCGCCTCTGAATGCCACATACTACAGACACGTGCTGAACTGGCGACCGATGGAGTATGGCATTCAATAGGGGCTGTTGTTTCATCGTTATCAAATTTGAGGTTTGCTGTTGTTGTTGTGTGTGCCAGTAATTTTGGTTGTTGTTGTTGTGTGCCAGTAATTTTGGTTGTTGTTGTTGTGTGCCAGTAATTTTGGTTGTTGTTGTGTGTGCCAGTAATTTTGGTTGTTGTTGTTGTTGTTGTTGGCGCTGCGATTACTCTTTCGTTAACCAGTTTAATACTAGTTTACAAAAGACTTGTGTGTGTATCTAAAGGAGAACAAACAAAAATGCCCATCGAAGTTCTTTTCAGTTTCCGTTTGCTAATTATTTACTCCATGAAAAAAGCGAGCAAAAACTGAAAACATACATTACAAAATGCGTACAAATGCGTAGAGAAAGACATGAACACACATACCAACACAAGTTAACATATAAACTTATGCCTATGCGTATATGCATACTTCTATACCCTTACACATTTATACATACATGTATACAAACACACACATTCACGTACACACACACATGCACGTACACACATTACACATACGTACACAGACAAGAAGGAAAATAAATATTGGTGTACATAAATGTCCGGTTAACAAATGGTGCGTGAAGACGGTTTGAGGGTAGGTTTGAAGGGACAAATTTATACATTGTGTTTGTTTCTATTTGTATGTATGTATGTGTATGTATGTATGTATGCATGTATGTATGCATGTATGTATGTATGTATGTGTGTATGTTAAAACCAAAACATGATGAGTGACACTGAACCGTCAAACATCAAGTAACAAATGGATTAACACTTTGATTTGTCGTTAATTGCACATGTCGGCATTCAGTTGGATATTTTCAAGCACACAGACACGCAGGAACCGCTGCAACAAGCACGAAATGTGGTTAGTTGCGAAAAACAGTTCCCTGCTGTCGCCTGATCTGACGCTGATCATTTTGCATATTTCCTTAAGAAATTTAAGGGTGTTGGAGTCCATCGGGCCAAGAACCTCGATGCATATTGGCAAGAATTCCATCGAGGGGAGGGCGTTCCCATATTTCTTCATTTTCTCGTCCGCTGCCCTGGCCGCGGCCAAACCACATTTTTTACTTGTCAGGTTTACGTATCGTTCGGCGAGGGTGCCAGGGACAGACACGCAGGAACCGCTGCAACAAGCACGAAATGTGGTTAGTTGCGAAAAACAGTTCCCTG
>NW_008704034.1:1110254-1212754 GCF_000326865.2 Helobdella robusta
AGACAAAATAAAATTACACCTCACATAAATAACAACTTTCAGTAAAACAACAACTACAACAACAGTTGAACAACAAAACAAGAAACAACAAAACGTAAACAGCAGTATTACAAACGACAAAACAACAACAATAACAATGATACAAAAACAACATCATAGATTTTATTCCAATAATTATAAACTCCTAATGCTATAAATCGTTCGATGAGAGGTCGTCGCTATGTGGTCGGTGATGGCCGTCGTATCCGAGAGAGCAGATTTGTGATTTAGAGGCATTGCAAGTACTCCTTGTCAGTCTGTCGTGCATCATTTTTATTATAGATATTATACCTTTGCGCTTTGCAGCTTACTATTCATTCGTTTATTTGTTTGTAAAAAAAATTTGTCGTTGATGTTGTTTGCTGTTGATGTTGTTGTCGGTGGTGGTTTTGTTGTGGTTGTTGTTGTGGTTGTTGTTGGGGTTATTGTTGTTTTCGTTGCTGTTGTTGTTATTGTTGTTGTTAGTTTTGTTGTTGTTGTTGTCGCTGATTTCAATGTTGCCGTTTATGATTTTGTTGTCGTTTATGATTTTGTTGTCAACATTTCTAAAATTTCGAGACAACTGGTTAAAATAAGTACTCTTAGTGAAACTTAACCAACGTTGAAGCTGTCAGTCAACGAAAAATAACAAAATAAAAAAATGACTTTTAAATATAAACAACCACACCAGCTACTGGAGAACTACTAAAGCATTCAACTTTAAATCAATCAAACAAACATTGAAAAATGAACCAAAAAAGCGTTCCAGTTTAACTTACCATTGGTATTTACATTTATGTAATGTAGAATAATGTGTCTGTAAATTGAGCTAGATAAATGTATGTGATTGATGTAAAGTTTGTAAAAAATATGAATAGATGAGAAAATAAAATCATCTTTACTAATCTAACCTTCCTTTCGCATTCCCATCTTCAAACACTTTTTTAACCTGGTAAAAAAAATTTCGCGAAAATATTTTTATAAAATAGTTGGAATTCTTATAAAATTATTTAAATTTTAATATAAAAATAAAATAGTTATTACTTAGAAATAAATAAAAATTATAAATTTTATTTATAAATAAGAACGTTATAAATATAACATGTTATCATATACATACGTTACTGAAAAGTTTCTATTAAAATTATCATGATATATTTTTTTCAGAAGTATGTATCATCAAAATCGCCATTTTACTATCATGAGACAACCGTCATGACATCATCATCGTCGTCGCGATGACGTCACATCATCATTTTTGCGACGCCATCGTGACGTCACCATCGTCAGCATTTCAATCATAACCTGCAATACTGGCATTGATTTCTGTGGTGCTGGTCTACCTGGCAGTTTCTGTTTCCCCGGCAGTTGTACGTCAGGTTTCGGCGTACGGACCTCTTGAAGAAACTTTTGCAGCCTTCAGGTCGGATATGTTTTGATAAGAAAATAATTTCTGGTTTTAAAAAATTGCGACACAACTATTTCATTTAATACACGACACATTTTGATCACATCAACAGAATATATATGCGACATCATGAACAACAACAACAGCAGCAACAACGCCACTATCAACGTCATTCTCAAACAGCAACAACCTTCACAAGTCATCTGTCCGTAATGTTTGCCCGAACTTTTGTCCCCGCAGACAGCGCAATCGGCAATGATGTTGTTCGTTGGTGTTGTTGTCGTCGAAGGATTCGGTGATGTTGGTGACGTTGTTGATGACGCATACGATGACGAAGATAGTGGTTGCAATTGTTGCTGTTGTTGCGGTTGTTGTTGTTGTTGGTACATTTGTGGTTGTGGTAACTGTCGTTTGTTGTTGTTGTTGCTAGCGGCGGATGTTGATGAATCTGGATCTTTTCTAATGGTTGATGTTGATGTTGTTGTTGTTGATGAAGTTGGTTTTTGAAGTAGCGTTTTGTTGTTGTTTTTAGTGTCGTTGATTTTATTGCAATTGTTGTTTTCGTAAAATTGTCGTTCTTTGTTTGTTGCATCGCCGATGGTCGTGAAAGCTGATGTGGATAAATTTTGTTGTTGCAATGAATCTGACGATGAGTCTAAACTAACAAACTGCTGTTGCTGTTGTTGTTGCTGCTGCTGCTGTTGATGGCTGCTGTTTAAATGCGTCAAGTGATCTGTCATGCCAGACAACTGCGAGGCTTCCAGTAAGTTTTGTTGTTGTTGTTGGTGTTGTTGTTGCAAATGCAAGTGGTTGTGGTGAAATGGGAACAACGTATGTTGCAAGAAATCTTCACTCAACGCGCTAGCCATAGACGATTGTGACATCATTGCAGATGAAGCTGACGATAGCGATATTGAAGTTGATGACATCGACGACATGAATGCCGATGACGATTTGAAGTCGGGGAACGGGCGAAAGTTGTTGCTATTATTATTGTTGTTGCTGTTGTTGTGATTGTTACTGTTGATGATGTTGTTAGTGTTGTTGTTGTTGTTGTTGTTAGAGTTGATGTTTGGATCGACGGAGTTCAAGGTTGGATAGCAAGGTTGAAAGTTGGAGTGACCTGGCCAGGTGTTCCCGATGACTGTTAAAGCCATCTGCCTGCTTTTTATTGTTTTTGCTTCTGACCGTTGTTACCTCTGTTGTTGTGGCGTTATTGTTTATTATTGTGTTTCACTAATGAGATTGTATCTCTATATTTATTTACTCATCCATTTATTTACTCATCCGTTCATTCATTCATTGTTATATTTGTTTTTTATTTGTTTTTATATTAATGTTTGAAGCAAACAGTCTAACAATTAACTTATTTATCAACAGGCAGTTGCTGTTTTAGTTACAATTATCGTCTCAATATAACCAAAACTAAATTAAAAGTATTTATAGAATAAACTTAGATGTAGTCCGCTGTAATGTAATTCGGACCACGATTGCAATCTTTACCAGCAGATCTCTCGAATCTCATTCACACCAACGCATCGGATACTGCTGAAAAATTGTCAAAAATTGATAAGAATTTTAAGTAATTAGTTGATTAGTTGATTAATTAATTAATTAATTAATTAATTAAAATATTTTAATAGTATTATTAAAATTAAAAATCATCTAATTTAATAATTACCAATTTATTTGAAAATTTTTTCTCGTGTAAACAAAATAAAAATTAAACCACGCAAATTTATTGAGACAAATTTCAACACGTACATCGGACTAAATGTTGCATATGATGGGACGAGTCAAACATACAATATACATATGTCATACAAAAGGTATACAAATACATACATACCTTATACAAAAAGTATATATACATTAAACAAAAGGTATACAAATATATACATATATTATACAAAATATATACAAATACATACATACGTTATAGAAAATATATACAAATACATACATACATACATACATACATACATACATACATACATACATACATACATACATACATTACACAAAATATATACAAATACATGCATACATCATATAAAGTGTATACAGATATGCATCATACAAAATGCAATACATACATTATACACCATGTATACATACATTATACATGATGTATACACACATATATATACATACATTGACAATGATGATAAATAATATGGTGATTGGGACGATGATGAAAATGATGACGCTGCGTTGTGTGGATGATGATGGCAAAACCGAAAGATGATTAACTTTCATGGTTTCCATATGCTTTTATTAGTGAATATTAATCAAAATTTCAAAGATTTACTTTTTATTTTTATTAAAACTAAGACTGTATTTCATATTATTTTTTATAAACGCTCCGATATCATTTTTGTATAACTTTTTATCATATTTATCATCAGTTTTTTTTATCATTATTTAGCATAAAATTTAGCATATCATTTATTTATCAGTTCATTTAATGTCTTATAGAGCCAATACATGCTACGTATATATCAAATGCAACCGCGTGTGTCTGTCTGCAGTTTAAAGCATAGGTTTCAATCATTTACAGAAACATTTTATATAAATATATATATATATATATATATATATATATATATATTTATGTGTGTGTATGTGTGTGTATGTGTGCGTGTGTGTGTTTGTGTATGTGTGCGTGTGTGTGGGTGTGTGTGTAGGTTTGTGGGTGTGTGTTAGCGTTTGTGTCTATTTGTATGCAATGTGTATTGTGCATGTATACTTGCTTACGTGTGTGTTCTTTTGCACAAGAGAGGTATCTGTACGTGTATTGTTTGAAAAATGTATCTATGTATTTGTGCGTATGCGTGACTACACACAAATGTATGCGTATCCGTTAATACATATCAATAGTCACATCCATCACCCAAACAAGAAGACGAATGGTTGGCTGTCTTGCTTTCATTCATTATCGTTCTGCCTCTTTCATATCTATGTCTCTGTGTATGTGTTTGTGTGTGTATGTGAGTGTGTGTAAATTGTGCGTGTGTGTGTGTTCGTGTACGCGTAGTTATGTATGTATAACTTGTACTCATTTAAATGTAAATTTTCATATTTGTACACACGCGCGTACGTTCCGATGTTTACCAGCAATTATGTGTATCTGATATTAAAAGAACTCTGTGTGTTTCCGTCCTGTCCATAGTCTGGTCACTAAAGGTCCATCAGCACGGTTATATTAATGTTTTGTAATTAAGCTTTGTTTCGACACACATACACGCATACATTTTTTTGCTTGTGAACGTGTGCGTGTGCGTGAGGAGCTTGCGGAAATATATGTCTAAGTCACTTGTGTACAAAGGTAAATTATTTAATAATTTTTGAAAAATTTTTTACAAACAGTTGCTACAATTGCCAATTTTTTTTAAACAGCAATTAAAAAAAAGACTGTTGTGGGTAGATGTAGTTTTTGTAGATGGGGTAATATATAATCACGTAATAGTTCTCGCATCGATGTTAGTATCAATCTACTATATATAAATATTTATACCTGCTATATAGGCTCCATTTATTTTGTGGTTCTATCCTACCTTGTTTACAGATTTGCTGGTTTGTGATTTCAATTCGTATGATACCCAGTGAATCCGGTCTGAAATCCGGTGTTTGAATGAATGATACAAATACATACACATATCATACAACTAGGAGTAGATACAAAGCTAGATTTTTCATGTTTAACAGGCATTGATTTCAAATGAAACGTTCTATAATAATAATACAGGAAAATTATCTTGCATTTGTACAATACATGTAAGTTTGTAAGTTTTTAATTTTTTTAGTTATTTCAACCAAAATTTAGCATCAGCAATCGTCAAAAAGCAGTCTTAATAATTGTCTATCTTTCAATATTATTTTCAAACATATTAAACAGTAAATTTTTAAATGATAAATTCTAAAGAAGAAATAAATTAAAAAAATAGGAAAAATTCTTTTCGAAGCAAACGCAAATTTCTGAAGAAACGAATACAGCCTTCGTGACAATCACTTTTGACGTTTCTCGTCGGATTTGACGTTCTCAGAGAGAAAAAAAAGTTTACTTTGCTAAATTATACACATGTAGAAATATATCAAGGGTGTATATTTTGTTTTTTTCAAAAATACGCCAAAATACCGCATCCTACACTAAAACATTTGTATGTTTAGTGTATGTCAGTTCAAAACTAAACAAGATCATAAACGCGGCATAACCAGTATTGTTAAGTATTTAGAGTATTCAATTACTTAAATTGTCTTTAAGTGCTTTCCCACAGTACTTAGGAAGTATTTAAAATACTTTATAAAAAATAATATAAATATTTAGACAGTATTCTAAGACTTTTGCGTGGTGTTCAGAATTTAAAAAGTTTAATTACTTTGACATAAAAGTTGTTTTATAATTCATCTATTCAGCTTCTTAAAGTTAACAAACATTACTGTTGAATTGTAGTATTATTGTGCCTTTTATTTCTAATGCAAACATTCATGAAAGTTACTGCAATGATTTTTTTACTGCAAAGTTATGATTTTTTTGTTGTTGTTGTCAACATTTGAGTATTTTAACAACACTGAACATAATAACACATACATCCAAGCATACGTACAAACATAAACATACATCCACGCATACAAATAAACATACTCAGACACATTGAGAAAAACATTTTACATGATCGATTGACCATCTCATTTGATGATGTCTAAAAGACATCGAACAAAAACATACAAACATACATGCACACGTACATACATACATACACATCCATATACACATACACATACAAGCATATACAAATGCCTACACACGAAAGACTGCAATGCTGGCTCGGGACAAATCCACACATACACACACACACACGCGCGCGCGCATCACGTTCGCTGGCCGACTGACTGACCAGCAACGAACGTATAAATGTTATTTCTCTGTGTGTGCACTGCAGCTCACAAATCAAGACCTATTAGAACATCTATAAATCTTGGAATGTATGTATGTGTGCGTGTATGTGCATTTGTACACCTGTGTGTGTATGTGTGTGAGTTTGTAAATGTTCTGTTGAAATAACGTGTCTTTGTAAATATGTTTAGTAATGTTTGAATATGTTTTATAACTTTTAACTGCAGTTCGTTGCTCGCGCTAAGTTCCAATCTTTAATGTAATTGGCAGTCCACTCAGTATGTAAACTGCACATTTGAAAACAGGCGTGTTTCAATTATTGGCTTTGGAAATATTTTATTGATAAATGTCAAACGTTTTTACTTCATCTTTTTATTGTAAAATTAAGAAATGTTCATGTTAAGTAACCAACAGCAACACTACAAACACACACACACTCACAGTGCACTCGTCACACACTCATCACACACTCATATACATCTACGTACACACGAACAGTCACACATAGGTTCACTCACGCACAAACGCATATCTACGCGCAAACAACTTATTCATTTGAACGCATTCATTACGGACACACCCACGCTGAAAAGCGCACACAAACACGCACACATGTGCACACGTACACAATCACGAAAAGGCATAAAACTCTTGTGAAATAAAAATATTCAAAATTCATCGCCGCCATAATCACCCGCATCCAACGTTCAATGTTATAAGATTGCCCATCGGACGCCTGTGATATGTGCACGTGACGTCTCTGTACGTATGTGTGCGTGTATATGTATGCGTGTGTATGTATGTGTACGTGTATGTGTGTACATGTGTGCACGTACAAGTCTGCGTGTGTATGTGTGTGTATATATGTGTGTGTGAATATGTGTTTGTGTACAAGTCTGCGTGTACATGTCTGCGTGTATATGTATGCGTGTATAAGTATTCGTGTATATGTATGAACGTGCAATGAGAGTAGTGTAGAGATGTGTGTATATGCATTCAAATAAATTATATATTATATTATATTTAATTATTTTTAAGAGTGTATTATAGAGATAATATGGTAAAGTGTGTTTCTGCTTTTTGGTGTTCTTTTTTAAAATGATGAAAAAGTTTATTTACAATTAGGCTTCGCATGCTACAATGCATCTGTTTTTCATTCACATCTGATTTTTTTTATATTCTGTCAAAAAGGCCTTTGATGCTAATTGCGTTCGGAAATATTTACGAGTTTGCGTTCATGAAACGCGTTCATCGATCAAACCAAAACAAAATAACAACAAACCAATGACAAAATCGACTTAACAGCGTAGAAACAACAACAACATAACAACAAAGACAACAACAATAGCAACAACATCAACGGCAGCAGCAGCAACAACAACAACATAGAAACAACATAGAAACAACAACAACATAGAAACAACAACAACATAGAAACAACAACAGCAGCAGCAACAACATAGAACAAACAACAACTACGATATAGCAACAAAAACAAAACAACAAAACATTGAACCAACAATAAAAACCAACAACAACAACATGCTATAAACAACACAGCAACAAGCCGACAACCGCAACAAAACAACAACAAAAATACAACGACAGCAACAAAACATAAAACACATAGAATATCGATAATAATAATTTATAAGGTGATTAAATTGAGTCTTCGGCTTGCTACATGAGAAACTCACCCAGCACAGCAGACGAGAATAATTTAGGCAATATTCCTAACCTTCCCGCGCTTCCATATTAAAAGTTTCTTTAATGTTTCTTTTAATTTTTCTCTGTGCGTGCATCTATGTTTGTGTGTTTGTGTGTGTACATCTGTGTTTGTGTGTGTACATCAGTGTTTGTGTGTCTCTGAATGTACATGTGTATATAGGTAATATGTTAAAGTGTTTTATAGTGAGCATTTGAGCATTTGTGTGTGTGTGTGTGTGTCTGATGACGTTTCTGAGTGTCTGCTTATATTTGTTTGTGTTTCTAAATAAGCATGAATGCGTATATAACCGGCTTTGTATGTGTATGCGTAAATATGTATGTATGTATGTATGCGTGTGTGTGTGTGTGTATGTATATGTTATGTGTATGTGTGTCTATGTATATATGTTTGTGTGTATGTGTTAACTTGGGGTATTTAATTAAACGATATTGTGGATTTTTGTTAATCTTTATACAACGCTGTGCTGAATACAACACGTGGAAATGAATTAGTTTTTTGCATGAGGATATATGGAAATACACACACACACACACAAACACACACACACACGTAATTTTCTGTATGTGTGTGTTTGTGTTTATGTGTGTCTGTGAGTGTATTGTATACATGCGTTTAGATATATTGTATAGTTCTATAAACAACTTTGTATAAAATCTATGCGATTTTTGTGTTTTTTTGTTGGTTCCTAATTTGTATTCATTCAAGTTGCTAGAATAAATTTCTCGTTGGAAAAAATTTTGTGTGGGCGAGAGAGTTGGCCATCTTTCGGAAATTTTGTTTTTCCCATTTTTTTTCTTTTAATTTATTTTCCAAACGTCAGATCTGACAAGATACGATTAAAATGAAGACGACGACGACGATGATGATGATGGAAATAATGATGATAGTCTTAAAAACTATGATAATAATGATGAGATGATGATGATGACGACAGTGAAAAAAAATGACGGAATGATAATAATTATGCTAATGATAATGATGATGTCGATGATGATGAGGATGATGATGTTGATTGACATGTCATTAAATTTGTTGGCACTCGATCGATGCAACCTGCAAATTTGTTTCCCTCTTCATTGCCACAGAAATTCATCCCTCCGCCATTTTTTAAGCCAACAAAAACAAACATTTTAAACGCACGCACCCCGCTGTGTTCACTAAATTCTCGGACATTTTAGGCTGTCGATAATTTTGTTATTCTGTTTGTTTTTTTTAGCGTTTTTCTTTGTTTTTATTATGTTGTTTAATGCTGTTGCATGTTCGATTTTCATCCCAAGTAAAGTAATTTTTGTGCAGTTTGAAATAGATTTTTCATTTTGATTGCAGCCTCAAGCAAATTCAAACTTTCATATCACCAGCCAGGAGTCTCACATTGAAGAACCAATCAAACTCCTGATGAAAATCACACACTTTAATTTGTCTACACATATGTGTGAATTATGAAATTTGATGTTGAAATTTTTTGATGTCAGAAATTCTTGTCAATTTTGTTGAAAAATTTTAAACTCATGTTCAAACTGACCAAGCTAATGCGAAATAAAATCGCTTTAAATAATTTTTTCCAGTTACATTTTAAATTATAAACGAAATCATGAACTATAGAACGTTCGATGTTCGGGACAATTTCTTTAAAAAAACACACTTTAAAGCAATCATACAATAATACAAACATAGCCACAGCAGACCACCAACAAGCAAGCAGCAACGACAAAACGGCGACCACATTAGCATCAGTAACAGCATCAACAACTGCAACCAACACTCTTCACTGCAATATCGACAGCGGTAACTACGTAAAAACAATATCGACTATGTAAACAAGTATCAACATCGAACGCACAATAACAACAACAAACTGCAACAACACAACAAATGCAACAGCAAACACAGCAACAAACACAACAACAAACACAACAACAACATGAAAACGCAATCTAATAAGCAATCTCCTTCTTTCTTTTCATCTGCGAATCTCCATTCGTTGACCTGAGGTCGGCATCTGTCAATCATCAGCATCCATTAGTAACAAGCCGACCAATCGAATTGGGATTTTCAAAATAAGCCACGCCTCGAAGGCGTGACCTATTGCAACTATCGATCTCTCAGGCCGTCGTCTTGGTAACCACAGCCGCAAAGGTCAGAGGTGAGAGTGCTGGCGCTGTATAGATTTGATGCGGGATTTGTTTGTGGTGTTCTCTAAAGTGTTTATGTGTGTACGGTTTTGTGTGCATGCATCGTATGCATTTGGCTACTACTGTATTTATTTTTATACATGTTTGTAAACTATTGAACATATGCTGGAGTTGGCGTACAAACTTGAATCTAAAGAACCCGACGTGTACACATTTTGATGTTGATTTGTACAGAGAATAAATATAGCATACACTGAAAGAAAACAGTTTTATGTTTTAATATTTTTAATACGTCGATAGACACTGACTGCATGTAATTAAAATGTTATCAAGTTGTTGCCTATCAGGTATAAATATCTTGCAACAAACTGAAAAATGTGTTTTATTTCAGTCAACACAATAAATCACTCAACGTTGCACTGAAATTTGATATCACAACTCGGTGGCATCCATCTGCATGATACATTGAAAATTGATTTAATCGCACATATTTTGGAAATGCATGACATTCAGAGAATTATCGTCTAATATAAACTTACTTAAAGTTTTTGCCAACACTGATTCAAATTTCAATAAGAGTGCGAATGATGAACGCGATGAAAACATTAATAATGGTTGAACCAGCTGGTTGAGAATATAAATAAAGAGACACTCGTCTAATCTATCTTTATATGTTGCAATGAATGAACGCAATTCAAAATCCTATCAGCTATGAAATAACGCCGAATATTTTAATTGATTAAATTGAATTTGGATTCTTTTATTGCTCCTCATTCAATCCATCATTGTCCACTCTTTCACTGATTGAAAACGACAGAAAGAGAAGAAATAGAGTTCACGTGTGGGTTAACGGAAGAAGCCATGTGTGCACGCAGAATGTACACGCATATGTGCGTACGTTGCGCGTGAGCACTGATGGAAGAGCACGTTATCTGCGAGCCCAGGTTTGCGCTTTCAACGACCACGCTGTAACATATTCGTGTATATATAATAAAAACTTTCAGAAATTAGAGAAAAAAAATGGCGCCATCTTTTTCAATGCTTCACTTTAGAATGAAGTGAAGAGTGGGTAGGAGAGCGCAAGCAGACCAAAAACATGAAGCAAATACATTTGATGAATGGTTGAATGGCTGCTAGACTGCAATTGAAAATAGAAAGATAACAGGCACACCTGGCCAGGTGACCCAAGGTCGGCTGCAGTCAGGAAGGTCGCACATTAAAGGGCGGACATGTGCTTCATCGCGTGCGATGATGTGACACCACAAACTGATCGAGCATATTGCAAGCGTCTTATCGAATTTCACAATACTTCCATACGAGAAATATTAAAAAAATACTAGAAAACCTTCTCGCCTGTTCGTACTCAAATAAAATTCAGACGGAGTGGAGCATTCTCCTTTCGGGACTCGAAGAACGCATTTCAAAACATCAACACAACGGCGAAATTCGAATTTTCATAACACACGCTCACTTATATAATTTTAACAAGAGAAACACTGAAAAAAATAACGGAAATCATTTTATTGAAGTCCACGAGAATAAACGAGAAAATTAATTTTTAGTCATCGAGTACGTCAGTCATGAAACGAACGTCAGCTTAGATTTTGTGAACCTTCTTGTTAGGTTTTCTCGTCTTGGTTGGGGCAGCCTTCTTTGCAAGCTTCCTCAACCTGCCAAATTCTATCCTCACCAGGCGATTTCTCTGTATAAAATAAATAATGTTCATATCAACTGAGGAATAAGGATAAACTAACTCATTAAACGCAAACAAATTTTTAATATTGTAATTAATTAGGCCAATATGTTTCTAAAAAAAAGTAATAAAAATACAACTAAAAAGTGTAATGAATGTTCATCAGCTTATAGCAATCATCATATATGTATCTGACGGCACTTCCTAAGCCAGGTTCATCATAAAACATTCGACAAGAGGAACATAATAATTATCACATGAGTAGCTGTAATCACACATTGTAACATGAAAGAAATGATAATAAAATGTTAATAGAGGTAATAAGAAGTACATGTAGAAGTTAAAAATTTCAAGGTAAAATGTGTACAAACTAAATTAACAAACTGGGTATAAAACTATTTAAACATTATAATTACATTGTTAAAACGAATGCTATCCAAACAACAAGATGGCACCATGCAGTTAAGAAGTATGTCAAAGTATTGGTTAAGTAAAAATCGTCCATCAGCTAATAGCGATCATCATATATGTATCTGACGGCACTTCCTAAGCCAGGTTCATCATAGGACATTATGTATATAAAAAAAACATTGTTTCTAACTATTTTTCAATTAAATTTCAGAATTATAATTGGATAAATAGACATGAACAGATCAACTTAAAGATAACATAAAAACTTCAAACATAATGTGATAATCTAAATGAGAGTGAAGATGCTTGAACACAGACAATGTAAAATCAAAAAAATAAATTCAATAAATTAAAAAACAGGATGAAACATCAATTACAAATGGGAGTATGAACTTACAGCTTGTTTGGCTTTGAATAATTTGAATCGATCAAAGTCAGTCATTACCTTTCTCTGTTAATAAACAAACAAATATTATATAAGAAATAAAATGGAATTTAAATTAAATTTACATTTAAATAAGGCATTTTTATACACATGATTGCATATTTTTAAAGACTGAAAAATAACTTTATTCTGGGCTTCAATTTTCTTGGCCCATGATGTTTCAGACCAGAGCTTGTTGATGTCAGCCTTCTCCCAAGCTTTCTTAACAACGCCAGTTCTAGCCGAGTGTGGGAATTTAATAACAAACTTTGTTAGTTCTAATTTGTTAAAATTCATGGCTTGACGAACAACACTTGTGCATGGTCCATCAACCAAGGCCTGTAATAAGTAATTACATCGACTCTATTAATAAGTTGCTACACATTATAGAAAAATAAGAAAAGTTACAATGTCATCTGCCTACATTTGATTCTTAATGTATTACAGATTATGATATTAAAAAAAACAATGCATTATCAGATCTTAATCAACATATTGTATCACACTGTAATCTATAGAGTCTCTCAGAATGCATTAGAAGTTTTGGGAATGGTTACCCATCTGTGCATGTCTAGTGCTTGGATTGGAACCATATTTTATTACAAATTGTACCGACCTTTTTCTAAATAGAGCTATAAGAAAATGCCTAACAAATTGGACTTGAATGATTATTTAACATATTTTCACCTTATGATAAAAATAAATAAAAACTATTTTTACAAACGATAATTAAATCATTAAAATTTTTAATTTATTCATGCAAAATAGCCAATAAGTATTAGCTTGATGAAAAAAAAAATTTCCTAACAACTTTAGATTGGAACATATATCATCAATATTTCATATTAGGAACATGATGCATTTGATAATCACTCACACAAATAAATATTAAAAATTCAAAAAGATACTTAACCCTGTTCTGATCGATGACATCAACAATGGTGACTAATTTGCCTTCGTCAGGACCGAACGCAATGTAGGCCACTCTACCTATCTCAACGAACCTCTTAAAGGTCTGAAATAAAAATAATTATGAAATTAAGCTCATATAAATAAAAAATAACAGATAGATAAAATTAACTGATTTGCACAGAAACAGTATCAGTAATTACAAAAAGTTGAAAATAAAATAAATATCATCATATGAAATGAAGAAACAAACCAATTAGAAATCAATTTATGAAATTGAAATAGCTGACATAAAATTTGTATTTGGTAGCAGGGCATGATGACGGGCGAACTTAAATTAAATATTTTTATCAAAGAAATAATTAGTCCTTAATTCTGCCAAGCTACACACTACCATAAAATCAATTTTAATATAAAATGTTAAATAAGCGTGTCATGTCGGCAGTACCTTATTTACCAGCACGCTGGAACAAAAAAATAGTTTGATTTAAAAAATCGCCGCCGCCGAAATAGAAAAATCATTTTAGTAAAATGAAAAATAGGCTCAAAAGATATTTAAGTTGTTCTAAATACATGAAAAAACGAAGGATTCACCAACTTGCGTGATCATCTTTACAACGATCAAGAAAAAGAAAGTTTATTTCCGCTTTTCACAGAGTAGTGATGTGCCGCATGAAATGTGCTGTCGATTAATTTAAATCGTCAAAAGCTGATTAGAAGATAATATATTAATGCAGAAATAACATATATTATAGCTAAGAGAAATTAGAATTTAAAAAAAACATGAAAATTGTAACGGTTGACAAAAAAATCATTATAGATATGTTATTTTGATGCCAAATATTGACTATGTATATTAATTTCTTTTAAATATTCTTAATATTTAGATGTAAAACTAATGTTATCGAAAAATACTTTAAAGCTTTATAAGTGTGTATGGGTGAAAATTAGTGAATTAAGCTGGTAGTGTTTTACTACTCAGTTTCTTAAGCATGAAAATATATAATTTTATCATGAAAATTTAATGTTTTTGATATATATATACTAACTTGAATCAACTGAATATATATAATTATACTGAACTCACTCTTTAGTTCGATAATTTTTGGAATGTGGCGCTAATATAGTAAATTAAGCTGGTAGTTTTTACTAGATTCATGTTGTACTCAATTTCACGAGCATGAAAATTTATAATTTGGTAATGGAAACACGATGTTTTTTTATATATATTAACTTGAATCGACAGAATAACAATCATAATGTTTTACCAAAGACACAAGAGTTTGATTTTCTATTGGGATGTGTGGTGCTGATAAGGAATTAAGCTGATAAATTATTGGCAGAGTCATATAGTGCTTTATTTTTTGAACACGAAAATGTATAATTATTTGGTAATCGAGATCCAGACGTTTTTGATATACGGTAACTATTGTGAACAGTGGCGAATCCGGGAAGGAGGCGAGGGGCCCTGCCTCCCTGTTGTGAGCTGTATTTTTTAACAGTCAGTAAACTCAGTTTTTATACAGGGAAAACGCCGTCTTATATAGAAAATCAACAAAATTTGACGTGATAAGCCAAAAGATCGTAATATTGACCACATAAACAAAGATTTGGTTAGTTTCTAGGCCCATTCGTCAAATAAAATTTCAAAATTTTGCTTCCCCCTATCAAATTTGTCTAGATCTGCCACTGCATGAAATTTGTTTGGAAAATATGAAACTCATTTTTAAAATTTTTGAATAAGAAAAAATAACTAGAACCATAGAATAATAATTGCTAATAACAATTATAACAGTTGCTTAGAACTATGAAACTAAGAAAAACAACTTTTGATTTTTTTTGCCTGATGATGAATGACAGAGATATCTACTTAAATAAAAATAGGAATGTATGAATTTCACTTATCAAAAAAGTTATTTTTCAACCAACATTTGGAATGAGCGTAATGGCACTATTGTCAGTATAAACGAAACCATCCGTTATGTTGTTAATAAATAGATACTGATAGTAAATGAGTATTTGCTATTTACCTTGAATGTTGTTTCCATCATCAACACACACACATTGCAGTATATTAATATACATCTTTGTACCATTATTTATATATTTTCCAAAGTACAATCAGTTATATATATATATATATATATATATATATAATACATACATAAATATTCTTATGTTTTTATGCATATATATATATATATATATTATATATATGACAAAACAAAATTAAGTTGTTTTTGTTTTGAACCAAAAACGAATGTTAGGCATCATGCACGATGAAACATCAGTTCCAGCACACTCTCTCACAATTTTCATTTTATCTTATGTTTTACAACGAAAAATATTATAATTAAAAAGTAATCTAATTATTTAAACATTACGAACCGCTACTTATGTGTTACTACTGTACATGTTATCATGGGGTATCTTTTGTATTTTATATTTTACCAACATTCAGTAACAAACAGTTTGTAAATAGTTTAATAATTTTTTCGCTTAAGCTTCTCATTTTTATTTACTTATCCACATTTATATATTCACTGCAAAAACGACGATTTCATTATTCAAACTTAAATATCTATTCTATAATCACTTATCTTCAGCCAGTTTATAATTTGCTCAACTCGGTTCACACCAGCAATAAATTATTTGAAAAATCCTGAAAAAAATGGATAATCTATCTTACTGAGGTAATTTTTTTTATTTTTTTTTTATTAGACATTAAATCATTCTATCGCATTCATTTTATATGATGATATTCTTAAAGAATTATACATTCAAGCACGTATATATGTACCTACCTTGTACTTAATACGCATTATATGAATCAATAGGAAATAGTTTGTGTGGGGAGAGAGAGAGAGAGAGAGAGAGAGAGAGAGAGAGAGAGAAGAGAACATGTGATCGAGCTATCTACTATCAAAGTTTATATTTTGGAATATCCAAGGAGTTGTATAAATAGGATAAAATTTCAGTATCACTCGATAACGTGTCTGCAAATGAAGTCTGGTTGTCGGCATCTAATCCTGCTCTAAAACTAAGTTGCTGATAAAATATTCATTAATAGAACAATAAGTTCGACGTATATATATGTCATATATATAATAATGCCATTCAGTTAAGTGATTTTTTTCGATTATCCTACTAAAAATTAGTGTTAAATAGTCATTTAAAAGAGTTAATTTTAAGTAATTTTTGAGTTCGTTATACGATGAGCGCATTTCCTAAAAAAATAAAAGTGGACATCCACATAAAGTCGGACCCGTCACTACCATCTTGGACGCTTGCAGGTTCTTGTTGTTGGCAAACGTTTAATTTGAATTTCAAAGTTTTTTCGTTTCTAATGTTGAGACTTTAATTATTTTTTATTAAATTTTTAAATTTTATGATTATATTACGCTGGTATTGATTTTGTAAATTGATAAATTTTTGAACAATTTTATTATTTGATCACATTTTTGGTAGCTTTTTTTTGTTTTTCATTTTGATTTGATTCTGTTGTGAGTTGCCAAAGCTAAAACAAAAGTGAAAAGTCCGATTTTCTTCTAACAGCCACCTTCAATTGCTATAATTATTAAGTAGCAAAATTATTTTTCCTAGTTATTCCTATAAAATTTAATTAAATTCCTTCACATTAAAGTATTAAACCTTAAATTATGATTATGCCATCATTTTAAGTTAAGGTTTGTTTGAAAATTTGAATTTGAATAGTTTCATCTATTTTTATTAACAGTGTGTATTTTGATTTAATATTGACACAAATTTGTCTCTTCTGTAAATTTTACTCCTATTATTAAATTTTTGAAATAATCAAAAATGTAATGCTAGTAAAAGTGTTTATTAAACAAGTCAGTGAATAGTATATCTATAATAGTATAATAGTATAATTAATACGTGTGTAGGTATGTTTATTGTGTTCTGAATATCTATCTATCTTTTCCATCATAATGTTCATTGATGCATGAAGGCCAATATAGTTCTGTCCTCATCATCAGTGTTCATTGTGTGCTTATTTTCCTGTGTTTGTGTTGTAGTTTAGTATGCTCTATTGATTATAATCTAGAGCAATCCATTTGGATTTGGATATGTTTCTACAGCTAGTTAGTCCTAAAATAATCCTAGCATTACATTCCTTAAATAATTCTTATTGAGTCTTATTGTAAAGTTGACAAACTGTTTGGTAAAGTTATATTCCAAAGTAGACCATTTTTAAAACTGATAACTTCATAATAGAATTTTCAATAGAATTTTACCTTAGTTGCCTTATAAGCATTTGTTATAAAAATCAATTTTTAAAGCTCCTAGGTTGCAATAGGATATATCATCCTCTGTTTATATTCACAATTGAGTCATAGATTTCAAATCCTCTTCATTTTATTACATCCCATGTTGAATTGGTACCTTTTTGTATAATTGCATGTGCTTGTGTTTTTGCGTGTATATGTGTGTGTGTTTGTATGTGTTGTGTGTGTGTGTTGCGTTTGTGTTGCGTTTGTGTATGTGTTTTGAGTTTGTGTGTGTGTTGCGTTTGTGTGTTGTGTGTGTTGCGTGTGTGTAACAAGAACTGTGTATAAATATTATAAATACATTAATATAATAGTTATATAATCATGTACTAAATAGTGATGTTTTATTTTTTTATTTTTATAATGTGGTACATTGGTGTAAATAACCATAAAAATGTAATAAATACAAACTGCTGGAGGAGATTGTTTACAATGATGTTATGTTTATCAGTACCACCATTCATATTCTTCTCATGTTTGTGCACGCACTCATTGAAGGTGTACATTGTATTTGCTCACATTTGTTTCAGTTATTTTTAGCCCTTTTCTGTTTCTGATATCTGCTTATTTTCTTCTACCTCAGTCTGTCTTTTATTCTCGGTAATGATGGTGGTGATTTTATTGCGTTGTAGCTAATTCAGATGAAATTTTTAAATTAATGTTTTTGATAGGTTTTTTGTGTTAAGCCAAAGTTGGTTTGTAATCAGTAATTTATTAGGTTTAATATTTATCAATTCACTTAATTCTTAATATGCTTTGCCAATGTTTTTTTTAGTTCATTTAATCATATTCAAAAAACTTACCACACTCACACAATATTACGATATAGTACAGCCATACTTAGTTTGCATGCAAACAACACATCACAAAACTAGGAAATAAACAAAATTGAATTCTATTGAAGTGGGATGCCTGTATGCACTTAGATTGCATGCAGCATCTCACAACATAACATCATTATGGTAAGATAGATATATTTATGAATTGTAGTAGTTTGAAACATCCTTGTTTCCATGTGCAGTTTTGAGGTCATTTAATTTATCATTTTATTTGATGGGTTTGAAGGTTCAGTTTATGTGACTCTCATGTCTTTTATATTTATTTATTTATGTCCACAACCTTTATCACATTATTTATTCTTTCATTATGTATTTAATAAAGGGTTTATGATAAATAATATGTTTTTTGCATTTTAACATCAAAAACTTGAATGTGTTTATGTATATATTTTTAATTTTGAACGTGTGTATATGCATATGTATATATATATATATACATATATATGTATGTATATATATATATATATATATATTTAATTGAGGAATGAGTTTTATTTAGCTGCTTATTTGAGTTGTTTTAAGGTTTTTAATTTCTAATGGTAAAATTTTTATATAAAAAAGTGTCATAAATATATATAGAGAGAGCTATACCTTGTAAAATAGGGTGTGTGTAAGTTAATGCCATCAATGATGCCAAGCAGCTTCAATATGTTGTTTCATGTTAAACTGTTCATATATTCATTTACTTAACTTTGAATAAATTCATATCAAATTAAAATATTGAAGGAGAATTATTTCTCTATAATGATGTTTATGAATTTACCTTGTTTCTCATCTTGGTGTTTTTTTTATTTTTTTTTATTTTTTTTTATTTTGTTTTTATTTTTCAGGGAAATGTATATTTTTGTTTAAATTTGAAATTTCACGATCTTCAAACTCATTATTTTTAGCAGTCACATGATAAATTACATAAAATAATAATAACAATAATGAAGATGGTAATGATGAAGATGGTGATTATCTTAAATTTGGTAATCATGATATGGTTAGTGATTTATTGTCATCGTCAACTTGGTGAAAAAGATGTTTTAACTTTTTTGAAAAAGTTCCCGTTAAGCCGCTTCATTAAGTTTTCAATGATCCATCCATATGATACTGCTGTCGTGTGTATATATATATGTTTTAATAGCATGGTGTTCTGTTGCTCAAGTGGTGAATGCACACATTTGTAATGTCATATGGATGTAAATATTTCTATTGCAATTGTTATTAATAAGTTGGAATGCAATACGTATGAACTATGTCAAAATAATAATTTCATATATGTTGATGTTGGTGATGACGATGATGATGATGATGATGACAATGATGATGGTGATGAGGATGATAGTATTGAAGATATAGATAGCCATGGCGTTGATGTTTATAATGACGACGGTAATAGTAATGATGACTAATAAGATGGTGGTGACGGTGATGATGGAGGAATAATTTCATTTTCATTATAGATGAATAATGGTTTCATTCCAATGAATGGCCTCATTCACTCCATGCATGCATGGGCTGTGCATATGTGTTGTGGTGTTATGTGCTATGCAGTGTATGTTTCTTTAATGTTATGCGTTGGAATTCAACTATATATCATTTATATGTACATAGAGCACATATTTAAAGTTATTATCTATATGTATTAATATTATACCTGTCTTTTTTATATCGTTTTCAGCGTTAGGCGCATCTGAAATTGATTATTTAATTGCCTGAAACAGACTTTTGAAATAACATGATCAATGCTTGGTGCATAAATACTCATATACTCATTTTGTTAGGCTTTCTTTGAATCAGTAGTTAAAGTTTTTGATACATTTTCATTTGAAATTTTTAACAGATGCTCTTCTGCAAGATGTAGAGACAAGAAAATTTTGTAAAGTTCAAACTAAATCTTCTGACAAGACCAAAATTGAACGAATATCAACTACCATATTACCTCCATTTGATCTGAAATATGAAAAAACACTTTCTAAACCCAAGTTGATCGACAAACCAGTTGTAAATGATGTAGATTATTTCATTGATAAAGAGAACGCCAAGAACAAAGCCAGCATGTCATGTAAAGAGCACACTCATGTACGTGATGAACAACAATTTGCAAACAAGATAAGAAGCATCAATGAACTGCTCTCTAAAATTAATGCTAACAACCATGTACATAACTACGCCATTAACAAAGCTAAACAATGCAGACAGAACTCTAATGAAGTGGATGAGTTGCACTGTAATCAAGTGGTGAGAGATGTTAAAAACGTTAAAAATCATAATACACATCTGCAGAGCATTCCACTTATAAATATGCCTCACACTACAAGCAGAGTTCGTAGATCACAACAATTTGTTGAGAACGATGCCGATAGAATTTATAATTTGCTTCAAAATTCTAAAAATGATAGTTCATCCATGTCCATATTGCCCCTCTCTTCATCATCATCTCTCAACTGGAGAAACAAGGAAGAATGTAGCAGTAGGAGGATGAGGAATGATAATGATTCCTCACTATCCTCCACCATCAACACCACCAGTGATCTCGATGATCTTCTCGAAGAACTCACCTCCTCGACGCTACTTCGCAAAAAACCTGGTCAGTATGACAACAATGTCCATGTTTCTATTAACGTTATTGGTTATTGTTGCTCCTTTTGCTTAATTATGGCACCATATCATGTTTTTTCCTATTTGTCTTGTTAAACAAGATGATTTATTCAGTTCAGCAAGTGACGTCTGATGGTCTCACGCAATTATGTTGAATGTTATTTTATGTCCATGCATTCATTTTCTAACTGACATGATAATTACATTTAGATTAAAAATTGTGGATAAATAATCTATTGCATGCATTATTAAATGTTATTTATATCTTTTCAGCCAAGCCAAATACTTCTGCCATGACAAGGTATGTATGCAATTTTAAAAAAATTCGAAAATTTTTAGTTTATTCCTAGCTTAAATTTTATAGCATTCCATTGAAATTTATTTGAAGTGTCGTTTCATTTATGGCAATATTTGCAACAACAACTAAAGTTTTCCACAAATTATGTGTTTGATTTTAGATCTTTCTATCCAAATGCCTGTGCATCAGTAGTAAAATTTGTGTGCATAATAAGCGTGTGTATGTAGGTGCGTGTGTGCGTGCGTGTGTGTGTGTGTGTGTGTGTGTGTGTGTGCGCGTGTGATTTGGCGTGCGCGCATGTGTGTACATATATATATAGTAAGTTTTATATAAGTTGAAAAAATGTTTCAATTAAATGTTTCTAGGTAAACATCAATTTTTTTCAATAGTAACATCAATATCATTTTGGCCATTATTTCAATTAAGAACTTTTGAAATCAGTGAAAAATATTAATAGTTGATATTTAAAATTACTAAAGAAAAAACCTAAATTGAAATAAAATCTAAAATCACAACACTCAAAAAATTAAATTTAAAAAAATTTTAAGGACAAACATCTTAATTTAATTTAATGCACATCCTTTCTTCGCACATTTTTTAACTGCTTTAAGAACATCATAACACGTCATCTCAATCGTCATCTTTGATGATTAAATGATGAAACAATTTCATTTTAAACTTTAAATCTTTCCATCAGTGGTGACTCCAATGTTTTAAAGTTGAGGCACTCCTTTGAAGGCATGTCAGTTGCTGCTCATTCAACCAACAAACTCTCCCATGTTAACAACTTCAACCACAAAAATTACAACAGCATTCAAAATTTTTCGGTCAATAACAACAATAATAATAAGTTCAGTGATAGCTTTGGTAATAACTTTACTACTATCAATAATGGTAGCAGTTGTAATGTATTGTCTAGAAACAGAAATGTCAATCAGAGCAGAAAATTTGATGAAAACAGTGACATAAGTTCTGTGAAAAGCAAATTGCAACATTTGAATTGTGATGAAAATAACAATTGCATTGACATGAAGACAGCAGGTGACCTCAACAACTACACCAACAATCACAACAACAACATCAAGAACAAAATTAGTAACAACAACCTTAGCAACAATCACATCAACTTCAAAGATTACAATAACAACATGCAGACTTCCATGTTGAACAACAGACTAAATTATAATCACTCTAGTACATTTCATGGATGTTCTCATGTTAGCAATTTAGTGGCTGATCAGAATTCTATGAAACCATCCCAAAAATATGAAGCAGGTTTGAACTCACAGCAACAGCATCAGCAACATGATAATTTTGTATATGATTGTTTATCTGTTTACCAAAAACAGTATGATGATAGTGAGAATGAAAATTTTCCTGCAAGTACGATTCAGAATGAATTCAGAGTTGATGCTGATAACTCCACTACAATAATTAACAGACATCTTGATTTAAAAAATAATAGCGTAGTGAACAACAACGTTGACAATGTAGCCAACAACAGCAGTTTAAATGCAACAAGCAACAACAACAAAAGCTTAAACACAACCGATGATTACTCATCAAGTCGTTCTTCCTTCCAGTCAATTATCTCTGCTCCATCGACATTGACCTCTTATGAATTAGCAAAACATAAAATTCACTTTTTTCAGCAACAGCAGAAACAACCACAGCTTCAACAACCACAGCTTCAACAACCAAAACAGCAACAGCAAGTACAAATAGTGGATTGTCTTTATGATAGTTTGGATGACTTCAATCAGACCGAGGATGAAGATGAAGAGTTATTCATTGAAGAGAAGGAGAGAGCAGGTGATGGCGTCTACGATTCTTTGGATGAACTTAATCTGGTCCCATCAAATGATTTACAATCCTTGAATAACTCTCAATATCATAATTATCACCCTCAATCAAACCATCATCAGCAACCTCAGCAACAAGGTCTTCAACAAAATCAGCAGCAACATCAGGTTCCGGAGCAGCACAAGCATCAGTTATCACAATCACAACAACAATTTTTACAACCACAACATCGACAACAGTTTCGTCAACAACAAATACAACACCAGCAACTGCCACAACACAACCACCACCACCAACAACACCAACATTTACAACAACTACAACAGTATACTCCACAACTCAACATCAACCAGCATGTAAGTTGAGTTAGTTCAATTAGCCCAAATGAAGTGATGAATAAATTTAGCAATAGTAACAAAATAACATTTTAGGTGAATGCAAACTTTGATGTATATGACAACTTCACCCGGTTCTCCGACTCAGTGACCAAATCACCTGTGAATGAACAAGTGCAGCAACTGAAACACCAACAACATAACTCACGATCGGAACAACTTGACTCAAATCTGCAGGCAATCACAACACACCTCCAACCAAAATCAATTGCATCAGAGGATAACATAACAACACAGGTTTTTCTTTGAAAGTTATCAAATTATCATTTTTGATTATGAGTTTATTGGTTCTTTATTTTACTTCTCTAGGTTATACAGTCGGAAAAATATTTCGTCAACATCAACAACAACAACAACAACATTAACGAAAACAGCAGCGTAAAAGACGTTAACGGTAATAATACTAGCAACGTTATACCAGCAAAGAGTGAGAACAAATGCGCTCTCTGCAACGAGCACATAACAGGAGACGTTCTGACGGCACTGGACAAATTGTGGCATGTTGATCACTTCAGATGTGCTCACTGCCAGACAAAAATAGGAACCGACATATTCTACGAGAGAGATGGTCTTGCCTACTGTGAACACGACTACATCGAATTGTTCAGTCCCAAGTGTTTTGCATGCAATGATCCTATACTTAATGTTGGTATTTGAAACTTTTTCCAATTGAAATTGTTTGAAACGTCGCCTGTTTAATTGCTCTGTAGAATTTATTAGACCATACATAATGAGTTTTTTTGTTTATAAAATTAGCTTATTTATTACAACATCAACTTAACTCATACCTTTAATCTGTTTGTTTAATGCCAGATTGAAAAATGGTGTTTGGAATGTAAGATATTTATTCACCATTGATTTTTTTATTAAGAAATATTTCCCCACTAATAGCTCACCATTGACTTTTTTTTGTTTAGAAATATTTCATTTATTTATGCTGCAACATGAGAGAGCATTTAAACTTCAATGCATTTCTGCGTCGTGAAAATAAATATTTCAACAAAGGAATGCGTGAGCGCGCTGGAAAGAACATGGCACCCCCATCATTTCTCGTGCCACCACTGTGGAGTCGTCTTGAAAGTTACTGGTGGTGTTGGTGGTGGTGGTGGGAGAGACGAGGAAGGGTCAGTGGGGTTTCATGAGATGGAGGGACAACCATATTGCAGGTTTACTTGGTTTTTGGCTGATGATTAAAGTTGCATGATGCCATGTAAGTAAATAATAATAGAACCAAATAACAATGGCACGTTCATAAAAACGTGGTTTGACGTAAAACATATTGGCAGATTTGTTTACGATATTTTTTTATCTTGAAGGTCTTTGTTGTTGTGAAATTTAGTAATTTATCTAATAACTTGTTACATGTTGCGGCTATGTTATGACATATGAAGATTATAAATGACGTATAATGGCTGTAATAAACTAAACATAATTTCCTTATATACATACAAGAAAAGAAAATACATACATTACATACAAACATATACATGCATACACAACACATTCCTACGTGCGTACATACATATGCGTTCACGTTAACAAAATAGTCGCGATTTTTTCAACTTGTTTGCCTTGAAATGTTCCGGTTGTCGGTGTACCATAACAAGCAACTACGTCACGGCGTTGAACCAAAAATGGCACAACAATTGCTTTGTTTGCACTGTTAGTACTTTGTATGATTCTTTTGATTTACTATGCTACAAAGTTTTTAGCATTGTAGCTGGGTTTCTTTTAGAGTTTTATTTGTTGTTTAAGTGGCACTAAAGATACAAACCTGAAACCTTACGTCATTTGAGCATCCTAAATAGCATTAATAATTACATTACCGATACTGATATAAATCTAATAAACCTGTAGGACTGTAAAACTCCATTTACTTCTGGGAGTTTTTATGACTTCAATGGGTTTCCATATTGTGAGAGACACTTCAATGCAACGAGGGGGGGATTGTGCTTCACTTGTAAGCAGCCCATCACGGGTTAGATCACGTTCTTATCTTCTTCTATAAACTATATATGTATGTATGTACATTCATTGGTTGAAATATTCAATGTTTTAATGAAAAAATACGAGCTTTGTTTAATTAGTCTTGTATTGAATATCTTAGACATAATCAAATCATGTGGTGTGATGTGTTCTGAGTCAACTCTATGAAATTCAACTGGAAATTTGTTTGAACCACTAGGAGCTTCCGTGATGGCAATGAGCAGAAGGTATCACCCTGGACATTTTGTATGCACCTTCTGCTTACAGGCTCTCAACATGGGAACATTCAAGGAGCACAATGATAGGCCCTACTGCAACCAATGTTCAAAGAAATTATTTCGTTGAATGATTCTGTCACATTTTTTTCTATCGTGTTTTTTGATGCATTTATTTCATTCTATCGTTTTTATTATAAAATTTATTATTTATAAATAACAAATTAACAAATAAATAATGCTTGAAATATTGTTCATTTTGCCATCACGTTCACGTAATTTAAAATTTTTTCTTAAAATTATTATTATTCGTTCAAATCATAAATTCCTTTTTGATTGCATAATTTATTTTCATGTTGATTTGATGACCACATGTTATATAATTGTTGGTGTGTGTGTGTATGAGTGTATATGTGTGCGTGTTTATGTATAAATAATTGAATTAACGGACCTGATATATGTCCAAAAAAATGTTAGATATTTTTTGACAGGCACTTTTTTCTAACGTCGTTTTCTATCTCTAATTATTTTTATACCGAGTGCTTCCGCTTATTTTGTGAAAATGCAACTGATGTGTGATGAGAGTCAGTAATGATTGCCTGGAGGTGGCTTTTGAGTATTGTGCTCTCATTGATCTACTTGTATCTGTGTTCTTGTTTGCTTGTATGTATTCAATGTTATTTATTTGTTTTCATGACAAGATCGTTCTGGTCAGTCCACTGCAGTTTTACGCACTTTTTTTGAATTAATTGCAAATTTTTATTTTCTTTAAGTACAATAAAAATTAATGTATTTCTATTACATTAGTTTTGCTTCACTGTTGTTGAGCATCAGATCGCTAACATTACAGCAGGGAAAAGGTGCATATACTTTCGCCTTAAAGGTGCATATACGTTCGCCTCACGTCAACGACGCTGTCGCTTCCTTGCGGTGATTATTAATTACTGGACCTCTTCTCACTCTTGTGTAGAAATCTGCTCTGTCGGTTTTGTTTGCCATCCAGTATCCACAGAAAACAAGCAGCTATCATCGTTCGCATCGGCGGTGTTTGCGTGCGTGTTTCTTGGGAAGATATCGCAATTGAACTGTGCGCATTTTATTTTTATTGAATATTCAATCCAACGAACGACACGTTTAACTGGGATGACTAAAAGATAAGAAGTCCACGTAGCTTTCTGTAACTACTTGCATGTTTTTTGTCACATGTTTTAACGAACTATACTTTCGTCAGAATTTTGATTTTTTAAAAGGTATATATTGAGAATATACGATTCAACTCGGCCAAAAATTTTTTTAACAAGAAGTTAGTCGGAGTAGCATGCAATTTTTATACGCGAAACAAATTTTGTACAGATGACAAACAAACAATCCTTTTTCGCAGAAGAAAACAGGCGTTGATTCTTCCTTGAAGATACACCTAAAATGAAAATGTTGAATCGGTACAGCACTGATCCTAAATGATGAAGATAATAACAGAAATAATTTTAACAATTAAATTTTTTTAATATAAATTTTGATGACGTTGATGCTGGAGTCATTAATAACGGCTAATACAGATAAATCCGTGAGATAACCTGAAGTATAAGACAAAAAAAATTAATTATTAATTGAACATATAACAGATCATATTAACAAATCATGTTACTGTTACGTTTTAACAAATTTTTTTCAATTTTTAATATTTTATTAAAAGTTCCAATAGATTGCGTATAAAATAAATGCATTGATTAAAATCCGGCTTAACTTTTAATATTTATCTTAATCTATGGTGTTGTTCTTAATTATCGCTACCGTTTTAAAGTTATTAATCTTGAAATTGGTTATTTTTTAGTTTGAATGATATTTTTATTTGATATATGGTCTTATTAAATTTATATATTTACATTTATTCTTAAAAACATTTAATTAGTTTTATTTAAGTGCTTTTGTAAACTCATCAGAAGTCCTCAGCTAACCTACCCTACTACTCCTACTACCATCACTGTCAAGTCAATGATGCAGAGTGACGGAGGCGGTCCGGATGATGGAGGATCAGAATCGTTTTCCTGGTTCATGTACCTCTTGAACGAAAATTTAATTGAGGAACATCTTGAGAAGTTGAATTCTGGTTAGTGTGTAATACTGTAATTGGTAGACTTGTAAGTAATAAGACTAGATTATCATTTAGCATTATTCATTTTTGTAAGAGAGTTGAAAAAAAGTGTTACTTGTTACATAATAAATAATTATAACATTATCACTGTAATACTTCTTCTTACTTAGCTAATAAAAGTGTTACATAATATTACACTGTAATTTGTAATATATAAGAATATATCACATCTAATATTCTAATCTAATATATACATCTAATTTTTTAGTGCCAGTTAACAGTTATCGTTGTGTTTATAAACATACAATACAAGTTCATTCTTTAAATTACTGATTTAGTGAGTTATGTTAAATTTAAATTTTCAATTTAATTAATTGATTTTTTTCAATAGAACGCCAAGCAGTGAATCTTATATCAATCTTCCTCTACCAGGCCGAAGTAGCAGCCAGCAATCTTAAAGAACTTAATGAAGAAAGTCATCTTGAGAATGCTAAAAAATTAGGCAATTTTTTTTAAATTCTCTTTTTCCTGATTCATAGCCGCATCATTTTATTTATCTTTATTTATTATTACAAATTGTTTACCTACTTTAATTTAGAAAAATAATTTGCATTTGCTTTTAGTTGAATATTTTTCAAATTTATTTAAAAAAATCATTCATATCAAAATTATAAACAAAGTTATTTATTCATTCTCGCCCTGTCATGTGTTTTAGGGGATAATGTGGAAAATAACAAAATAAGATGCCTGAAAATGCTTGCTTTGAAGGCTGCCTCACATCTGAATTGGAATCTGGAATACCTCCATAAAAAGTTAGTATACTCAAGTTTTCTGATTTGTATAAATTTTTTTCTTTTTAGCGGTTTGTTGAAGCATTTCTCTGAGGTTTCAACCATAGCTAATGCATATGCACATTAATCGATACACCACGCAAACACACACACATGTTGTGTGCGCTATAGGTGAGGATTTCCCTGTATTCAAACCCAGTATCTACAAATAGGCAATGCCAGATACCTTAACAATTACACCATCCATTCCACCTTATCTATTATTATTAGTTGGTTATAATTTTTTATAAAATTTGAGAAAATTGACATGAATTTTTCTCAATGATTCATTTTCAACTGATAAATCATTCATTTTATAATTATTTTTACTATTGTGAATAATTATTTTAAATATTTTTTTGTAAAAAAATACTAATTTTATAAATTATTTAATCACAAATGAAAATTCTTCCAGTTTGTCACCAGGCTTCATGCACAGCCTGCTCGTGGAATGGATCCGACTGACATGTGACAAGGATCTCCACAGGCTTCCATTGGCCGAGATTGATGTCAACAACTTGTTTCCACAGACCATCATAGCATTAGCTTCCTACTACTGCTGGTTAGTTTTTGTATGAAATTTTGTTTGTTTGTTTTCAAACTATGTACTCAAATTATTTGATGTTTGTTTATAGTTATAAATTTGTTTATGTATGCATGCTGTATGTAGTTATAGCATTTGTTTGGTTTTTTAACATTTTTTGTCAAATTTTTTTACATTATTTTTTATAAGTTGATAATTTTTTGGCAAATCTTTTTAAATGTTTATGGTATTTTTTTTTTATTAATTATTTTGTAATTAAATATTGATACTATCGTGTCAATAATTTCTAAACTTCACGATAAAATGTAAATTAAACATTCGATGTTGTTCGTTTGAACAGGTGCTTGAAATTCCTGGTCGAGGATCGATTCCCTGTCAAACCTCCAAAAGTTCCACACGTTCAAATGTTAGATTTTCAATATTTCCTTTTTTTATTGCTATTTTTTTTGCTTCCTTTCTGTCTAATCTGTTTGTTACTGATTAACATTGTTTGAAGGTAATTAGCTCGTTGGGTAATGTGTGTATACATGTTGTGTACATATACAAATTCACGCACGTTTGTGCACACACACACCACACACACACACACATATATATATATATATATATACATACACACACACATATAAACACACATACGCACAAATAAATATTGCTCTGCTGGAACAAATACATATATACACACATCTTATATATATATATATCACCTTATATATACAATGACACATGCACACAAAGAAACATGCACATTACACATATAGACCAGGCTTGTTGGATCCAAGCTTGCAGACAGCAGTAACTAAAGAGATGGTCATGAAAATTGTAAGCAATTCATTATTTCATTCCATTCTTATTTCATTTTTGTATTCCAGTAAAGATTTAAACAAAATTATATTATCTTTTTGTAAATTTAATTTATAAAATGTTTAAATAACAAGTGCAATAACATAATGATTACAACGATCATACTAACATTGTACGTGAGGGATGAAATTGAACGTATGTACCATTGATGATTGTTTGAAATAGTTGCAGGATAATGAAGATAATGTGGTTGATGTTCTGGCTTCCATGCTAAGCAACAGAAATGTTTCAGGCATGTTACCCATCATGAAGAGTATCTCAATGAAGCCGTCAAACAACAGCAACAAAGATGTCATACTTAGCTGCAATAGTAGCGCTAAGAATGGCAACAAAATCGCTAGCTGTGATTGGTCCATGTGTAAAGTCGTCTCAACCAATGAAATTCATTGTCAGGTATATTTATGAGGAGGATGATGATGATTACGATGATAACGGTTGTGGTGATTGTGATGATAATGATTGTGATTAGGTGTTGATGATGACGACGACGATGATGATGATGATGGGTGGGTGGGTAAGCTTTCAAAAATGATATTGATGTATATTTTTTTTAGTTTAAGCTGGTCATCAACTCTCACTGATTCACATTAATTTGTTCATTTCTTGAAACTAGAAATAAAAATCTCATATTTACCATTAATTAATTTCAACTTAATTACTCGCAATTAATAAATAAATAATTAATAAATTAAATAATTAAATAAATCAACGAATAAATAAATAAATAATTTTATCTGGTGGTTGGGTGCTAACAATAGATACAGTACGCCCTTGGTGGCTGGTACTTTATGAAGAGGAGGTATGATAAGGCCCTGACCTCTTTTGAACAGTGCAACAGGCTTCAACTACTGGTCTGTCTGTCTGTTTGGAGCTTATTGTCGTGTGTCATTGTTTTGTTGTGGTTGATGTTGTTGCTGCGTTGTTTTTTGTTGTGGTGGTCGTGTGTTTTTGTTTGTTTGGCTCTGTTATATATGTATTTTTTGATATCATTGTTTAAAAATCACGTTTCATTTATGCTGCTTTCCATTATTTCACCACTCAGCACAACTTTCGTTAAGGTTTAAGTATTGGTCTTTTCTTTCGATCATTTCTCATGTAAGAATATCATTTATTTTTAACAACTATAGATCAGTGATCCAATTTTCATGACCATCAATTCTGCCAAATGTTCTGGATATTTGAAAGCTTGCTCAGGTTTGTGCATAGATATGTTTGCGTACATTCTGACAGCATCCATACCGCCTACACTCTCTCATTCACTCATACTATACTCATCCCTTACATACGTCATTACGCATTTATATACATCATTTTATACATCTGCATCCACTGCATCCATATACATCCACTTTGTATACAGACACTTATACATATTTTGTATTTTGTTAGCTGTTGAATTGTATAACATAACATGGCATGACATGGCATAACGTAACAGGTATCGTGGGAAAGTCGCCACTTACTTTGATGAAACCAACAATCCAGGAAGGAGTGCAAGAGTGTTTGAAGAATAATATGCAGGTTGATTGTTTGATTGGTTGGTTGGTTGGTTGATTGATTGATTGATTGATTGATTGTGTGATTGATTGATTTATTGATTGATTAATTTTTTGATTAATTGATTGATTAATTAATTTTGGTTATGTGATTGGTTGTGTAACTGACAAGCCAACCAACCAACGTAGTTGGTCGATTCAATGGTTGCTATAGGCTATTGATTGGTTACTCAGTTAAATCGTTATGCTATTCATCAAAAAATTGAGCACCTGACTGAACAAACATTTGAATAAATTGAAATATTTTGAATTAATTGAAATAATTTGAATAAACATTCGATTGAATAAATCGAATTCAAAAAATTCTCATCATTGTCGGTTGGATTTGTTAAAAGGGATTGACAGCATTGCTGGTAGAAGACCTCATACTTCAACAACTTACAAGCAGTTTCAGGTTGTCTCTTGAGGATTGGGCCTTGGCCGCTCAAAGGTTGGTTTGCTGGTTGGTTGGCTGGTTGGTTGGTTGGTTGGTTGGTTGGCTGGTTGGTTGGTTGGTTGTTAGAGGATATCAGTCGGTTGATTGGTTAATTTCTGATTGAGTGAGTGATTGATTGGTTGATTAGTTTGATGACTGATTATTGGTCGATGCGGATTGATTGTTAAATTGTCTGAAGAGTTTGTCGATTAGTTTTGCCAAAATTTATTTGTGACCAGTTGATTAATGAGGCATGCAAACGTGGGGCTAGCTGATAAATTGGATGATTGATTGGCAATTTTAATTCTACCTATTGGTTGACTGTTTTATGCCTCGATCAATCAAGCCATTCGATGGAATTTATAATTAATATAATATTATTAATAATTAAAATATATTTAATAATTTTATGTGTGTAGTTGAAAATTGTGCGCGTGTTAACATCAACAGATCGGACAGTCTGTATGAAGAGGTCCTGGTCTGCAATACAATTCGGCGGATCATGTATGGCAAGGTCGTTGCCTTTCAGTTCATCCGGATTATCAACTATACTGATGGCCTTGTCGAGTTTTTTCTCAAGGTTGCTGCTGCTGCCGCTGGTGGCTGTGGTGGTTGTGGCGATGATGACTAGATAGATTGTGATAATGATGAGAGTGATGGTGCAATAAGTTGTGGTGTTGTATTTTTCTTTTTGGTGATATTGCAAGAATTATGATCAGATGGAAGATGTTGTTGTGTAGGGAATGATGGTGACTTTTGGCTCTGTTTCACAAATTCAAGGGTGTTGATGGTGTTTGTGTTGCATTGTATTGTAATGATATGATGTGATATGATATGATATGATATGATATATGATATATGATATGATGTTATGTGATATGATATACGATACGATATGATATATGATACGATACGGTATGATATGATATGTTGATTTCTACAAAATTCAACAGGTCTGTAGCAGCGTGGCTTTTAGAGTTGCGCCACGTCAAAAGGAGTATTTGAAACTTTTTCTCAAGTAAACTAGCCCCTTGATACAGTTGTGGATTTTGTTGTAGCTCATGTGGCTGTCGTAAATGTAGATGCAGTAGCAGTTGTAGTAGTTGTGGTTGATGTAGATGCACTTGTAGTTGTTGTGGTTGTTGTAGTAGTTGTTGTTTGAAGTCTATATTTGTATCTTTCTGTTTTTTAATTGCTGTAGTTTCAATATCGACGGGATCATTTGTATTAGTATCATCGTTTATGATACAATTATTATCATTTATATCATCTACGATACAGAACCTTGTATCATCTCTACCATTCCCTATTGTTATCATGCTTACCACATCATTATCGCTATCTTTATCATTGCTATAACCATCCTGATTATCACTATTACATTAGTATCATTACATTACATTACACGCTATGAAGGTATCTATGCGTCAGTACCTTTCCACAACTCAACTTCATACAACGCCTGATGAAGACTCACCTTTCTGGACTGTTCACAAAAGAAGAACTGGTTTTGTTATCATCGTCTTCATCTTCACCGTCATCTTTATCAGCAACAAATACAACAACATCTACAACAACAGCAACAGCAGCAACAACAACATTATCATCGACGTCATCACATCCTTCGTCATCATCACCATCATCATCGTCGTCGTCACCATCGTTTATTTGCATTGATACCGGTGAGTTGCATCTGCTTAAATTGTTCTTAAGTTTTTTTCTATACATTCATTGTCCATCATTATTCATTTATTATTAATTCATTATCATATTTCTGTCGGCATCATCATCTGCTGGAAATTATGAAATATTTTGATGACAATCATCATTTTTGGTGATCTAATTTAATCATGCTGATGTTGACATCTGTCTGTCTATTTATTATTTCTTCCATCTCAAACACACAAACAAACAAACAAACAAGCTAAACACAACAATTTTTACATACAGACAAACAAACAAACGAACAACACAAAAACGCAAACAAACAACCCCAGATGATGACAGCTTAAGGACAAGCAACCTAGAGCAGAAGCTGCTGATGACCTATGACCCGACACACATTCATGACCTCATCCTCAAGTTGCAGAGGCTTGACGTCGTAACTCTCACCGATAAGGTTGTTATCATTTCATCATCATCGTCATTTTGGAAGTTGAAAATGTGGTGATGAGAATTGTAAAGGTTAAACGTGAGCCAACGACATGTTAATAAACAGCACGACACAACGTACACAATTACATACAGCATACAAAATACACAAAACATAAGCTCACGCACAACACACACTATCACGTACAACATACACGATCACACACGAAACATACACTACCACGTACAACATACACGATCACACACAACATACACGATCACACACGAAACATACACAACCACACAGTGGAGACTAACAAATGATATACAACTTGTCCTTATGTCTTCGAGGACAACAATGAATCAATCAACATTCACTATCACACTCGTTCACATCCTCATCGCTAAGGCCAGATCATGTCTAGAGTCTAAAGTTGGTTTTGTTAGTGAGATGGATGTTTGTCCGATGGTGAAAACGCCATTCATTAATTTTTTTTGTTCGTTCAGTGTTCATTAATTCTTTTTTATCTTCGTTCGTCTATTCATTTTTTCATTCATATATTCATCATTCATTTTTTACTTTCTCATTCCATTCATTCATTCATTCATTCATTCATTCATTCATTCATTCATTCATTCATTCATTCATTCATTCATTCATTCATTCATTCATTCATTCATCCATCCATTTATCCATTCATTCATTCATCTATCCATTCATTCATCCATCCATTCATTCATTTATTTATTCATTCATTCATTCATCCATTCATTCATTTATTTATTCATTCATTCATTCATTCATTCATTGATGCCGTGCAGATGTACAACAAAGCTGACGAACTTCTAGCGTATGCCAGCAACAAATTGAAATATACAACCATGTTCAAAGTTGTCAAGTTGTTGAAGTGGGAGGTTCTCAGGGCTGACCTCACGAGGGTCATTGATAGGTCAAAGGTCAAACATTTTCTACATTAAAATTTTTCATTATAGTGTTAATTTTAAAATTAATTAAAGTAAAAGTTGTATAATTAAATTTGTTAATTAGTGCTTTTTAATTGAATGCAGAATACGAAGCAATCAACAACGACATCAACAGGCGATCAATGTGATGCAGATTCAACTGAACTCTTCAAAAGATGTCATAGCTGTATTATGTCTCTTCATATTGAACCTGGTTGGTTGGTTAATTGGCTTGTCGGTTGGCTTGTTGGTTGGTTGGTTGGCTGGCTTATTGGTTTGGTTGGCTGATTTGTTGGCTTATTGATTGGTTGGCTTATTGATTGGCCGGTGAATTGTTTACAAATTTTTGCCTGTTTGTATATCAGCTATATAAATGAATGAATAAATGGATGAACGAGCAAATAAATGAATGAATGAATGGATGAACAAACGAATGATCTATAAATAAATGAATGAATGAATGAGCAGAAAATTTACAAGCAAGTGCTGATCTAGTGTGTATGTCAGTAACTCATCTGCTGAACGGTGAACAATGGGACCAGCTTGTCAGTGTGGACATCAGCAACGCCATCGTACAGGTTACTCTATCATTATCTTCCCGTATTCCTGTCTCATACTTCTGATTATAACAGTTATACACGGATGTACAATTTATAAATAACATGGAAACATTATGTTATATTTGTAGTTCGGACAAATGGTGGCTAGGTTGTGCAAGGAACTGCCATACATCAAATCTGCTCGAGTTCTTGCTAAAAATTTTCTTGATACTGGTTTCTACTTGTTTTTTTTTTCATTTGTAGACATAACAGTTCACATGACTGAGTGAGAGATTGTGTGAATGTGTTTATGTAATTTTTTTTGCCGATGTTTTGAACTTTTTCAAGAAATCTTTCGTTTATATTTGTTTTAAGAATTGTAAGTGAAATAATAATGACGAAATTGTGGATCCTTTTCAATTAAATTAAATTTATTCATCTCAATATTAAACCAGATTAACAATCAAATATAAATTTTAATTATTTTTATCCCTAGTTCATGGCCAACGCGCCAAATCTTACTTAACTACTAATTCCAAATAATTATTGTCAACAAATAACTGATCACTAACATAAACACAAACACAACACAGTTGCCCCAATCTTTTCAACAACATCTGCCAGCAAGTCACGACTGAGTAACGCCATCTCTTATGACTGGCTAATGACTTTCATCTCACAGATATATGTCTGTTTGCTTTCAAAAAATTTGTTTTTATCATGCATCCGTCATTATTCTTTTCATCATTTGCGATCATCATTTTTTGTCATTATTATTATCATTCACATCATCATTGCCATCATCATCAACTACATCATCATCGCCATCTCTGTCATCGTCATCATCTACATCACCACCGCCAGAATGATACAGTGCTATCACTGTTGATATCCTGCCTGACGAAACTCTACAAGTTGTCTGATGATGACGTAGCTGATGAAATATTCAGCAGCCATCTCGTCTTCTGGCCCACTGCTATCAATAAGTCAGTTCTGGATTTTTTTATATAAAAGTTTTGTTTTGGGGTTTTCAAGTTAACGTCTTTTACAATTTTTTGAAAAAGTTTCTTTGCAGATGAATATAGAAAGCATCACAATTCATTTAATATTTTTTTAAATTGTGTGTTCCTTTATTATGTAATGAATGTGTTACAAATTTACGCAAATTCATTCTTCTCGGTAGCAAACTGATGTCGCTTACTGATTGAAATAAAAATCAACTTTTAGGATGGAATTACACATTTTTTGCCTAACAGTAATTTTGCAGGGGGGAAAGATAAATTAAACCAATTTAAAAAAATCTAAATATTCATAATTTCCATTTGCCTGACCATTCATCTCGAGGTGTTTGATGGACAAGGAGCAGTTGCTTGATTCTGTCTTTTGCATCTTGGATCACTCATTGGCAATAAACAACCAGCAGACATCCTGGCTTAGAACACAAGCCGACTTATCATTTGGTTAATGGCCAGTTCTTCGTTTATTTGTCTTTTCAATTGATAATGTGTATGGAGTAATTAAAAAAATTTTCGTTGTATAAATATTTATTTATGTTTAGTCAATTCTACTGAATTTTGGTCTTTATTATTTGACACTTTATTAAACTGCTTATTTAGTTTTAACCCGGTTTTTGGCATCATCAGCATTTTGTGATTTGGTAACTTTGTCATTATTGTCACGAGACGAACTTGATAAATTTTTGAAACGCGGTTTTTTACGCATTCTAAACACGTCAATAGCCTATAATTTATCATAATTTTTTCATTTATAAATTATCAATTAAAAAATTTTGAATTCAACATTTTGCACGTGCCAACCGAACAGCCTTGAAGCATTACTGGTCCTGTATGAAGTTCTTCATGCATCTCGGTGTCGTCGCCACTGATTACTTCTCGGAACCTCTCACGAAGAATGTCTATGACGATCAGGTTTCTTTCTTACGTAAAGTATACACACACCAAGTCTGGCTGTGCTACATATCTCCATAAACATTTTTTGCCACTTCTTACTGTTTATTATAAATATATGCGTCCATATTTTATTGCTACTACTGTATTAAAGCTAGCAGCTAAAGATGTTTTAGAGTTTATAAATCAATGAAAACATGACTTTGGGATAATGATTCATCAATATACTGACAAGTGTCACATTTTAAAACGTTGCAGGTCTACAAGAAAATGATCCATTCGTGCATTCAACTGAATCTACACACTCAAGTTTGGCTCCATTTTTTAAAATTAATTCTTTTTTCAATTGCACTATGGCTTAAGCGAATAATGTTGAGGATTGGTGTCGTCAATTTTTTCATTGTAGAACACTAAAATTTAAACTGTTTACCTCTACACTGGCTTATTATTTACATGCGCCATGTGGTTTTTATAGTTGTTGTTACTTAGTGAGCCATGTATCTTTTCGTATTCGTACATATTCATGTCATAATCATTATAATCATAATGTTTGTGCATTTTGCTTACGTGATAACAACATTTGGGGTCTCGTGGCTGAGTGGTTAGCGTGTCTGTCTACCACTCCCACGACCTGGGTTCGAATTATGCAGTTTCTACAGGTTCATCCGGGTAGCCGATTCCCGGTCAACCCAGCCGTCCATCCTTTCGAGGTTGGTAAATGGGTTGACGACGTAAGTTGTCGCATGTTGGCCGGCGAGATGGCTCAGTGGTTCGAATGCAGGCTGAGTCAAACATCTCACTGGCTATCATATACTCAGCATATATGATGCAGTGCTTGCGCGTGCACATAAATACATGTGTATGTCGTATGAAAAGGATAAACAGCCTTTGTGGCGAAGATGGCTGCTTCATATCAATGGTTGAAGATATGAAGAACATAATAAAGATATATAGATAATATATCTGTAACATTGTAAGTAGTTCTGCGTATGTCAGAGCTGCAATGATAAAGACTAAAAAAAAAATTGAAAATTTATAAACATCTGATGCAGGCAGCTGTCTTGTGTCAATTCTTGGAGGACGTGGATTATCCAACTGCCTTCAAATGTTTGCAAGAGCGAGGAACGTGCTTCGACGCTATGGACGCTTACTACAGATGCATCTGGGATGTCACCATGCTCGAATACATCATCAGTCAGTAGTTCCGTCGTTATATTTTGCCACTGTTGCATACATGCTAACATTCTTTCACGACGTAGCTCTTAAATGTTAAGAGATAATAAAATTTATTTTTTCATAGCCAAGATTGTTTATTTTTTTCCTCATTCTGTTTAGATATGCATCACAGGAAGGGAGAAATTGAAAAGAGAAATTTCGCAGTAAGTTTTATTTAAATCATTTTCAATTTATTTTAATAAAAATATTTATAAAATGTTAAAACTTCGTTTACATCAATTAATCTGTTTTATTGAGAATGCAAGTGTTATCTGAAATGTTCAGGTCCACCTGGTTGGAAAGCTGGAAATGAACAGCAACAACAGAGCCGATGTGCAGTACGAACTGTCGAAAATGAAGAAGGCTCAGTTCATGCGCATCCTCTGCCAGCAGTTCCTCGTCAAAACTTTCAATGAAGACTCAACACCTACCTTACTACATTAATTGATTAATTAAATAAATATTTAATCTTAAAAATCGATTGACAATCAAATAATTACCGATCTGATCATGTAACTAATACATGTTCGCTAAGACCTTATCACTACTGATCGATTTATTATACAAATCTGTGAAGAAATGAACAGTTGCGCCATCGAATTGTGACTGTCAATGATTAGACTGCAATTTCATAGACAAACATGTAAAATCCGTTCCATAAATTTAAAAACATGTGACCGAATAACTTTTATTTCATGGCTAACATTCAACTTTTTAGTTTCTTTTTCCTGTGATTTCTTTGAATTAAAACGACAATGTAAGTAAACTCAACCGCGCAATAAGGTTTTATTAGTCAACTTGAATTAGCATTGAGATAGTTGTATGTAAGTTGCTTAGGTGAAAGTTCAGAGTTCAGTGATAACTTATTTCCAGGATTGGTTGACGAAGATGAATTCGATGTTGGATAGTCGAGAGAAAAACGATTATAAATATTTTATACATTTATTTGTCTTCATTGTATTGTTTCATATTTTAAAATTAAAAAAAATTAAACAAATTGATCTAGGACATAACTAGTGTTTGTAAAACAAAGATGCATTATTAAAATAAATTTATCATTGAATAAGTTTGAATGAAGATATTTTGAAACTTGTAATCAATTCGTATAAGCAAATTATCCACTGTAGCCACAAATATAAAAATGTTACAATTCATCTAAAATTCATCTAAAAAGGTACACAAATATAAAATTTACAAGTAAATATAATGAATAATGCATGCATAAACAAAACAATCTAGGCCTTATTAAAAAAACATTTAAAAATGATTAGTTTTTCATCAGTAGGTTAGATTTATATGCATGGCTGACAGGATATGGAAAGAATCCTTCTATTGATTTCAGAAAGGATATTGCTGTTGTGGATATCTTTATCCTTACAATTCTTGCCTCCATTCACTGAAACTCTGGTGTCACTGGTGGACTGGCTTGAGTTTGATGTCGTTGTCGTTGCTGTAGTTGTTGTGGATGACTCCTCTTTTATGTTTGTTAGATTCAAGTTAGGTTTAGATTTTTCATCTTTTACTGAGCTTGCTCCTGTCGGTGATGTTGAGTTTGGCTTTTCATCGTATGCCTTAGGGGAGTTACCTATGTTTTGTATAGTGTTAATTAACACAGGAAAATTATTGTATTCATATCTTTGTTTATTTTACCATAATTTAAGCAACACAATTAAACAATTTTTAAATGTCATTTGAACTGACTGAATTCAATTTTTTTAACTTGTAGGATCACATTCAAAAAAATAATGAACTGTATAAACCTTGGTCTCTAGACTTTTCAAACTCTTTTGATTCAGGTTCATCAGGAAATTTTCTCACTAAAGTCTTTTTTCTCTGTTGTGAAAAAAATGCTTCACTATATAAAATATTATTATTATAAATTGTTAATAATAAATGTAAAAAATAAAACAATATTTTCTAAGAAATAAAATCAGCATTGGAAAAGATTAATATATAATATTAACACACAATTCTGATTTTAATCTAAAAAACAATAAATAATATTAAACATTTTTTTATCAATATATCAACCGTTTAAAATAAATTCCTTTGTATTTTCAACATCAAATGATTGATATTTATCATTTATCACCTCTTGCCATAAAGTTAAAGTTAGACCAACCTTTTTGATAGTTGTGTTGTATTCAGTTGAATCAAAGAAGTGAGGTTTCTCTCGACATCTTCTCCTAGTTCTATTTTCAATGGCCGACTTGTTTGGTGATGTTGATTCATTAGAAGTGCCTGCCAATATTTAATAAAATATAAATTGAACATAGTTGTTATTCTGGAAGCTTGTACCATAAACATTTTAATTTCCCCAAACATCATAAATAATATACTACAGGCAAGTGTATGTCATATCTTATTGTCACTTACATCCGATGGGAGCATCTGTCAAAAATTGATTGCTGGTAACTTATGTCCAACTTGTCCATTGTAGGATAAATTTACGTTTTTCATGCAGTATTTATATATAGTGTTTGCTTATCATTTTGTAAAAAATCAGATGATTTACAATTTTTTTCCATAGAAAATTTAATTAATTTAGTTAGGTTTAAAAAACGTTTTTACTTGGTGTGGTAGTTGTACTTGCAGTTAGGTTTTCTACTTCTCTGACAAATTTGAAACCACATTCTGAGCAGGATTTACGGGCTGACGGAACCTTTGTTTGCAATTTATTTATTAATTAATAAATTAATTGAAATTTTTAAATTTAAAAAAATAAAATGAGATCATTAGTCGTCAGTTTCGCCTAACACTCGACTTACATGCTTGAGACATTGTGAACATTCTTTTGTTATTTTTCTCCCTTTGTTCATGGTAACAAAATAGTAATTTAGTTTATTAAGAGTTTTATATAGTAGTCTTTGCAATTAAAACGTAGCGATAATACAAAACACAAAATTTGTTTACATTGAGTAAACAAACAAAAACAAATAACTTTAGCGAAAAACTCGCCGAGTAGCATTATCTTTCTAGTACCTACTTTTGGCCATTTAGATGTTATGAAATATTGAGTTAATTATGCAAATATTTGTGAAAAGAGGCTTTGTCTGTTGGAGATGGTTCAAAAGTGGTGACGCAAGGCTGATAAAATATTTATTACTACCAACGAGCTGCTTGCGATAAATACTTACTGATGCACTCATCACTCACAAAAAAAGAACTATAGACATGTTTGAAACGTAAGCTTCCTATTTGTTTTCAGCGAATGAAGATTTGTTGAGTTTCAATATTTTCATAACTAAACTATTTTTTTGTTGACTGATGTAGGTGTCATCATAATAGAAAAAAAATGATTCAGGTACACGTATATCAATATGAACAGTTTAGCCATTTTTCACATCAGCAAAAACGCCAACTTCTAAAAAATTCAGTGAATTTAAATAAAGTGAAAATAAGTAATGGGCGATAGTAACAAAAAAAGCAGAGTGCATTTTAGCGTATATCACAATTGTATCATGCCATAAAACACTTCATTTTTCACAGTTTAGACTCGTGTTGCAAAGGTCCAGGTTTTTAAAGCAATGTTTATTTCACATTGAAACGTTCATCTTATAATTGTAAACGAAATGATTTTAGCGATAATGAAAGTTTATAAAAATAATTTATGGGTTAGCGAATGTAGCAACAGCAAGTCTCAAATTATCAAAACATTCAAGTCAGTCAGTCTGTTGTACGTGTAAACAAACTTCCAGCGATCTCTTGGAAATCTCAGTCGGCAAGAAAACATATTTGTTTGTATGTAGCTCATTTTATCCTATTATGTTGCTAAAAAAATAAATTATCTTTTCTTAAATTTGTTAAAATGACAAAATAAATTAAGGACCTTAATTTAAATACATGATTTTGACGAAAATTTAAATACATGATTTTGACGAAAATTTAAATACTATCTGCAAACAACGCTGAAGGATCTTTGAAAACACAACTATGAAACTTTACAAACTAAAATATTTCCCGTTTCAAACTGACGTTAAGTCAAATATAGAACGAATATTGTTCGCTTGATCACACTGAAATTAGTTTTATTGAGTGAAACATTCCGAAAATATCAAGAGAAAAAATAAAGTGTCTTTTTAAGGTGTTGACTGTTTCTTTTTACAAACGAACAAGCAAACCATTAAAACAAACACGTGTACTAAGAAAAAGTACTTTTCGAAGAGGAAATATTATTATTATTATTATTATTATGATAAAAAATATATTAAATTAAAATTATTGAAAAAGATGTTGAGCTAGTAAGGAAAGGATGAACTATTTCTCCACACACACACCACACACACACACGCACACCACACACACACACACACATACGCACGCACACGCACACAAACAAACGCATCTCAATATTATAAATCACCATCCCAAGAATTTTTTAGAAGATCTCGCCTGCCTTTCATTTCAAAACAAAAATACAGCAATACCACATATCAATCCAATACACCGTTATAGATTAATGGCTACGGTGTATATGAACGAAATAATTTAATTTAATTATGTTCCTACAATCATTTTACACATTTATTATTAAATTATTATTAATTATATTAACATTTCAAAATATGCTAACTATAAATTATTTATAAATAGATACAGAGAACAAATTGCGCATTGCCTAAAACGCACGTTTCGCCGTATCACACGGAGAACTGACTTCGGAGGCAGAAGTCTTCCACTACAGCTCATAACAAAAAGGATTTATTGATATTTCATAACAGATAAACAAACACACACACTTACACAAACACACACACTCACACTCACACAAATGCTCACGCAAAATCACACATATATTTTTAATTGGTTACTACTATTGTTGTTGTTTTATTGTAGTTTATGTTATTAGTGAAACAATGTTCGTGTTTTTTTTTATGTTTGTTTCGTTTACAAAATAAAAATTTCTTACACAAGTCAACTAATTTCTGAAGAAATGGCAAAAATAATATTTATAGGTTTATAAATAAGCATGGAATTTCAAGTAACAAGATATTTGAATGTCTGCTATGCTATTGATCTTATGAGAGTGAATCATTTTTTGCATCTACCATAATTCTTTTTAGAAATATATCTTTTATATATATACATGAGTGATGCAATTAACGATTGCTATTTATACTGTATTTCATTGTATTGTATCATAACGACAACAACAATCTTTACAACGTTCATGCCCTGACAATCACTCTTTTTGTATTACTCTACTTAATTTTATTTTCGCTAGTATTAAATTTCATATTCCTTTGTAGGTCACATCCTGTTGTTTTTCCTTGCGTCATCAGTGCCGGTGCGTGTGTGCGTGCGTGTGTGCGTGTCCAAATTGATTGGAGTCTAATAAGAACAGAAACCTATGAGGATATGCGTATACTACTACTTGTGTGTTATGTATACATTTGTGTATACAAATTGATTGTGTGATATTATATATATATATATATATATGTATATACATATATATATATATATATACATATATACATATATACATATATATGTGTGTGCGTATGGGCGCGCGCGGGTACACGTTTGTATGTTTATGCATGTTTATAGTAATAACAAACTGATGCATGACAAATAAGCTCTACTGTATATAACTGTTTTTATGCGTAAAATTTTTTACGTAAAAAACGGAAGTTTACATTTTTGTTTATGTTGTACAAAAATGTACAAATGTACAAAATGTGTAAAAATGTACAAATATATATATACATACATGTTCACTCAAACACACACTCATATATGTATATTGTATATAATATATATAGTAGAAAAATTATATATATATATATATATATTATAGTTATATATCATTTATTTATATATTAACATAATATAATTGTTTTTACCAAATGATCAATTTAAATATGTTCATGTATTATATCTTCATAAGTATCTTTTAAAATCATCGTTAGTTGTTATAAGAAAAACAAGACATACATCAGAACTTTATAGTCGACCATTTTGTACCGTCTTATTTTCACGATCTATTTTCGTTCATGGTGTTAAGCTATGGACATTGTTAAATGCCGGTTTTAAATTATCATCGATCGACTTTAACTAATTTATAAAACTTATTGCTCCATTAATAGTTAACGATTATTTTTATATCTTTTGTAATTGTTCGTTTTATAGTTTTGGTCCGGTCTGTTACAACTAATTAGTTGAAGTTATTTTAAAGGTTTCTTAGTTATATTTGATTATGTGAACAGTATATGTTTGATTATCTTTTTTTTGTATTTTCTGTTATGGCAGCCCAATAAGCTCTTTTTCGGGTCACCAGTTTTTTTTATTTGCAAACATATACCCATACTATATATATATATATTATAGATCTAGAAGTTGGTATACGTACAAACCTCTACATACAGAGAGATAAATAACAATATCTTGCATCAATGCTCAATTGCTTAGCTTCAAAACGGGTTGTTGTTTTCTAGCAATTGCTTGTGTATGTATGTATTTGTTTGCATGTGTATGTATGTGTATGTAAGTGTAAAGTATGTATTTAGTGTTCTAGATGGTCGGATGTTCAACTGTTTGTTTTTTTTTCATCATCTTTTACCCACAAAACAAATTCCTCTATATAATTTTTGCAATATTGCTTAGCTCAGTAGCTGTTCTCCATCATCTTCATCCCCATCATTTCCTTCAACATCTCGCAAACTTCTCTGCACTCTCTTTTCTTTCTCTTTCTCCTTATCTCACTTTTCCTTATTTGTTTATGTTTTGTAGAAAAATTTGATAAAAAAGTTTGAGTTTAATTCAATTAAAGACGTAAACACACGCAGTAGTACAGGCTTGCAGTTTATTGAAATACCCACCTGGCATTTTTATTTCTAAATTTGGTTATTTTGGTTTTTTACTGGAGATTCATTTTACGTTTATTTGCATCAATTAAAACACCTACACACAAACTTCTAGTAAAATTTGCATTTACTGATAAACATGTAGCAATCATTCACTTAAGTTATTGAGCATTTAAAACATTGGTTTAATTGACATGTTTTCAGCTAATTAAAATTAATACCAAATAACGCAATTAATATCTACACCTAACACATTCTAATTTATTTTGGCTGAATAACCAAATTAATACTTTTTTTAGAGACATCAAAAACCTTATCAACAGCTAAAAATACCCCAAGATCACCAGTATCATTCCGCTTGATGTCTTATCATCGGATCATCGCCATTCCCTTCATTGCCTAATACAATTACTTCATATTAGTTTTCTACACTTGGAGCTAATGAGATAGTGAATATTTTCTGCATATAATAACGTACATACTTTTGCACTTACATACACAACACACACACGTAACATAGGGTTATACATACGTGTTAAATATATTAAGCAATAGGAATTAACAATAATGTGAAGAATAATAAAATAATAATAAAAAGAATAAAATACTGTTAAGAAGAAAAAAATAAGAAGAAAAATTTCATGTGCACCGCAGGCATCAACCAGCTTATAGCAAATATAACGAAGCCATTTCGTTATCTATCTTGAATTTACATTTGTTACATTTTTCGATCGGCGGCACTTGGGTTTCGCGCTGAGGGTTTTTAGCGTCTGCTTCGAAACTTTGCGATTGTTGAGTTTGTTAATTCGTTTGAAAATAATATTTCAATTCTTATAAATTTTTGAAGTTCTTGCGGATTCGTAACAATTCAAGATGTCTCGCATTTCAAGAAGAATCGTCAAACGGTAGGATGCGTTCGTGTGGTTGATTTATGTGACGTTTAATTTATTTGTTACAGTTTACATCTAGTCAATAATTATACATCAGTTTGTTGTGAAAATGTTAAAAGTGCCAGATTTTAAGAGCATTGATTGACATTCAAATGTCTGAGGTGAGTGTCATTGAAACGTTCTTCCCTTGCAGATCAACGATCGACGACGACGACGATTACGGCGGCTCCTCCATTCTGAGGACACTCCCACTCGGAAGTCTTGCAACTATCAGCGCACCATCAGCTGCATCGGCTACTCTCGTTGGCGGCAGCAACTACACCGTCCACCGTGGTCTCTCGCCTACCACTGCCAACAGGATTCAAGTCTCTATTTTATTTAACTTTTCAACAGTAATCTCAACAGAACATTTCTAAAAACGTATTTTTTATTATTAATCAAACACCAGTTGAACACTTGAAACTGAAAACTGCAAAATTATTTTTTTTATAGTTTAAAAAAAATAATGTACGTATTAAATGACAATCATAGAATCGTGTCTTGGAATTGGAAGAAGCTCTTGAAGCGGAGAGAGCAACGAGTCTTAGAGTATGTTTTTTAAAAATTTAATTACAATTAAAAAATCAATCTCACACAAATTGATTTCACCTAATTATCTTAGAAATTCATATTTGAAAATCTTGTAATTTTCTTGAACCAATGACGATAAATTTTGTTTTTTCTAACTTAAATTAAAACCGAGAGAGTTCACTTGAAAGTTAAATCAGACGTCACTCATTGAATGATTACTTCAACAAAAAATTATTTTTCGTTCCATGACGTATGAAGTATGACAGACAAATCGCCGATCTAAACCTCCAACTTGTTGCCGCGCAAGAAAAAGTTGACGAAGCAGATAATGAAATTCAAGCTCAGGTTTATCCACTTGAGATATTAATTTTACCCCATGTAAAGTAATTACCCTAAAAAAATTAGTTGCACATATTTTTCAATTTATTTTATTAGTAAAATTCATCAATTGTCAGTTTCATTGATGCGATACACGTTGAAGTAAATGTTTCACGCAATGCAATCAATCAGATGGACGCGAACCGCAGAGGAGAGGCAGATTACTTGAAGTTGAAGAAGGATTACGATACTCTGCTGGCCAACCACGACGCCTCTGAAGCTAACTTGAAGAAGAAATTTTCTGAAATCATCAAAGATCTGGAAGATCAGCTCGACAGATTGAGGCAACAAAAATCAAAGTCAGATTTTGAACGAAATATTACATTTAATTAGAAAAAATTGCTTTATTACAGAAGAATAAACAGTAGAATAAAAAATTAATAACTATTTCTGGAGTATACGCAGACTGTATTTATAGAAAACATACATATTTGTAATAAGACTGTTATGTTTAAAAATTTAATAACTTTAAAAATTTTAAATCGATAAACGCTTCATAAAAATAAATTAAAATTCAAGACTGGACAAAGAGAAGCAGTCGTTTGTCATCGAAATTGAAAACTTGAACACCACCCTCGACCAGGCTGGAAAAAATAACGTGAGCATTGCATGACGCATGGTGCATGATGCATGGTGCATGATGCATGGTGCACGATGCATGCTTCATGGTGCAGGAATAATAATAATAATTAACACAGACAATGAACAATATTAAAGACGATGTTAAGTAATTTGATTGGACTTTAAGCAATAATTCATTGGTTGGATTGATTAATAATTCAAAACCACCTATTGCTATTAACATAATGTTTAACTTAACATTTATAACAGGTTTATGCCGATCAAAAACTTCGTGACTTAGAGGAACAAATGAAGAAATTGAACGCAAAAGTTGGAGACCTGACCAAACAAAACGCTGAACTTTTGGCTTTCAAGAACAAACTGAGCCAAGAAAATGGCGACTTGCTCAAGACAGTCCATGATTATGAAACTAAGTTTGGCATCTTGTCAAGCAGCAAGACTCAAATTCAGACTCATTTGGAAGAGCTCAAATCAAAATACGATGACGAGTTGAGAGTAAGTTCATTTTTATACTGATTTCTGCTGTTTCGTGGTTTTTGTTTTGTTTTTTTTCATTAATCCACTTCAAAAAATAAAATTTATTTGCTAAAGTTCATTTCGATAAACAAACAAACAATATAGAGCAAAGGTTTGACTGGTGATCAATTGAACCAAGCTCAAAGTGAACTGGATCGTGTAGTTGCTTTGTATGAAGAGGAGCTGGAGGCCGCTGATGGCTTGAGAGGACAAGTGGCAAGACTGCAGGCCGAGTACCTCACCCTAAAATCAAAATATGACAAAGATATGGCTGCTCGTGGCGACGAAGTAGAAGAATTGAGGTTTTTTTTAAAAGCAATTCTAGTAAATTGTTAAGCTAGTAACAAATAATTGTCGTCGTATGTGTCCAAAACTTTGCTGATTTCCTGATGATAAGCTGTTCAAAATATGTTGAGTAATACATTAACCAGATTAATTACAACAAATAATTTTGTGTACATTTATCTACTTGTGTATATGTACTTGTTAAAAGGCGCAAGCTCAACGCCAGAGTTGCCGAATTAGAAAGTGAACTTGAAAACTTCCGATCTCGCAACTCAAAATTGGAAAAAGATAAAAGCAAATTGGGATTGGAGATAAAAGATTACAGTTTGCAGTTGGAAGATGTCAGTACATTTCAACCATTTTACAATACCAAATTATATTGTGAGAGTGAATTGAATGCAAATGCATTATAAAACATGTTTCCGCTTCCACAACCAGGCGAACAATGTCATCCAAGATCACATGAAAAGAGCGAAACAGTTGGAACATTTGGCAACCGACCTCCAGAAGAGGAGTGATGAACTGAGCAGTGAGCTGCAGAGAGCCAACCTTGATTTATCAAATGCTAATGCGGAAGTTGCTCGTTTGAAGGCTCTAGCCGGTGATTTGCAGGACAAGATTGATGCTTTGACTAGAGAAAACGCTAAATTAACAGGTACGCCAAAAGTTAAATTAAATGTTTTGAAGCAATTCAACATTTGATTTAACAAATTTAATAAATTCTGATGTATGGGCAAAAATTCATTTACATTACAAGATGCAAACCGCGAACATGATAGCAGCATCAAGGAATTGAATCGTAACGTGCAGGAACTGACTATCATTCGCAGCGAGTTGACAGGAGAGAGAGACAATCTGCTCAGTCAACTGCAAGATCTCAAAGACGAGTACCAAGTCAGTTCATTTCATTTTCAATTTTTGCTTTTTTCATTTTTCTGCAGTTTATCTTCATGATTAAAAAAAAACAGTCAAAATTGGTCCAACCATATTGTAAAATTTACTTTTGTTTTGAAACTGTTTTAAAGTTGGTTTTGGGTAAACTGGATTCAGCTGGAGGAGCTGCAAACCAAATCCGTATTGATCTGGAGAATAAGTTGAAAGACAGAGACGCGGAACTTGAAGCTATCAAGTAATTTACATAAACGGTCAACATTTTTTTTCTTAAACATGTTTACTAAAAGTATACATTTAAAAAACATAGGCACAGAAGCCAAACAACAATCACGGAGCTGCAAACAACTTTGGTTGATTTAGAAAACAAGTTGAAGAACGAAGGAAGTCGCTTGAAGAAGAAGCATGCTCAAGAAATACAGGAGTACCAAATCCAGTTGGACGCTTTGCAGAGAGCCAACATTGAATTTGAAAAGGCAAAGAAAGGAGCATACAACAAAATCAGAGTGCGTTTCTTTCCTAGATAAAAATTTTCAACATGTTCTTGGTTTTGTGTATTTCATATCAATGTGATATTTTTTTCGGTTTGAAGGAACTCGAATCTGCCTTAGAAATTGAAAGAAAAGGAGCTCGTGATGCGAAAGATGCTGCTGCCAATTTAGAACGTAAAGTGGCCACTCTCCTTGCTGAACTTGATGACCTCAGAAGCTTATATGACGCCGTTAGTTTTTCAGTTTGAATAAAAATATTTTTGTTAAGTTACGTAGATGATGCATTATTGGTTCCAGTCAGAAAAGGCACGCAGAAAGTTGGAGGCCGATAACTCAGAGTCTTCCCAGCATATGACTGAAATCAACGTCACCATCAGCAACTTGCAGAATGATAGGAAGAGACTTGAAGCTGATCTGGCCGGATATGAACACAGGTAGTACTTTGAAATAGTTTTACCAACACATTGCCCATAGAAATGGCAACTTTGAACGTAAAAATATTTTTAATTATTAATCAATAAAAAAATCAAATCTACAAAAAAAGATATTTTAACAAGAATTAAATCATGAAAAACTTTAATTGTAGATTTGCTGATGCTGATAGCTCCCGTCGTGCAGCTGAAGATAGAGCTGACAAGTTGTCGGCTGAATTGGCTCGCATTAGTGAGCAGCTGAAAAGTGAACAGAGTGCTGCCACCTCTTTGCAGGCTGTCAACAAGCAGCTGGAAGTTCAAGTCAGAGAGCTCTCAATTCATCTGGAAGACCTGGAAGCTTCAAGAGATGGAAGAAAGGCTCTCTCGCAATACAAATCCAAAGTTTGTTATAAATAATTTTTTAGTAACCAAAAATAGTGACAGACAAACTCTATCGTCTAAAAATTATTTTTTTTGAAATTTATTTTAAAGATTGCTGACTTGGAAAGAGATTTGGATGCTGAACAAAGAAGAGGAAAGGAGGCTATGAATGAAGTGCAAAAATTGAAACGCCAACTGCAAGACACCAGGGTTCAAGCAGAAAGAGACCACCTCTTAGTTATTGAATATGCTGACAACATCAACAACTGGCAAGCCAAATTCAACGCTCTGAAAAGTCAACTTGAGCAGAATGTTTGTTTTAAAATTAGCTAGTTCAAATGTTCTAGTTATTTCATGTTAATAATCATTCGCACCTCATTAAATTTAGTTTATCTGAAATGTTTTGATCGAAATGTTAAAAATCAATTTCTATAAACCAAAATTTAGGAAGAAGTCCTGACTATTACACTGAACAAATATCGTAAAGTGCAAGCCGAATTGGAAGATGCCCAACACAGAGCAGATCGCGCAGAAGCCCAAAACGCCGCCACAGTCCGCCACCACACCACCATCATCGGGGGTGCGCCTCCATTGGGGATGCCAGGTTTGGGTCGCACCAGAGCCATGTCCGTCACTAAGGAAGTGACTTCAAGATTCATCCGATAGATGTCAGACCTGCAAACGTTAACTTCGTCAAATATTTGAGACTTTCTCTTGCTTAAAGGTGAAAATCCGTTTTTGCAAACATTATTTATGTAATAGCAAGCACATTAGTTGATAAGAATTTAATAATTTTTTCAACATAGCTTTTTAACTTGATCGATTTTATTGATAAATGAAGATAAATTAAATTCTTTTTCAGAACATCACTGAAGATCTGCATTTAATAAAAACTATTATTTTATTATTATGGTTCTCGTTTCGATTAAAATATATTTTTATATGCAAAATGTTTTGCTTTTGCTGAAAGGTGACGACCAAAAACATAGTGCTATAAACTGCTCAAAATGATAATATAATGGAAGAACATAAGTGATTAGAATTTCTAAATTTTTATAAAAAATTACATATGTTTAAAAAAAACCTGCGTTTCAAAATTGAAAATCATGGTTCAAACCAAATCTAAATTGACAAGTGAAATAGGCCTGGGCCCAATAATATACAAAAGTCTAATTAGAATATCAGAATAATATGGTGCTGTGGGATGGTGTTTTATAATTTGGATTGCAGTGATAAAAATTACAGCAACTAGTACTGTGACGTAATTAAACGCCTTTTTGGCTTAAAATATAAAAAACCTACACAATTAAAGCGACAAACTACTTAACTTTATTCTTGCGATGGCCCCTATCAATAGGTACTTGTTATGAAGTTATCAAAGCAGATAAAGTCAGTCAATGTGATTTTTAAATACGATATATTTTTCAAGTAGATTTGTTAAATCTCTGTGTGGAGATCATGAACTGAATAGACAAACAGTTTGGTTCAAGACAAATAGTTTTAATTTGTTTGATACACAAAATATTTGTGTATGATGAATTGGCAAAGGTGGCATTCGCGTCTGATTATATGTAATCATCCAAATGAAATCTTCATAAAAATTGAATTAAAATAAAACATTTGACCTGAATAGTAATCTGAAAGCGTTCGCTTCATTGTATTTCATTTGCTCTCTTTATTCTACATATATGGCTCTCGCAAATCACCTAAATCTAATGGTGAATGTATGACGTCATTGCTCTACTAGCTTCCTGTTTATAACAGGAATAACAAGAAAGGGCAATCAATATAAAAACAAGGTGTGGTGGTTTGGATTTTTACATTTTCTAATCTTATTTGGTAACTTCTGAGTTCAGACTTTGTTGGAAAGAACGAGTGTCTTGGTTTAAAATATAACCTAAAATGTTATATATGCTGATTTTTTTTTAAAGAATATAAATAATGAATGTACAGCTTACTTCAATGCCAATCTTGATCTTGATTCTAAGAATAGATTATAATGGGAAGAAAAGGAAGGACTCCGCTAAAATGCCATCGTTGGCTTTTGTTTAAAGTAACTTTTCTACTAAGAACCAATGTTAAATAGCGATCTTCAAACATCGATCCAGGTTCAGTGAATAAACATAAATTTATTTTGTAAACAAATGATCGCACTAATCAGTCAGGTATGGATGTAGCTAAAAACGCGACGTTCGTTCAGAATGAAATTCCTTCGAACGCAAAAAGTAGCAGCATCACAGAACCACCCCCACCCGGTAATCATCCACTTCAGCCTCCACAAACAGCTGATCATCCTGATCATCAACAACATCAAATACAACACCAACAGCGAAACGAAATTAGTAACAAATTAGTAGATTTCTCGAAGGTTAGGATCTTTAAGATAATTGTCATCGGTGATTCAAACGTTGGGAAAACTTGTTTAACCTATCGATTCTGTGAGGGAAAATTCCCTGAGAAGAGCGAAGCTACCATTGGTGTTGATTTCAGAGAGAAAACCGTCACCATTGGGCAGGATGTTTTGAAAGTTTGTTTTAGAATCTCTGATGTTTCTTAATTATTATTAAATTTTATTTTTTATAGTATACAAGTCATTCTATTTAATTGATAGTTTTATGTCTTACTTACTTGAAGTATATTTTAAATATTATTTTCATCATGATCATATAAATCTTTTTATTTAATATTAATTTATTTAGAAAAGTAAAATATAAATTGTTATTGATTTTATTTTATTGACAGCTTCAAATATGGGATACAGCAGGACAGGAAAGATTTAGACGAAGCATGGTTCAGCACTATTACAGAAATGCACATGCAGTCGTGTTCGTTTACGACGTAACTCGTATGAGCACATTTGAAAACTTGACTGTTTGGATGGATGAGTGTCTTGCAAATGGTGTCAACTTAGATGTTCCTAAAATTGTCATTGGCAATAAATGTGATGCAGAGAAACAAATTGTTCTCACTAGTTTAGCTCAACGATTTGCTGACGGGCGTCAGATGCCATTGTTTGAAACTTCAGCTAAAGATAATTCCAAAGCTGATCATGTCGAGTCGATTTTTTTAACATTAGCCCACAAACTTCACAGTTCCAAACCAATGTTTCTGACATCATCTTCTGGTGATGCTTTAAAATTGAAACCCCCGAAAGAAAATGAGGCAGGATATTGTTGGTGTTGATTGGTTGCACCAATAAGCTTACCAAGTATCACAATTCACAGTAAATAACACTGCATGTTGTTGTCTAAATGTTCTGTAAATAGAATGTACACTTCTTCATCAATTCCCATTTTGGTCAATTTGTTTAATAATTGTTAAATAATCAAGTAGATACACATTGCTAACACACACATATATATATATATATATATATATATATATATATATATATATATATATATATATATATATATATATATATATATATATATATATATATATATATGTATATTTTTACAATATTCTATAAATTCTACCGTATGTTTGGCGTTAATATGTTTGTAGTTCGTTTTTTCGATTTTTCTCACTAAAGTTTTTTGGTGAACGTTTAGTTTATTAAAATTCAAAATAAACTTATTTTTCGAATTCATGCTGCAAATAAGGCCATATTTCGATTCCGAATGAATCATCGTCAGTGCTCCTTGCTGTATATATAGGTAAATATTGACTTTGTCAAGATTAACTTTGACGTTGTAAAAATTAACTTTGATGCGAATTAGGTGTCAGGTTTCTTAATTGGCTGGCCATCTTCTTTGGTCTCCTTTTCTTCATCGATAGCATCATATTCTTTTTTGTCACTATTTACGATGCTAGTTTTTATTACTTCTTTGTTTTCGTTGTTGGTTAAGCGCCGGGTTGGAATTGAGGTTGTCATTTTTTGTTGTATATTTATTTTTGGTTTATTGATGTCGATTAGGACTGCTTCTCTTTAAGATGCTATTCTGGTATATTACTTTGGTGTTGCTGTCGAGGATTTCACGGCTAATTGTGATTGAGTGTGTTGAGTCCAAATGAGATTTGATAGCACCACTCTGTTTATGCATCGTAAGCCTTCTAGTCAGTGAGGTAGTAGTAATCCCGATATATGAGTCTTGTTGACGTGCACAGCCGTCAAAGGGGCAATTAAATTCATATATTACGTGATTACGCTTTAACTCAGAGTTATCTCTAGAAGTGCAGTTGTTTTTCAGTATTAGGTGAGACGTCTTTTTATTGTTGTAATAAATTCGGATTCGAATTGAAAATCGTGACGCTGAATTAAAGAGGGTCACTAACCTGCTTGTAAACAATGGATATAAGACTTACTCTATTGAAAAGATTGTTAAAAACAAATTACTACACAGCAATAACCTTCCTAGTACCAACAATCAAGATAACGACATCATCTTGTATTACAGAAATCACATGTCAACAGCATACAAGGTAGATGAAGCTATTCTTAAGCATATCATCAATAAAAATGTCACACCAACCAACCCAAATAGTAAAGTTAAACTCCGATTTTATTACAACAATAAAAAGACGTCTCACCTAATACTGAAAAACAACTGCAGTCCTAGAGATAACTGAGTTAAAGCGACAACGAAAACAAAGAAGTAATAAAGACTAGCATCGTAAATAGTGACAAAGAAGAATATGATGCTATCGATGAAGAAAAGGAGACCAAAGAAGATGACCAGCCAATTAAGAAACCTGACACCTAATTCGCATCAAAGTTCAATTTTACAACACCAAAGTTAATTTTTACAACGTCAAAGTTAATCTTGACAAAGTCAATATTTACCTATATATACAGCAAGGAGCACTGACGATGATTCATTCGGAATCGAAATATGGCCTTATTTGCAGCATGAATTCGAAAAATAAGTTTATTTTGAATTTTAATAAACTAAACGTTCACCAAAAAACTTTAGTGAGAAAAATCGAAAAAACGAACTACAAACATATTAACGCCAAACATTCGGTAGAATTTATAGAATATTGTAAAAATTATGGTCTATTACCAACACATATATATATATTTATTTATTTATTTATCCTTGATTGTTTTCAATTTGAATTTGTATTCCATTATAAAATTGTTAAAATTAAATTATCTTCAAACATTGTGCATAGGTCATTGATGGTGACTGGCGATTAATTTGTTTGATTTGTTTAATGTTACTACGTTGAAGAACTTTTTGTAATGTCTCTTCAATTATAATATGTTATGCTGCTAAAAGGTGTTGAGGTTCTGCGATGATCGTTTTCTGACTGGAGGTGTTCCAGTGAAATGATGGGCTGAATGTTATTACTAAAACTATTTAACCGTTAGCAATTACTCAACATCTCATCATTCCCTTCCTTCTGCTTCCGTTTTGTATCAAGTTTCTGTGGCATGTGACGATTGCTATAAATTCATTGAGGAGACACCACCGTACATCCCTATTTTTAATTGTTAAAAAATGGTGTGCTCAGGTAGATCAGTTACTAAACTCTACTTAAAATTTGAGCGCTGATAACGTTTGAGTTTTATTTCTTAATATCATTTAAAAACATGTAGTCTACTCTTTTTTAGTACATTATTAATCGGTAGAAACGAATTGCAGCTGTTTGTTACCATTCAATCAAGTAATCAGTTATTAAACCAATTCATGTTTAATTTGTTTGGGCGTCATAGATCCAATCTAAGAACTCTAGTATGCCAGTCACGATACGCTCAGGAAAAATTAAAAATTTTGTATTTATTTTGCAGCCATCTTTCTTCTACGTACTTATAAGATTTTCAGAAAGCAAGTTCAATTAATTTTTAATTGTTTTTACATTTAGAAATTTGATAACATTTCATTATGGCGATTGTTAAAAATCTAACTGATCGTTTAGTGTGGACATTGCCATCTCATTACTACATTTAAGTGTGTTTTGTGAGCAAATTATTTAGTTTTGAGGTAAAAGCAGTCATATTGTATTAGTACTTTATTTTCACATGTTCCAAACCATTAAAAATTAGATTAAATAATCAAATCAACAACGTAATCAACAGTGGTTATCCGTGATGGCTTGCAATCTTCTCTTCTATCGATCATTCATCATTAGAAATTTATTTAGAACCCTCTTTATATTTATTCATTTAATCGTTACACCAAACAAACAGTCCTATGTGTAATTTTAATTAAAGGTGGACAAATAAAAATCAGTATACAATTAATAAATCAACTGGTATATCAGCCAATCGGTCGATATACCAATCAACTAATCAAGCAGATGACTGATTCACGAGAAGCAAACTGGTCCGATTTCGAGACCAAAGGCTTGATCGTCGGCACCGATGTCTGACGGAGCGAAGTCTTCAACTGGGAGGTGGTTTGGTTTCTCTGTTGAAAACTCGAAGATGGTCTTCCCCCAAGACGAAGATTTGTTCTGGAAAAAGTTTAAATTATTTTTGGGAATTAATGACCACGAAAAAGTTTTGAAATGTTTGGTTGACCTGAACTGTTCTTATGTTAAAAATATAAATTGGAAGTTGGAAGTTGGTTGTTTTGCAATAATATTTTTTTATGAATCTTCAGTAATAACAAACTTTGCATTCGTCGAGTTTAACGGAGTAGCGGTTTCTGCCGAGTGGGCCAAGTTCCTCATCATCAGCAGACGAGAAAACGATTGCACTGTCGGTGCTCGATTCTGGATCCATGTAAGCGACTGAGTTTTTGCACAAGTATGTGAAGGTTTGTTTGGCGTGAGAACTGAGAACTTGTAAGAATTGAATCTGAGGAAGAGCGGCTTGGTAGGTGATCTGCTGGAAGTTAACGGCAACATTAAATCATTTCACAATAGAATGTGAATGTTTATTTGAATGGAATGGAACATGCAATAACTGTTTTTACTACTAACGGTGCTGCCTTCTCTGATTTCTTCACCGAACCAAGTCTTCTTGGTTGGTCCAGTGTACCATGTGGCTTTGTCGATAGATTGTTGTTTGGCGTTGATGCAGGTGGCTTTGTTCTCGTTGTCGCAGTAGGCTTCGAAGGCATCGTCAACGATTCCCTCGTTGGGATCGACCCAGTACATACCTTGCAATAGAGGAAATTACAAAATAAATTATTGGTGAATGAATAGCGGGTTTTATTATGAAACTAGAAATTCGCAGTCGTGCTGAGAATCATGAATCAAACTTACCACTCGTGAAGTCTGGGTGGGCAAGGAAAAGGTCCCTGCATGTTCTGGCTGGCGATTCTTTTGTTCCCAGCGTTTGTTTAACTAAGTCGATCAGCTTGCCAATTCTGCCGAAGTTTCTGTGTCTCTGATTGAAAAGAAAAACAGATTTTACGTCACTTTACAAAAGAAGCTTTCAATAAAGAACAAAACAAGTTTAGAAAGTTATTAGAAATATAAAAAGTGGATACTTAAAGCGTATCAATTAACCTCCAGTGTCTCTTGTTTAGGCTCATCATATTGCTGAAGATAAAATAAATAATTTGTTAGTAAACTAAATTTATTGTTCATTTTATGTTAATAGTTGGGAATCTGTTGAATAAAATTAAACTTCGTGAAATATACGAAGAAAATATTTAAAAACTGGAAAGGAACAAATCGTACGTATCCGGAAGGTCCCTTGTACTGGGAGGCAACGTAACCCATGGCGGAGGACACGTGGTAGTCTTCACCCTGTTGTTGTCGTTAGGGTAGGTTATTTTTGTTTAAAAATATTGTCTAACATATGTTGAAACTAAACAAACAAACGAAAGAGTAGATAAGTAGATAAGTCGTAATATGCTTTGAATACTTTTGAGAAATGAAAAGAGCAGTCAATGAATTCCAATGACTTGCGTAGGTAACGCCATTTCCGAAGAGACATTAGTGACGCTTTTCAACGTACAAGAAGCCCAGCGGGAGCAAAACAATGTTTTATAGATGTAGTCAGAATAATAATTCATAAGATGAAGGAAGAAGTAATCTTTGAAAAGATTATAAAAGTTAAAAACTAACATCAGGGCCTGGAGGTCCTGCCGGCCCAACCGGTCCCTGCGTGGTGCAAAATTATTTCCATGATTAAGATGTAAAACAATTTCCACTATAGATTATTTTTCAATTTTGCTGTTTTTAATAAATGATTAAAATCTTAAAATTGAATCGAAGGAGAACTTACTGATCTTCCCGTGTTTCCGACTGGTCCTTTAGGTCCCTTGTGGACAAAAAATAATTACGGTGGTCATCAAGTTATAATTCTGATTTTTATGAAGTTCAAATTCATCAAATGTATGACTAAAAATTAAAAAAAGTTGTTAAAATGTTTAAAAACTTGAAATTGATGCCGGCTGCACTTACCACTCCGCCTGGGACTCCAGCATGTCCATCCTTACCTGGCAGACCTGGCGATCCACGAGGTCCTGGTTCTCCCTGTTTATTTAGGTCAGAAATTTAATAAAACCCTTTCTTTATTATTAAATTATTTTTAATTATTTTAATTCTCAGATGTATCAGCAACCAACGTACAACGCTGGTAAACACGCGTGAATCAACGCATTACAAAAAGTAAAAAATCACAAAAATATTAATACTACTACTAATAATAATCAAAGAAATAGTAACAAAAAACAAACATACTCTGGCTCCATCAGCTCCAGATGGTCCAGGTGCTCCAGCAGAGCCGGCTTCTCCCTGAAATGTTCATCAACCATAAACAGCCACCATCACCATTTGTTCATCATGTCACATTATTTTCGTCATTGTTCATGTTCATCAAATCAAATCATTATTCCATTATTGTTAACCGGCTTTATTGCTCGTCACGTTTTACTCGCTTATGCAATTTCATTTTTATATGTTATTGAATCAACAATAATAATGCTAAATAAAATTGTCAAGAAATTGAAATACAATAAATTAAATTAATTTGCCGAGCTAACAAGCAACAAATTGAACATGTACAAACTTGTGGTCCTCTTGGTCCTGGAAGTCCTGTCACACCTTGGAATCCTGGCTCGCCCTGTCCCACAAAAATTTAACAAAGTTTATAAAAAAAATAATTATTTAACACAACTTGAAACTAGTGCTATTTCATGAATATATCATGTTATTTTAAACATTTCAACAAAATTAGGAGTTAGTGATATTTTATGAAATAATGAAATTAGCTAGCAAACCTTATCTCCTGCCTCTCCCTTCTCTCCTTTAGCGCCGTGTTCACCTTGTTTGCCCTGCAATTCATTCAAACTCATTCATTTGCGTTAAATAAAGTAACCGTTACGATGAAGATATTCCAAAATATGCATTACCAAACTCTGTGAAATGTCAATTATTACAAAATAATTGCGCCAAGAGGACAAACCTGAGGTCCAGCTGGTCCAACTGGTCCTTGAGCTCCTGTGGGACCTTGTTCGCCCTGAACAGAAAAAATTACATTACTGAGGCATCATCTTTTGATACTGCAAACACCATTTACTTCATCATCAGATCATCGTTGCTATGCTCATCATCGACATCATCGTACCAACCAACGTCACTTACCCTTTCTCCTCTCTCTCCTGGTTGACCTTGAGCACCTGGGGCTCCAACTCCTCCCTGAGGTCCAACGTGACCTGGTGCACCAACTTGTCCAGCTGGACCAGTTGGTCCTCTTTCTCCTTGTTTACCTGGAGCTCCTTGTGGTCCATCTTTTCCTGGAACGCCCTGAACGTTAATAAAATAAATTGGAAATAAAACAATCAATTATGTCAGACAGAAGAAAATTAAAAAATATTAATGACGATGATACGGAAACGTTTATACCTCGGGTCCTTTTTCTCCTGGAGCTCCTTGAGATCCTTGAGGTCCTTGGTCACCTGGCAAACCTCTGTCACCTTTGTCACCCTGGTCTCCGTGAGCGCCTGGTTCTCCCTACAAATTATATTTGACAATATTTGGAATTTAATTTTTATTTGGTTTGAGCATGAAAAAAACCAACAAACGTGTAAGAATGAGAACGTACTTTAGCTCCTGTTGCTCCGTAGGCACCTGGAAGACCAACAGCTCCAACAACGCCAGACTCTCCTTTGTCTCCATCTTGACCTGCTTTACCCTGAGGTCCTGCTGGGCCCTTCATTGGTTTTCATGGTTATATAGATTTAATAGTTATTCAACATCTAATGTTCAACGTATATTATTAAAATAAAAACGTTTAAATCAGTAAATAACAGTTAAAATAATAAATCTAATCAATTGAAGCGTGTATGCTGACTGGCAATCCGACTTCTCCCCTCTCTCCTCTCTCTCCATCTTTGCCGTCTTCGCCAGCAGCACCAGGTAAACCAGACTCACCACGTGGTCCTTCCTCACCTCGGAAACCCTGAAAACAGAAATCATCAAATTAAATTTTTTTTATTTCAAATAATTATTAATTAACAATTTTGTCCGCAATCAGAACAAAACTATCGTCAAATGCAAAAAGCACAAAATATTAAACGTTGAATACTGTGATCAATAAGACAAACATCGTTGTAAATATGAAAAAAACCTTAGGCCCTTGTTTTCCTGGAGCTCCTCTTGGTCCTTGAGGTCCAGCATCTCCAGCGGGTCCTGGAGCTCCAGCCGGTCCCTGAGGTCCCTGTGGTCCAGCCTCTCCAGTTCCCCCCTTTGGTCCTGGTTCATCATTCAATGAAAATGCCAAATTTAATTATTTTCAAGATTTTTTAATAATTGATATTGTATTTTCCGTGTTCAATTATAATGTCAGTTTACAAAGAACCCTATCTGAACTGAATATTCAGCTGACTAGCCTTTTGATCCAGGGGCACCGATTAGGCCTTCCCTACCCTGGGGACCTGGAGCTCCCCTCTCTCCCTTTGGTCCTGCACCTCCAGCTACACCCTGTAGTAAAATTACAAATATTTTAAACTCTTACTTGATAAACGTCATTTATTAACACATCTGAGTCAATTAAGAATTTTAATACGTTATTAATTTTGTTTTATGGCAAATTAGCAGAAACAAATCATGCGCAATCGAAATGAACTGACTCTTGGTCCTTGGTTTCCCGTGTCACCTCTCTCTCCCTGAGGTCCAGTTGGTCCCTGCAAAGATACAAAATAAATTATCAATCTGAACGTAAATAAACAAATAATTAGCACATCTGCTATGAAGTACACCTCTCGTTACAGTCTAAAAATAAAACATAGGAACATTAAACTTAAACTTACAACAACTCCAGCGGGACCTGGTTTGCCTATTGGTCCTGTTGGCCCTCTATTCCCCTGGGGTCCTTGTGGTCCAGCCTCTCCAGTTAAACCTACGTTCGTTCGTTTGTTCATTCGTTTTTTGTTCGTTCGTTCGTTTTTTTGTTGTTAGTCAGTATGTTAATATATTTGTTGATAGAGGGAATGGTATGACATACTTGAAAATTTTGTTGTCATCGAAAGGACAGAGTTTAAAATTTCAAACATATATTGAATTGAACTCCAAACAACTGACTAACAACCAACTAACCAATCCAATGCAACTGACCAATCAACAAACTAGCTGAACAATCAACCAGACAAATTATGCAAATCTACTAAAACCTATTAGGTCTAAGCAGTCAGCTTTCTATAAAACTGGACAACCGACTCACCAATTAAGGAGCTGGCTAACCAATCAACCAAACAACCACCTGACCAACCAACCTTGTGGTCCTTCATCTCCTGGTTGAGCAGAACCCTCAGCCAAAACTATAGATCCTGGAGTACCACGGGCACCCTAATTTTGTCAAGCACATGTTTATTTAAACTTACAATTTTAAAAATAACATTTGTTCGGAATGAATTACAAGTTTATACAAAAAATGTTTTGAAAATCTACCAAGAACTAAACAAACATAAAATACAGCTGTTACAAAAAAAGATACCTGTGCTCCCATTTTGCCTGGAGATCCAGTTCTACCTTTGGGGCCAGGAGCTCCCTGAAGAATGTAAGCAAGTATGTTTATAGTTTTTTTTGGAGATTTATCAAAATTTCAAAATTATAGAAGCTATTTTGGTTTCTAATTGAAATTAATTGAAATTAATTTGATTGAATTTTTAGGAAGATCATATTTAAACAACGTTAAACCTGTGGTCCTTTATCTCCCGGCTCACCGGTGTCACCAGCAGGGCCGGGCTGTCCTTGCAGACCGGCTTTTCCCTCATCACCATCATCTCCTTGGGGACCTTTGGCACCCTACGTTATTAAAAAAACTCTATGTTAAAAAGATCTGACTATTTTGAAAATTAAACAAGTCGTTTTGTTATTTTAATTCATTATTTTTGTTATCTGATGAATTAGGAAAATTTGAAGACGACAAGTTATATTTTCAAAATAACAAAACCTGCTTTCTGTTTAAAAATTTGAATAAAAAACTTTTTGTGGATAACGAAAACATTTAGAATAACACAAACCATACTGCATTTTAATAAAAAAAGCAATTGCAAAAAACAAACAACAACAATAACAAAAGGAACAAACAACAACAAGGGACAACGTGAAATATAAAACGAACAACATGGCACAGCAAACAACCGCATGCGAACAACGTGACACAGCAGATAACAACATGACACAACGAACAACAACATACTTGTGGTCCAGCTGGCCCTTCGTGACCTTGAACTCCCTTCTCGCCATCGCCTCCAACATCTCCGGGTTCTCCCTTGTCTCCTGGAGCTCCTCTGACTCCCTGATGACGTCATGTTCATTTTTATAATTATTTCTATGCTTAGCAACGCAGCAACAAAAATATATAGTCGTGGAATAACTATTTTGTAATATTAAAAGTTTAAACTTATAAATTGCTCAAATATTAACTTACAAAATTTTCTTTGTTGCAATCAGCCACAATAATAATATCACCTATTATCATCTTATCATCATCCCCATTGCAATCAACGACAACAACTTGGTAATCACCACCAACAACAACAACACCATTACTAACAGCTGGTCCTGGAGCTCCGGTGGGACCTGCGGGACCTGGGGCTCCTTTGTCTCCGGCTTTTCCTTGTTTGCCAGGTGCTCCTGAAATTCCGGTTGGTCCCTGGTTAAGTTATTTTAGTGTTTTCACATTTGATATTTTTACTCTTTTCACATTTAAATTAAGATGAATCAACTTATTCACGTTTTCCGTAATGGTTGACGTATAAACGATTTCAATTTTGTTTCCAATGAAGGTTCAGATAGAACAAATTGATTTCAAAATTTATTTTTATCACTATTTATCAGATCATCGTTGAATATAATCATCGTCAATTTGTTATCAACGTTGTAATTTTTTTCATGGTCATCGTCATCATCGTCAACATCGACATTATCTTCATCCTCACCATCATCGTCATCTAATCATCATCACCACCATCATCGTTATCATGAACTTACTTGATGACCCATTGGTCCTTTCTCTCCCACATCTCCAGCCTCTCCTTTACCACCCTTCAAAAATAATTATTGTACTTTGAATTTTTAATATTATTCAAATATTTTTAATAAATATTTAGTAATAAATATAAAATATTTAATTTTAGAAACAGTTTTCGTAGAAATATACAAGAACAGGTTCTGTAGCGATCGATGAAATGTTATTACATTATAACATACTTGTGATCAACTTATCAATTAGAATATTGACGGCAAATATTCAAAGTATTTAAATCAATAAAATTCTGTTAAAAACAGTTTCTATTAAGTTACTTATATATCAAATTTGAAATGAAAATTTGTTTTATTGAAATGAAAATTTGAAAATTCTACTGACATCAACTCCTGGAGCTCCTTGCGGTCCTTGCTCTCCATCCTTCCCTTTCTCGCCAGCTGGTCCCACGGCTCCCTGTGGTCCTGGAGCTCCGTCTTTTCCGTCGGCACCCTTTATAAAAAATAGTTTAATCAAATTAAAGTTGTTATTTTACACAAACTTTATTATAGCTTATTATCGTGTTAATTAATTGTTAAGTTGAAATATGCACGAGCGAATTGCGAACATTATGTAAAATTTCAGATAGTTATAACGAAAAAATAAACTTTTATAAAAAATAATAATGAGCTTCTATTTGTCATAACTAACAGTGGATCCTTTAATACCGGCGGCACCCTGAAAACCAGTGGGGCCCTGCAGACCTTGTGGCCCCTGTTCTCCATCTTGTCCCTTCACTCCCGGAGCTCCCTACGTTTGTGAGGGTAGTTAATATTTAATTTCAATGAATAATTATTTAGGTTGAAGTGTATTTTGCCTTGATTACAAAATGTATTGTGCGATATTGGTTTTTAATTGGTGAATAAATATTCACGTAAGTTGTAAAAAGATGAAGCGATGCAGCTTACCACGGCGCCTTGTTTGCCTTCAGCTCCATCTGTCCCTGGCATGCCTGCGATTCCCTGTAATGCACCGTTAACGTTGAAATTATTATTTTTAATAAAGGTGTTTCAGTAAAATCATAACTGCATCTTGTGAACTGAATGAAAAGAATGGTAAACGAAACGCCTGAAATATAGCAAATGAAATTTTGAAGAAAAAAAAATTCAACTTACGGGCAATCCTACCAAACCAGGAGCTCCTTTCTTTCCCTTGTCTCCCTAAAATATTCAAAATAAGGTTTCTTCAGCATTTACTAAAGTAACATATTCGCAAAATTGTTTCTGTTTCATCTTTAATTAGGGATAAAAGCATGCTGAAGTTTTACTGCAGAATTAACGCAAATTTTTATACAATATGAAAATCTCTTTACGGTTCATAAAAAATTACATCAAAATCATAAATAAAATAAAACATGTTTGTACAATCATAGGCTGTGTGAATATATCATTAATAAAAAAATCGTGAACTGCACACACCTCGGGTCCCTTGGCTCCCATCTCTCCGGCGAGACCTGGAGCACCGACGGGTCCTGCTGGTCCAGGTGCTCCGGTGGGTCCTTGACTACCTCTCTCTCCTTGAACACCCTGAAAATTAAATCAAATATAAAAATTACAATGAAATCTGCGCGTAAAATAATCGGGCAAAAATAGGCAAGCACTGTTTTGTTAAGCACTCGTTACTTGATGGTATTTAACTTTGTCTTAACTATCAAATGTATTTGAATAAGTGCATTAGGTGAGTCTGTCCCATAAAACTATCATACCCGGCGCCGATGATTCAACGCTTACACGAACAATCTAACATGCCTATGAATGTACGGCGAGAAGTGTGTGGAGCTGGTGTACAACTGACGAATAAATTTGGAACAATTTGCCATAATGAAAAAAAAATCTGACCTTGTCTCCCATCGGTCCTGGAGCTCCTTGCGGTCCAACTACGCCCGGTGCTCCCTGGTTGTTAATGCAGACAAAAAGTTTATAATTTTTAAATAGGAAAAATTTTTATGAACAACAAATAATATTAATCTTGGTAATTCTAATAAAACCACAAAAATTAAACATTGACAACTGACTCTTTTGCCAGCCTCTCCTGGCTTTCCTGACTCTCCCCTGTCTCCTTGTGGGCCTGGCAAACCCTTGGCACCTGCATCTCCGGGGTGGCCTGTGGCTCCGGCCGCACCCTGATCAATCGGTCGTTAATCAATCGGTCATCAATCAATTGTTCAATCAAAAAATACGTAGCGCACTGTATTAAAAATTTTCAAAACAAAAATGAAAAATATATAGTTAAAAAATATGAAAAAGCTAAAAATAAATTTAAAAAAATGATTGAAATATTCAATCCATCTAACGGGTTCCCCCTTGGGACCAGCGGGTCCAGGCTGTCCGACCATACCTGTCGCTCCTGGCAGACCAGCAGCTCCTGGCGCTCCTGGAGCTCCTTGTTCTCCCTGGTTTCAATGTTTTTTCATTACTCTCATCTTTTATACATTCCATTTCACAACGTTAATATTTAAACAATTATGAAAAATTACGTTCGCAAAATTTTATAAAATAAATGAAAAATATTTTTCTAGGATCAAAGAGTTTACTAACTCTCTCTCCTCTAGACCCTTGCGAGCCATCAGAACCGGGTGACCCCTGTTTAAAAAAATCATCACACAATCATCTTGATCATTTATACAATTTGTTCATTATAAACGAGTAGTTTCATATATATTAATGTCATTGAATAAGCAAGTAGTATATAAATAAATAAATAAATATTTATTTTTTGATCAACAACTCGTCTTCCAGTTGATGATATTTAACATAATTAAAAAGAGAGTAATTAAAGATTCGAAATGAAAGTACAAATAATGAAGCAAAGAAAAAATACTACACACAGCTCTTCCGGCCTCTCCTGGGGCTCCAGCAGGTCCAACTAGCCCTGGCTGACCTTGAACTCCTGGAAGACCTCTGGCTCCAGCTGCACCGGTGTCTCCCTATCAAATTGTTTGTAACACGATGAACATACATTTGAAATTAATTTTAATACGCTTAAAGATTTTTCCAATTTAGCATATAAATAAATAAATGAAAAACAAATAAAAAAATATAAAATATTGATAAAGGTGCAATCTACACTATTGTTAAAAGTAAACAATCACCTTTGGTCCAGCTTGTCCAGCCTCTCCGGGGGCGCCAATGGGTCCCTGGGGTCCCTGTGGGCCAGCTACTCCGGTTTTGCCGTCAGCTCCTCTGGGCCCCTGTAAATTAAAATCCAATAAGGCGCGGTAAACTAACGGTGTCTTAGTAATTATGATATCTTATAATTTATTTGTACTGTAAATGTTTGACAAATAATTTGGTGTATTTAATAATTATAAAAAGTTTTTGAAAATATAATATGAAATTTTAAAAAAGCAGATGAATTGAGAGAAAAACTCACGGCGGGTCCTTCCTTGCCATCACTTCCTCTCTCTCCTTGCGCTCCACGGACGCCCTACAATTTAATGGAAGAATTAGTCAGTAACACTCGTCTATAAACACAAGCGTAGGTTCTTGGAAGGAAAAAATTAACTATTGATTACAAAACACCCTAACGCAACGTAACATTGGATCATTAAAAATAAAATTTCATGCATTTGTATGCAAAATGACGTGAATTGTGAGTATAACTTACGGGGCTTCCCTGGTGACCAACGGGTCCGGCTGGTCCATCAGGTCCCTGGAATCAAATTTTTTAAAAGTTTAGCATCACATATTGGAGCAGTTATTTAAAAACAATTATGTATTATAAAACTGTTTTTAGTTTTAACCCTGTAAAAAATATTAATGTTAAAGTAAGTATGACGTAACAGAAGAGATGCAATGAAAATCATAACAACTCCGCAAGATGACTGCATTACAGAAGCAAAAATATAAATGCAATCGCAAGAAACAACAGTAGAAAATCTAGCAGCAAAGCGACTGCTACGACGATGGAAAACAATAACATCAGTAATATCAACGACAACTTACCCTCTCTCCCACTTTGCCAGGCTCTCCTCTTGGTCCGGCGATTCCTGGAATACCCTGTTGAAAAATTTTTCAATTTGTGACAAAAAGTTAAAAAATGAAATGACGGACAAAAGCAAAATTCAAAAAGTATGTAGATGGAGGATCTTGAAATTCAAACGCAAATTTTAAATAAATTAAAACTAATTTCATTTTAAGGGTAAATAAATAGATAATTGTAAAAAAAATATAGATCGAAAAAATGTAAGAAAGAATAAAATGCATCTAACCCTGTGACCTTTCATTCCTTGCGCTCCTGGTGCTCCGTTCATTCCATTGACGCCCTATAAGAAATATGACGATGATACAAATGATGTCACATGTGATGTCATCAATGATTCAAATGAAATCACTTATAAGGATGACAAGGATACGAATAATGACGATGAAGACACTTGAAACTAAGAACAATAAAGATTGCGTTGATAACGATGATACTAATGACTGTGATGATAATTTGATAGTGAACAAAATCATGATGGTAATAACTATGGTGATGACAGCAAATGTGATGATGACGACGACGAAGAAGATGATGGTGATGATAACGAACGGTGATAATATGGAAATGGTGGTGATAATGATTAGGTTAATGGGGTACTCACTGGTGGTCCGGGTGGTCCCTTCGGGCCTGGATCACCATCACGCCCATGATAACCCTGGATAATTAAAAAATCATATAGGAGACTATTAAAATTTAAAACGTTCTAAGGTTATCAGTATAACTGATTTAAAAGTAAATTGTTAATAAAGTAATTATTGAAATGTTTTTTATTTAGAAAAAAAAAATTAAATTAGAATTTGCAAAAAGTGGATTTACATCCTTTCCTGGAGCTCCAGCTGGTCCTGGCAACCCACGAGGGCCTGGTGGTCCCTAAGAATTATTTAAATCAAGTTTTTTAAAAACTTGAATTGTTTAATTTTTATTTTATTAACAAGCAAAATACTCTGATAATTTAGTAAACGGATTAAATTAAAATAAAAATAAAAAGCCTTTTGTCGATAAAAAAAAGCAAAAAATAAATAAATTATTAACATATTAAAATAAATTATCGATTGGGAAACAAAATTCTCACAAGTGGTCCGGCCTCTCCTGGCTCTCCTCTGGTACCAGGGTAACCTTGTGGCCCCTGATAATAAATAAAATGAAAAAAGATCAAAAAAAGATTGGGATTAGATTTTAAAAAAGGTTGATAAAATATTGAAAAAAGATTGAGATTGGATTAGGAAAGTGTTGATCACTAACCGGAAGACCAACAGGTCCTGGTGGTCCGCGTGGTCCTGGTTGACCCTTCGGGAAAAAATAAAAAAAAAAACTTAATTTAACAAAATTAAAAAAAGTTTGTGAATAATAAATCACTTAATAATATTAAAATGATTGGTGTTTTTAGATATAAAAATAAATGAATCCTAGGCATTTGAATCTAAGTGCTAAAATGTCAGATAATAAGAAATAAAAGAGTGTGATTGACTTACAACAGCACTTGCACTGGGTAATTGTTGGACTCCTCCGTATGGTCCTGCTTTGTCAGTGTTGAACATTTCTGACGGGTTGGCCTTTGAAAAGTTTTTGTTTTTTTTTTTGAATTTTTAGTTTTTTTTAGACAATTCATTACAAAAGCAAAACGGAAAAACAATCAAGAATATTGAAGGATTTTGTTTTTACAAAATTTTGTACCCTAAATAAAACTAAAAATGCTGTTAATACTAAATTTTATATCGGTGGATGAATTTGGATTTATGTATATAAAATTGTTTTCACATTCATCAACACTACACTTACGATGACGTCATAACCATCGTCGTCGTCGTCATCATTTTCGTCATCTGCATTTTCATCATCCTTGTCATCGTCCTCATCATCCTTAACATCTTCATCGTCATCATCATCGTCCTCGTCACCATTCTTTCTTTATATCCGTATTTTTAAAATTTTATAATAAATATATCCCTCGCAGATCTGTTGATGTTTGTGGCTGACCGTATTGCATTGAATCTCTATGATGGTCACACAACAGTGGAACATATGGCATTAAATCACATCACATAATGTGATATCACGTAATATCACATTGTATCTCATTGAAATCTTTCTAATTGCATCAAACCAAATTACATTACGTCCAATTACATCGTGTCAAATAACATCACATCATGTCATATTACACAAACCAGAGTAGAAAACATTAATGTTATCGACCAGCCAATCAATCAATATATTAATCAATCAACAAACCAACCAACTAATTAACCAACCAACTAACCAATCAATCAATTGATCAACCAACCAACCAATCAATTAATTAATTTATTAAATAATTAATTTTTACTTCAGGTTGACTTTCATCGTCTCCTTTTGGCTGTAAAATAAATAACAATTTAATTAAAAATTTTATTCTTAATAAATAATCAAAGACATAAACAAATATGCATTTATTATGACTAAATTAATGCTGAATTCAAATATGAATATGCCAAAAAGTTATTATGGAAATTTCAATTGATTAATGGAAAGATTTGATGAACATTGTGTAGGTAGAGTATTATAATGTTAATAATATTATATTTCGTGCTAAAGAATATACCCGGTTTAAAACCAGATTTTTAAATTGAAATAAAAATTGTTAATTTTAATAAAATAAGTCCTGACTTGTTCAGGGTTCAATTTAGGGCCTCGTTTCTGATTGGACAGAAAAAAAAGTTCATACTTTATACATTACATTATATATAGGATTGATTGAATGAAATATATAGACCTATACATCACATAGCGTCAAACGCGTACATATTTCATAGTATATTATGTACGATGACGTTTTTGACAAATCAATAAACAATGAAAAATAGCAATAAGTAAGGTTTAATGATCCGTATTTAATCCATTGAATCATTTAAATATTTTCAGTTAGGATTAGGCCCAACGGCTCAACTAGTTAGAGCGCCAGGCCTAGAGTAACAGCGATTTGATTCGAACGTAGAAAGGATCTCTGAATGTTCCAGGTTTATGGATGTTACGTGGAGATAGCGCTATATAAATTACACGGTGGTCGGTTTGTTGGGGATAATTCGTTTACAAATACTTCAATTGAAAATTACTCACTGCGCTTCTGACTCCATCTGGTGAAAAAATATTTTTGTTATTATTATATAAATTACGGTAAAATAGTTTGCTATTTTGTTGATAAACAATGATAAAAATACGTTACGAAATATTGAAAGACTGAACCAGAAACTAACGAAAGTTGAAACAGCGGTTTTATATCTTAATAAATGTACGCACGGCAGTCTCAACCCTAACTTTATTTTGTCATTGTATTCAACATTTGAAAATTTCTTTGTACTATTAGCAACTAAATGATTGGCTATCATTTGGGCATGATGTTGACATTGTGTTACGATCTGTATTTATTAAATAATGCAATATGTATTTCTTCGTATTACTCTAATGTAGTAAATGCTTGGAGCAATGATAACCAATGTAATTGTATTATAATGCATGCAACTTGACGCTAATAACAACAGTTGTTTATTTTATTACTAAACAACGAAATTTTTTTTTAACAAATTCTTTCGTAATTTTTTGATTACTGTGAATATTTCAGTCGAGGCATGAATGGTGAACGACAAGAAATTATTTTGAATTGTATCGCGAGGAGGCCATTAAAGAGTTAAAACATTAAAAAACGAAAAAATAAAAACTATCCATCAAAAATTATCACTCGACATAAACATTTTGAAAATCATAAAAATCACACGCGTTAGATTTGCACAGAAACACAAATGAATTAAAAGTTTGAGTATGAATGGACTGACTACTGACCTTTGATTTCCTTGGCTTCAATGCTAATGTATCCGACGAGGAGAAGAAGGCAAACAAAACCCAACTTCCCCATAGCCTCGGAGGATTCCTTCAAGAAAAGGACAAAAAACTAAACGGCGCAGTCCGCACAGATACTGTAAAGCTTAATTTCTCTGTGCTTTCAATTACCAAAACAATAATCCCATCAAATGCCCCAGCAACGAACAAATCCTGAACGCTGGCACTGGGCACTGAAGACTAACGAATTATTGAATATGCAGCTCTATTCAGGCGCTTGCTTTCTTTCTTTCCTTCTTTTCGAGACATTTCACACACATCAGCTATCAACATATAAAACTCACGAACGATCATTCCATATTAAATGTATGCCCGGTTACATTGCAATAGTACCTTGACGTAACATATAACAGACTATAAAGCCATATAGGAGAACCATGATTTTTCTACTGCTTAGCTAAACCATGTATAACATATATAAATAGATGAAGCAGATACTTATATAAACATCGTTATGTCTCATCTATATAATTTTACTCCATCAACTTCTTACTCTTCCCATTCCCTCTCACTATCTCTCTTTCTACAGGCTCAAGACACTTCATACGGAGAAAACATATAAACATGCGCAATGCTATCTTCCTCCAAATAAACATATAGGCTTTTCGACTTGTTATAAATAGGTATGGTTTGAAACTACAGGCATTCAAATTATCGTATCGTAGCGACATAGTTGTGCTTTAAATCCAATTTATTTTATTTAATGGCAACTTTTTATCAGAATTTTTGGCGTATTGGATACAATTCAAAGAGAATTTGTAATAAATAACAAAATTGCAATGATAATAAAGAAAGATAAAAAAAGAGAAAACTTGACCAGGGTTATGAAATAATGTGAAATATTTGACGTTGTCTAATCATTTCGTTCAACAAATCCATACATTCCACATCAAACATTACTGATTCCTTCTGTAGGAGGCTTGGTTTCAAGCATGAACAGCCTTGACAACGTAATTTATGGTCATTGACAAATGGTAAATGATCAATGGCGGTATTTTCACGCGGCACCATTTTATTATTTTCTCAACTTAAGATTATATTTTATTTAATTTTTCAGGTTTTAAGGTCTATTTTCGAATAGGAATTACATTAAAAATTTAATTGTTGGATTGAGTTTGGTTTTATACAACAAAAAATAATTGTTTAAAAGAAAATAACACCACACTCTACAAAATTTCAAATGAGCGTTTTTCATAAAATTTAAAACCATCAAATCTATAAAGTGCAAATAAAAAATAATAATTTTTCTTTTGAAAATAATTGCATAAATAATTAATTTAGCTTTTTTTGGATGTTGAATGTTGGATAGTAGTGTTGGTTTCTTCTGTGTAAATTTGAATCATTTGCAACTTTGTTAACCACTCTCAACTATTTAGTTTTAAAAAGTTTTGTCTTCAAATATAATTGCCCACTGCTAACATTTTTTTAGTTTTGGAAAATGTTCACATGTTGAAACGAAAAGATCACATTCTTCATTTCTTGCATCATTTTGTGACTAGTCAGTGCATTGCAACACATTAATTATATTGTGAGCGTTTTTTGGCATCGCTCGTTTTTACGTTCACGCAAGATCTATTTCTTAATTTTACATGAGTTATGAATTAGGAACATTCTTAAAATTAGAATGAATTCGTTTGTGTTAAACAATGAACCAAATATGTTTTCAAACAAACAAATCTGTAGATCAATTTCATTACTTCAATTTTTATCTACAGTGATTACGTAAATGGAAAATGATCGAAACAGTAGATACACTATATCAGAGCAGCCGATATAACACAATGTGCTGTGCAACTACAACATACCAAATTTTAAATCAAACTAATTTTAAAAATCTGTTTCCGACAAAACAACATCACGTAACGCTGCAAATTTAAATTAACAAACCAAACTAGAAACCTGTCAACAATTAAAACTGACTTGGAGCTAAGTTGAACTTTGAACAAGTTGAACAACGCAGGCAAACTTGAAATCATGTTAAAAGGATGTTTACATCTTATGCAAACTTATTAAACTAAACCGGTATGAAACATGGAGTTATGCGTATACTAATGCCGGAAAACAATCCCCTAAACGCATATATACAGTTTAGTTAAACACACACATGCAATTGTTTTGCTTAGGTAAATACATAAAAATATTTTGACACTATTGAAATTTACTAAGAATAATAACAAAATATGCAAACAAATTTTAAACGAAAAAGCTAGTCATGCATTCTTACTGTTCGTGTCCGTTTTGTGCGTTTTTGTAATAAATTTATTTACTTTTTTTATTGATTGGTTGGTTGGTTGGATTGTTGGTTGTTTGGTTAGACGATATGGTTTGGTTTGATTGGTTAGAGTATGTTTGGATATTTTGATTGGTCTGTTTGAATTGTTTAAGTTTGGTTGGTTTGATTTTAATTGATTTTCTCAGTAAAATTACTTTATATTCATGTTTTGAAACGTTTCGAAAAAATTGCACGTGATTATACAAGCATTTTATTTTCATCATTAAAGATAATTGCGTTTCTGAGGCTAAATAAATTCATTAAAAAAAACCATTCCTTTTAAATTCATAACAATCTCTGGAGTCAGTCGAATGAGAAATATCCAACTCCGACACTCCGATTGTCATGGCTAAACGGAAATCGAAGTATGAAATAAAGCGAGTATTCGGCACCAAGTGTGAACACATGATACAACCATAGCCTTCAAAAAATATGGGAACAAAGAGTTCAATTTTGGGCTATGTTTTTTTTTTAATTTTATAAACAGTTGAGCAAGCAAATCTGCACCTATATTTAATAATGTGCATTTAGATCAAAAGATGAAAATGTATATGGCCTTTTTAATAAAAGTAATTATAGGTATTTACGTATTTACGCTACTTGCAGTACACTTCAAATAATACGTCGCGACGCTGAACTGGGTGTCGGCTAAGATAGAAGATTCAATAAATAAATAAATATATATATGAATAAATATACAAATAAATAAATAAATAAGCATATGTGCAAGACTGTTGTGGATCAATCGTTAATTATCGGCTTAATTAAGGCTAGGACATTTGTAGAAAGTTATTCAATAAGCAGTTCAGCACATGCAGCATTTGGCGGCCTCACGTTTGTACTCATCGTGTGCTGTGTTCACACTTCGCGTACATTGCTGAGCTGAGCAGTGTACGAAATATCCAATAGTGAATAAATAATAACCAAGTCATTGTAATTGACAGGCAAAATGAAAGGATGATAAGTGTTATTTTTTTTTAAAATCTGTTTCATGTTCAGACTGCCTGTACACTTTTGAGAGATTGGAAGCAGGAGAGTTTGAAGAGGGCGAACAAATTCATCTATTGGTCATTATTTTCCAAAAGCAATTTTATCCTAGCGCAATCTTTTTTATGCATTTGACTTTGAATTTTTAAATTTTAAAAATCAACAGTTTGTTGAATGTGCTTGACGTTATTGAGTCAAAAATTTACCTAGTCCACGAGAGCTTTCTAAATATATATATATATATATAATGTATATATATATAGCTCCTTTCCGTCTCGAATGACAATGGATGCGCCCAGCAGTATCGCTCTTTATGATGCCTCTTCATTTATTGTATGATATTCTGTGAACTGAACAGATCAATCCTTCGGTTACAAACTTAAGAAAGATACAAATTAAAATGTTTGAAAATAACTTACCGATAAAATAATTATATGCTTTGTTTTCTGTGAAACAGCATTATTTAACCTTTTTTCTGCTAGTTTGTAGTGTTTCTAGGAGTAAATAGATGCAAGATATATTGAAAACCACTAAAAAACAAATCATACGCCAAAGAAAATAAGAAAAATAAAAACAAAAAGGACGAAAATGTTTCGCCGTTCAATGCATTTAAATTTATTCTAATACATTCGACATAAAATTGGATTTGCATAGACTTATTAGCATTTCATTTCCGCTTATGTTATGCATACATGCCCGCACATACGTGAACGAACATATATACATATATTATTACACACAAACACACACACATACATAGAAAAAAAGAGAGAGAGAGAAAAGGGAGAGAGAGAGAAAGAGAGTATAATACAGATAGAAACGGCGTGAAATCATTCTTGCGTTCATACAACTTTGATAAAAAACGCGAACACGACCAACAATCTGTAAATTTTTTGAGTGAGTACAATTCAGAACATGTTATCTGACTGCATGTGATGTAACTGCCGATTCAAATTAAGGAACCACAAACCACAAACTGTCAAAAAGTATTTAATCACACTAACCAACCTGAATCTATAATAACGTCAAACAATTAACAACAATATGGAAAATTGCAAAAAGCTGTTCAACAACATCAACAAACACAGCAGTCAGAGGATGAACATCACATCAACAATAGCATCAGCTAGGAAGCAGTGGCAGTAACAACAACAACATCAAACACACCAACATGCATAAAAATCTTCAGTGTGGAGAGATCAGATAAATGCCCACCACACCATTCCAGCCATGTTGACATACAAACATGTGTGTGCATGTGTGTTGTGTGTGTGTGTGTGTGTGTGTGTGTGTGTGTGTGTGTGTGTGTGTGTGTGTGTGTGTGTGTGAAAGGGTGGATCGTTGAGAACGTTGATCGATGCGATAATGAATAACAGAAAAATTGTTGGAATTAAACTAAACTGCACAATAGAAAAATTACATAGAGCATGAACAAACTTATAAATTTTACTTATTATAATTTAATTTTTACGATTCATTGAATTAAATTAAAATTATTGAGGTAAAAAATCATCTAATCAACTCATTATCAAAACGTCAAGTTTACTTTTTGCATGTGAGGTGCGTGACGGTAGGAGGTAGGAGGAGGGTGGGAGCGTGATACGTAACGAAAGCAAATGACCTCGTCAAAATGTGAACTGAAATATGACACAATAAAACACAGGCGTACAACTTGCAGGATAAAATAATATGACCACTCATTCGAACTATCTGCTCATCTGTCTGCTACTTCTTCCAACATCTCTACACACACACACGCACGCACACACACACACATCTACACACACACACAAACATACACACACGCACACACATATATACATACACATACACACACACACACACTTTCGCACACAGTTCTACTTCTTTTTTGTTCAAATCGGTACATACTTTTGCATTTTTACTCAAGACACACTCACAAGAGGACACAATCACATGTAAGCGTTAATACAAATATGCACACATAAAGTATACCACACCACTTGTGTGGGTTGCAGGGCAGATAGGCAAACACGCACACAAGTGGAACTTCACGCACATGTTTCATAATGACTCATTCGTGAAGAAACGCTTGCACCCAAACGCGTAAGCGCACATGCACCGCAAACAAACATACGCAAGAACATATGCATGCATCCTAAGCATATGCAGGCACATATGCAAATGCCCACGCATTTGTCAAGCAAAACACGCCAGCAGGTACGTACGCATGCATGACTACTCATTTACTCATTTACTCACTCACTCACTCACTTACTCACTCACTCACTCACGCACTCACGCACTCACTCACGCACTCACTCATCAATACATTCACACATACATTTGCACGTGCACACAAAGTTCCTTGCCCTCAAGTCTCCATTCACAGGCAAACATCAGATGGAAGCATGCATGCATACATGCACTTTCTTATTCTGATTGGAAGGCATATGCACGAACATGCCGGCGTTATATTTCTTGAATTTGCAATTTCTTCTTGAATGGCTAGCTGCAAATTTGCCCAGAAGCAACCGACCAAATGTCCTTACATGGAAACCGTACAGACACACAGCCCAGCATATACATACAATTAGGTACTTCATGAACGCTCGTATAGTTTGGTTTGCATAAAAACTTCACACATCGCAGAGACCCAAAAACTCCAATGGTTATTTCACACCAACACTCACATACATACAACAAACGAGAACAATGAACAAACACACGAACAACTGAAAATACACACCAGCACTTGATTCAACATACACGCCACGCGATGCAACTCGTACATCACCTCCTAACTCAACTTACACGCAGCTCACTCCTTGTTTGCTCAGTCAGTCGGACATTTGTCCTTCGCCTTATCCCCAGGTTAATAAAGCAATATAAATACAAAGCATCTGTGTTTCATTGCGTACAACTGCATTTTAACGCATGCCAATTTGCATATGCAAACCCTCACAAACACGCATTCTCACGCAAATAAAAAAGCAATAAATAAAATATATAATTTTTTGCTACATAGGCCTGATTCTAATGATATATATATGTATAATAAAATATTTTGCGTTATAAAAAGCATCGCCGAGAGTTGTAAGTGCTATGCTAATTTTCAAGTCGCAACTTAAGGGGTAATTAGCATATTCCTGTTAAAAGGGTAATTAGCATATTTTGCTATGGGGTGAATTGCATATTGCAGATAATTAACATATTATGTACATGTTCCAGTAAGCCATCGGAATAGTTAGACCAGTACTGTTCATCATTAAGTAAGAATTAAAATGCCAACGAAAAATATACCCGAATGCACGAATTGGAACTGAACAAAAATATTTCTTTCAACCACTATTTCCCCCTACCGTCGACTTTGAAACTTGTGCCAAAATTAAATTTCAAACATACTTCGAAGTAATGTTTACAACATAACAATTAATTTTTAAATAAGTTAATCTGAAACAGAAAATTTGCATCGTCAAACTAAACTGACCAGCGTGGATGTTTGGCTGAGTTTATACTTCATCATAACCTGCTATTCTGAAAATCTAACTTATTTTTCATCATTGTCATGATTATATCTTTCATTCGAACTCGCGAAAATTTAAAAACTAGTCATTTTGTATCCAAATATTAGAGCATATAGCATCAATTCGACTTGAAGAGTAAGAAGCTGACCGTTGCAAAAAATGTACATGAATGAATGAAAATGTTTCTTCCAGATAATAAAACTGATCAAATATTCAAAGTCTATACCTTTGATTAATTCATTTTTATTATCATTCAACAGCTAAGTAATCTTATCTTTAAGAAATATTTTGAAAACTAATCGTCAATTCATTCATTAATTCACTCACACATTCATCTATCATCCATAATTATCTATGCATGCATCCATGCATCCGTCAATTCACGCATAACCACATCCGCTCGCTTATCCATCCACAAACAATCAACCACCCTGAAAGAATTGAGCATCTCCGATGTAGAATAATCCTCTTCGAAAGAAGAAGAAAAAATTCCGACGTTCAGCGGCAGCGGCCGAAACCCAATTATGATGCCAGGAGGAGAATTGCATTTTAAATATTCACGAAGGAAGCACGTGATTCGCTGACCTTCGGAGGTCAACTCACCCCCACCCTCATCGACCTGTTGATAGCTGCAGATGAATGCAATAAAACAGAACATTCAGTACGAACAATGTCAATAATAAAAAAAGAAAGAAAAAAAATTAATGAATGAATAAACGAGTAGCTCAGTGTATCGCTGAAATTAGCATAATATGCAAATTAGCGGGAGAGTCATGAATTATTCATGGATTCGTTTTATTGTTGTGGCTTTTATTTATGCTGTTGCTAGTTTTATTTACTTTTTTTCGGCATAAAACAAGTGTGTACGAATTCGTTAGTAGTATTAATCTTTTATAATAATAATAATGATAATAATAATAATATTAATAATAATAATGATAACAATAATTGTTATTATACTGATTATTATTGTTGTTGTTATTATTATTAATTTTGTTTGAGTGTTTCGATCAATATTCAATGACTAAGTTAGGGCAGATAGTAGAGAAATCAGATAACCATATTTAGGTCGATCAAACAATATAAAAATATCAGTAATACATAAGTATTATTAAAAATTATTAGTATAATTAATATTATTCAAACAACAACAACAACAATAATAATAATAACGACGACGACGACGATGAGGCTGATGATACGATGAGGATGACGACAATATCGGCAAGATGATGATGGTGATGATGATGCGATGATGATGATGATGATGATGATGATGATGATGATGATTACCTTAATAACAATGATAATAATTATTTATAGTAATAATATAAATAATAATAATAATAATTAAATTGAAATGAATTGAAACAATCTTTTATTCATAAAAATATAATAATAACAATAATAATAATAATAATAACAATAATAATAATAATAATAATGTTAATAATAATAAACTTCTTATTGGCGTTGTTGCTTAGCATAATATTGACATCTCCTTGAATAAATCAGATCACTTCTTGGAATGTGGTTTAAAGATATTGACACCATAGATGCATTTAAATATTAACAAACCCGTAAACAATAGGAAAAATTGTGATAAAAACAGCTATAACAATAATGATAACAACAACAACAACAATAATAATAAGTTCTGTCATCATATAATGAGAGAAAAACCCTAAATGGTTTTTATATAGATGAATATTTCTGAGAACTCGTTAACTTTACTTAATATCGAGAGAGAGAGAGAGAGAGAGAGAGAGAGAGAGAAAAGAGAGAGAGAGAGAGAGAGAGAAAGAGAATATAAACAAATGATAAATAAACAAATGAACAAATGACAAATTGATAAAGATAATATGTAGGCATAGGCATCTATGTATCTTGTTTGAAAGTCAAAAAGTTGGAATTTTAAAAAATTAACTCTAATTAAATTGAACGTCGGAAGTTGCATAATTCAATCATCATAACAATGTCAAAACAATAAACAAACATTATGTCGTAAGGCTGTTGTTGCAGTTGTTGTTGTTTTTATTGTTGTTGTTGCTGTTTTTGTTGTTGTTGTTGCTGCTGCTGTTGTTGTGTCACAATTACAAGCTCATCAAACTGACTAATGACATGTTTTGTCATATCATGTTATGTTAGATTATTATTTTTGTGGGTTTGTTTGTATGCGTGCGTCTGTATGTGTGTGTTCGTGTGTGTGTGTTGGTTGTATTTGTTTGCCAGTGCATGTGTGTTCTTGTACGTTGTGTGTTATTTCTAAATTTGATGCAAAGTTGCGCAATTTTTTTATTGTCATTCTTAATTTTTTATTAATGTTGTTGTTAGCGACCGAACTGAAATGTTGTAATGTTGCGAATTAGTCGCTCTTTGATGTGATAAGTATTGTTGTTGTTGTTGTTGTTGATGTCGTTGCTGTTGTTGTTGTTGATGTTGATGTTGTTACTGTTGTTGATGTTGTTACTGTTGTTGATGTTGTTACTGTTGTTGTTGTTGTTACTGTTGTTGTTGTTGATGTTGTTACTGTTGTTGTTGTTGTTGTTGTTGTTGTTGATTTCTGTTTCAATATTTATTGCTTTTGTTTTGTTTGTTTTTTTTTGTGGTTGTATAACTGTTTTGTTTTTTGTAGTTTGTGTAGTTTTTTTTTGTTTTTATATGCAAAGAAATGTCAACCTGCTCAATATGGTATTCACGGAGTGATACTGATCAATTGTACAAAACTGCATAACGTTGTTTGTGTATGTACGTATGTGGGTGTGTGGTTTGTTTGTTTGTTTGTTTAAATGTGTATGTATGTATGTGTGTGGTTTGTTTGTATGTGCATGGGTATATGTATGTATATACGTCACTCATTCTGGCTATCTACTCGTCTGTCTGCTACTTTTTCCAACATCTCTACACAAACACACACACACGCACGCACACGCACACACACACTAACATCTCAAGAAAGGTGTCTCTTTAAAATACCTACGTCAAACGTGATGACGACTTCGAAATAAAATTACATCAAAGCCAATAACAATTATCGGTGGGAAATAAAAGAATAACAAGCGCCTGATATAATATAACACACGACTTACAACGTACAAGATATATCAGTAGCATGGTATAACATGTAACACGTAACACGCAACGTGTAACATGTAACACGCAACATATAACACGCAACGTGAAACTTATAACACACAACATGTAACACGCAACACGCAACATGTTACAAGTAACACGCAACACGCAACATGTAACACGCAACATGTAACACGCAACTTACAACATGTAACACGCAACATGTAACACGCAACATATAACATGAAAAATACAACGTAAGAGGTAACACATAGCACAAGTCACAAAACCACATAGACAAAAGAAGAACATGGATATTTATTTACGCGCATAAAATCAATGCCTTCTCTATGTACATACATTGATATAACGTGATATATTGAAATGAGAGTTAAAGAACGAGTTCACTGAACATATATACAATAATATATATAAATGTGTGTATGTGTGTGTGTGTATGCACGTCTGTGTATGTGTGTGTGTAAGTACGTCTGTGTATGTGCGTTTGTGTTTGTATAATTGTTTGTGTGTTTATCTTTTGTTGTCATGTTTTTTTCTGTTTTTGTTTTTAGACATTCCTCGATCGTTTTGGTTGGTCATTAATATGTATGTTTATTTGAGTATGTAAGTGTATGTGTGTGTTTTTTCTTTTATTTTTTAGGTGTTTGTGTGAAAATATGCATTATCTGTGTTTGTTTGTTTGCATGCGTGTGTGTGTGTGTCTTTGTTTGTATGGGTGATGCCGATATGTATGTAAATGAGTTGTTAATACAATAATTTATAAGCATTTGTTTGTTCTATGTATATACAATATATATATATATATATATATATATATATATATATATATATATATATATAATATGTATGTGTGTGTGCGTGTGTGTGACTATGTATGTGTGTTTGTGTGTGTGTGTAAGTGTGTGGTGTGTGTGTATGTGTTGTAGGCTGACATTGGCTCACTCGGGAGTGTCATATGGCTTGGGCCTTCGAGTTTACGGAGTTTCTAAAACAAATTAGCAATTTTTTGCTCATCACATTGCTTTTTCATGTTTTGCCATATAAACCTTTGGCTGTACGTACAGTCACGTGTTGTTTGGTATGTGTCACAAAAACTTTCTGACAAATCCTGATTTTACGTGCATGTAACTTAAATAATAGACAAAGTGTTTATGTATGTATGTGTGTATAAGATGACGTCATCACACTGCCTCCACATAAAGGATTCTCATTGCATTTGAACACGGATTCTGATGTGTTATAACTAAATGCATTCGCAGTTATACTGTTGTTGCTGTTATTATGACTGTTGTTGTCATTATTATTACTTTTAGTGTCATCTTCACCGGTGTATTCGCTTTGTTGTATCGAGACAGTGCCGTAGGTACAATTTTTATTTAATTCAGTATCATTGCTAGTATCATTGAACCGGTAATATAATTTATGTGCGCGCACACGCACACACAGGCAAACACATAAAATAATATGTATAAATATGTTTACTTATAAGTTTTTTTCATGTTTAATTTAATTTAATAGAGTTTAACTCGAGTATGTTGGCGTGTGATGTCAAATGTACGTGGTCTTTTTATTGTGTGAAGAATGAAGTTTGTGGGGATGTGTTTGCGTTAATTTTTACGCCGATGATGACGACGATGAATGATGAAGATGATGGTAGGGGATGATGATGATCTATACTGATGATGATACATGATGATGATGATGATGATGATTTGAAAGTTTCCTTGCATGGCTTAGCCGTAGTGTTTTTGTAAGAGGTGTTTTTGTTAACTGTGAGTATTTTGTTCAAGTATTGTGGTAGAAATTATGAATTTGTATTCTTTGTTTTTTTTGGTTGAGTCAAATGAATTTTTAATTTATTTAACTCGTCCGTTTGTTGCACGTGTTATCCAAATTAATTCGGAATTACGGAAACTTGAAAGGGGTAGGAGGGCGTTTCTTAAAACTATCATTTCGGTTGTACTTAAATATATCTTTGCCTGAGAACCATAAAAACACTACAAGTTTCAAAACAAAAAACAACAGTATAAACACAAAACAAACAATTTGGAGCAACAAATGATTCACAGATTTTGAAGTAAATTATGATTAATAGTAGTAATGACGTATGATGAAATAAATTCAAGGTAGAAGCAATGTGAACATCCAAGATAAATTTGGCTTCAAATTTAGCAACAACAATAACAACAACAACAACAGCAGCAGCAGCAAAAACAGCAATAGCAGCAACTACAAAGTAATGAAAAGCAGCAATAGTACGACAAACAACGACCCTTCATTAACATGCACATTTCTTGTTTCATACGTAAATTCTTCTGATCGGAAGTCCAATAACAATTAATCAATAAGCAAGTTATAAATGTGATGTTACGCAAGTACTCACATGCGCACACACGCACGCACACGCACGCACACGCACACACAGGCAAACACACACGCAAACACGCACGCACCACATGCACATTCATACTAAATAATAATTATGCAGTATCTTAGATAGGTTTACCTATTTATGAATAAGATTATTTAATGTCTGTACATGTACCGTATAACTGTGTACGGTTCTATATATGTGTGTGCGTGAGTGAGTGTAACTTGTATTTATCTGTATATACTTTGTGTACGTGTGTTGTGTGTGTGTGTGTACGTTAGTGTGAGAACATTATAATTATTAGCATATCTGTATATCTATTTATGTAAATGATTGTGTATCAGTGCCTGCGCGTGCACTGCCCAATAAATAACAAGCGGGCACTTTGATTACTCCACATCTTGCAATGGAAGCGAGTGCGGCGACGACAACAACTGCGTCGGCCACCATGCGTTTGTTGTGCGTGTTGTTTAAATCAACATTTCTTGCTTCTTACTTAGCGTACGGCTGCTCAGATAATTTGCAACGGCGCATGTGCATCCACACATTTATTGTTCCGGCGATGCAACGCAATATTTTTTAAAGTTTTGCGTATCGAGGAAAACAACACACATGTTGTTTGCGCTGTTGTTTCATTCATCAGTGCTTGAATGTATACATATTTATCACCGCTGCATATACGCATATATTCATGATGTATGCTAATTTTTCAAAGGTTTATATGCGTCTGTTTGTTTTACATTGCAAGCATTTCCGTACATATGTTTGTGTGTTTTGATGCATTTGCGTGTACGCACATTTGTGTACGTTTGCACGCACACCTCTGCATTCAATCGTTTGTCAGCAATATTTTTACGCCAAGCATTTGCCACAAAAATATGTTATATGTTTTATTTACGACTATTTCTGCATAATTCGTGTATTAAAATCTATGCCCTCAAGAATATTTGTGCACTTGAATTGTTTTTGTATTATTAACATTATCAAGAAAAAATTATTAAACAACATGTTAGGCTGTGGTTGGTGGCTTGCAAGTTGAAGATGGTTTTGAACCCTGTCTCTTGTCATCCGCCGCAAGCAATGCGCGTAATTTTAATTCACTTCAATTCATATCTGAATATTAATTTTGCATTTTAGATTCAGTCGGATTCAATGCTTTCATTGGTCCATTTATTCCAGAACTTTTTACCCTCGTTGAAATAATTTAATTCACGCAATGTCTGAATAATAATACATTAATGACATTAAATTAAAGACCTTATTAAGTATTACAACAATATTAAACTTTAATAAATTAAGATGTTTTAATGTGATATATTCGAAAGCTTATTTACACAGCAACCAAATTTAGAATCCTCATTATTATTATCGTTTGTATAAATCGAGATGTGTAATAACATCAATCAAGATATCTTCACCAAGATATAAAACTTACATTACGTGAAAAAACATCTCATCCAATACCACTCAACCCAATTTTATACCACTAGAGAATACCTGTACCTCTAGAAACGTGATTAAATACGAAAATACCCGCAACTTATGTTGATGTGTGCCTGAAGAAATGAATTTAACGGTCGAATTTATCTATCTACATTTTGATAAAATGATAAGCAACCACAATCAAAAATTAATAGTATGTCAGCAAAAATTATTATGCACACACACCACACACACACACACCACACACACACACACACACCACACACACAACACACACAACACACTCACGCACGCACACACTCACGCACACACACACGCACGCACACACGAACGCACACGCACGCACACACAACATACACGCACGCACACACACACACGCAACACAACACACACACACACACAATACACACACAAACACACACACATACATACATATACATTGTTATAATAATTTCATATGGATACATCAAAACGTGAGAGGCAAACAAGTTGACAATAAATTCAAATTAAAAAATTAAAAATTAAAAAAGGAGATAAACAATATAAAGGAGAGAGGGGAAGAGAAAGTAGAAGAGAGATAGAGAGAAAAAAGGAAACCGTCGTTTTTTGTTGTATGCAGATATGTCAACAAATATAAACGAATGCTTGTACGTACATTCAATTGCAAAGTGTGTGTGTAAGTGAGTGAGTGAAAAAGTGCGTAAGTGAATAAGTGACTGAATAAGTGAGTAACTGTGTGAATGAGTGAATGAATGAGAGAATTAGTGACTGAGTGAGGAAAGAGGAAAAATTATTTAATATACGTGTGAATAAATGATGACACAAAATGAAATAAAGAACGCTGACTTCGATTTAATTAAGATGATGATGACGAAAAAAATGGCACTGATGATGGTGATGACGATGACGACGACGATGATGATGATGATATTTATATATTATATATCAAAAAGTGACAGAGTGAGTGAAAGTGTGAGTGAGTGAGTGAATGAATGAGCAAAAAGCTGACGATAGAAAATGATAAAAGTAGGATGACGATGATGAATAAAAAGAAATGTGATGATGATGTGACGACAATGATGATGACGACGACTACGATGATGCCAATGATGATGATGAGGAGGAGGAGGAGGAAGAGAACGAGAAGGACAGTAATGAATGAATAGCATGCAAATTATCGAGTGGAAGTTATTTGCAATTCATTCACCGGCGCACGCTCACTCCATCAATCCATCTCCGTGCTATTTGTACAACGATTATTCCCGTCTGTGTGTATGTGTGTGTATGTGTTTGTATGTGTGTGTGTGTATGTGTGTGTAGTTTGTTTGTGAGTGTGTGTGTGTGTGTGTGTGTGTGACACGTATGCTTTAGCGATTGTTATATTTATGTCTTTCAATGTTTCTTATGTTGTTTTTAAAATACTTTTTTGAGTTTTTGTAGTGAACTATATAATGCTTACTAAAAGGATGAGAAATGTCTTTTGTTTGATCAATATCACATTTATATATAATTAGTGTTATGATTCAATAAGCACATTACATCACATCACATTCCATCACATCATAACACATCCCATCACATGTATAGGTACCTGATTCAGCGAACTCAGTGCATTGTCGTTGTTCTGTTTTGTAGAAGGTATTAATGGATATTAACATGATGGTAACTGGATGGTGACAATGATTAATATGAACAAACGAACAAACGAACGAACTCAGAAATAATCAAACAAAATGCGAAATAAGTGATAAAATATATAAGCAATTCAACAAAAGATATATGAATGTGTGAACAAGCAAACAGACACGCAAACAAACTAACCAACCAACAAACAAACAAAAAACGAACCAACCAATGAACAAACAAACAAACAAACAAACGGATAGCTTGCATAGATGAATGAATTGGTTTGTGGACGCATAAAGCAACAAAAAAAGTGCTAACACGGTTGAACGAACAAATAGCAAAATCGTGAAGGGAATGAAAAAACACGTCGGAATGAAAATGCAATTGTAGGAACAAATGTAAAAACTGACAAATAAATTTCTAATAATAATGCATATAAATATCAGACAACAGCTGGTTAACAAACAAACGAACAAACTAACACAAACAAACGAACAAACAAACAAACACACACTGACAAACGAACACAAAAACAAACAAATAAACACAAAAAAGACATACAAACAAACGAACAATCACAAACAAACAAACAATCACAAACAGACAAACAATCACAAACAAGCACAAACAAACGAACACAAACAAACAAACAATCACAAACAATCACAAACAAGCACAAACAAACGAACACAAACAAACAAACAATCACAAACAATCACAAACAAGCACAAACAAACACAAACAAACGAACACAAACAAACAATCACAAACAAGCACAAACAAACAAACGAACACAAACAAACGAGAGCATGAACAATTTGAATAAGACACAATCAGAGGGATGAGATTAAGAGAAATGTTATCTCACACAAACAAGTAAATATCTCTCCGTATTAATCCACACGCCGCGAACGTACGTACAACATACGCGTACAATTATTTGTACACGTCACGCGAACAGCTATTTGTACACCTCACAAAAAAATGTTCATTAATAGACAATCATACAAGCGTTTGTTAGGCTGTTGAACATGAGTGTGTTTGCGCGTTAGCAGAGGCAGAAGTATGCAAACGTAGATAGGTGCATGAAAATCAAGAAATAATAAGTGGGTTTGTGATGATGTCATCATCATGCCATGCGATGACTACAATGATGGTTCTTTCTGACATCTCCAACAACAACAACAACAACAATGTTCATCTCGCCTGCCGGGAAGAACGATGACGACGATGGATATGATGACGATGATGGATGTGATGACGTTGATGGATGTGATGACGTTGATGGATGTGATGACGATGATGACCATGATGATAAGACAATTACAATGGAAACAGGAGTGGTTAATGTTAATTTTATACAATGCTAATGATGATGAGTAGTTATATTAATGGACTATGCTGATAAAATTGACCAAAATGATAATTCGAATCACAGTGATGATACTCACAAGCGGGTAAGTACACATACGTAACACAATTTTAAATTATATTTTTTAGGCGAACCTGCAAATTTCAGGCATATTTTAATGAACGATATACATATATGGATGCACGAATTTTGTACAATACATCATTTTACGCACTAGACCTGGCTATAAAAGTACATATATATTATATATATATATATATAAACATATGCCTTTGCGTCTAGTATTTACTACCCAGTTTTTACGTTGCAATAAATTTGCATAATAATTTGCATGCATCATGCATTCATCTATTCATGAGCGTATGGCTGTAAGTGCCCATAGAGATAGACATGCTGGCTTGCGTATAAGTATGCGTACATTCATGCATTGCGTATGTATACACATGCACGTATACATACGTTATATACATACCTAAATACATACAATTTTTATGCGTACTTTTTTATATGTCCGCGTATTCATATTATTGTGTGCGTGCCGCATGCGGACATGTTTACATGTTCAGTTAAGCTTGAGTAGGTTGTACATGACTGTGCAGTTTTCCCCATCCATCTATCCATCCGTCCGTTTCATTTTATGTCCATTAGAAAATATGCATTTGTTTTTTGTTCGTCATTATATTTGTCTTTATTTTAATCAATTAATTATAGGTTCTTTCACCTTTTAATTAAAATTTTAATTTCATTTGTTTCCAGTAACGTCTTGAAAAACTTAGTGAAAATATTTTTTTGATCTGGGGATTCCGTTCCTGTTTTGCCCCGAGATCTCCAGCCCTTCAAATCTGACCCTGGTCGTCAACCCCATCATCATCTCGATGGAGTTGAAATCATTGATGATGATTCTGCCGGCCTGCAACCGCCCAAAACAAATTTTTTCCAATACAAATTCAGAAATTAATATGTACCAATAATTCAATTCAAACGTTTTTGAATTAATTAAATTTTCATTCAGAATTACAAAACTTCATTGTTATTTTTATGTATTTACAATAAAGTTATTGAATATTATACATGAAGGTTTCCACAGCTTAACTAATCGTTGTGATCCAAATTAGAATGAAAGGCGGTATTTCAGTACCAGACGAAAAGCATCGCACGATAACTGATTGATTGATTAACCAACAGACCAACGTAAGCTAATGTCCTCTTTGTCGAGTTCTTCTGATAATGCACAACACATTAGAAATACAAAAATGTCAATCATGAAATTGAGACTCGCCATACTTAACAATGGTTTTAAAATTATGAATTCATCTCTATTAAATGATGTTAACACAAATAGACCGGCTATTTCAATTCTAATTGATTATTAATATTATAAATATAAATATATATATGAACAGAAATATGTGTTGCGTACGTGTGTGTGTGTTATCACATACGTTGTATTTATATAAGTTATGTATAGGATCATACATTTTTATTTACCAGCAGGCAGATAACACAAATCTACGGGAAGATGAGTGTGTTACACTTTATAAAAAAAAAATGTGTAAATAGACGATGTCGTTAATTAATTTCTACTTAGCAATGTCATACATACATTAAGCTTGAGTGTTTTTGTATTTTTAGCAAGCAACTTCTATAATACATTAATTGCTTTTAAATTGGCTGAATGAAACGTTATTAATTTTAATTGCTCTGATTAATAACATTTTAAACGCCTTCACTTAAATGTTTTTATAAACAACTTTTCAGTTTTAATTAATTAAATTAATTAATAGAATCTAGTTAGACTAATGAGACTAATTGATAACCATTTACCTGAGTGGAAGAGTAATTAATGACTCTACTATTATTAGCTATACTAGCACTTTCAATGTAACACTTAATAAATCTCATATCAATAAGTAGTCTTCTTGCTCTCGTGTTTTTTTTCTCTAATTACAATTAGCATATAACAAATAACTCACCACAAATGACATTTAACATTTAATATCTAACAGATTATTAAATGATGAAACATGAAAGGTACAAAAATATTAAGAGATAATAGTTTTTTTACCCACAACTTACCGACAATTTTCATCGTATCATGAACGGCTTCGTGGTGTACCGGCGATTATGAAAATGGTGATGCACAGATTGTAAAGAAAATTTTTAATGAAACGAATATCGTAAGGAATGTTTGAACGATATTGATGTGATTTATAAGCATATATTTGTGTGTGTATTTGAATAATAATACAAATATATAAAGAGAGGGAGAAAAAGAATAAGAGAGAGAAAGAAAAAGAGAGAGAGAGAGAAAGAGAGAGAAAGAGAGAGAGAGAGTAAGAGTTGTGCAAATTTATATTCATATTAGCGTATATTTGCTTGAAACATGTCATCTATTCATTTTTAAAGCGCATACATAATCCGCACACATGTTAAACTGAGATTTTATAAGCATTGATCATAGAATCAAAAGCAACAACGCATATGTGTATATGTATGCATATTTTTCTGTAGCTGTGTATAAACACATACAAACATATATATATATATATATATATATATATATATATATATATATATATATATATATATATAACACATGTCTATGTATGTATGTATGTTTGTACGTACGTATGTATGTATGTATGTATGTATGTATGTATGTATGTATGTATGTATGTATGTATGTATGTATGTATGTATGTATGTATGTATGTATGTATGTATGTATGTATGTATGTATGTATGTATGTATGTATGTATGTATGTATGTATGTATGTATGTATAAAGGTATATATATGTTGCCATCATAAGTAGTGTTGGATAGTTGATGCTGGTTTATATAAGAGGCTAGATAGATTTCTTCCTAGTCATTTTATGAGTACCAGTCTCGGTAGGTATGAGGACCAGATTTTTTTAAATAAAAAAATGTGTAATAGACGCGTTTACTATAATTATAAAATAATATAATCTTATTTACTATAATTATTTATATTCCTCAGCGCTTCTTGTTTATTTATTTGCAAAATTTATAAATTAATGTTAAATTAATTATATAATTAATGTTAGAATAATTATATAATTAATTTTATTTAAATGACATTAGAAAATTATTTCCAAACAACACAATTCGATTTCTCACGTCAACAAACTGCATCAATTTTACATAATTGTTTTTTATTGACTAAAATGACGTAGCAATATAAGTACTAAAATAGCAACAGCATAATTAATGACATCAATCGGTAACATCAACAAAGACAATATGACGTTAACTAATGTCTTCAGTTGCGACAGCACTAATAACACTCAAAGATTATTACGATACAAATTACATAAGACATCAACATCATTCTTAACATCATCAACAACAACAACAACAATATAAACAACAGCAGCAACAACTTCGTAACATTTTGTTCGTTAATGTAAGCAACATAGTTTGTTACAAAAACGCACAAGCCTAACATAAATACATTATCACTAGATTCGTAAAAATTAACATCGCCATCGCTAACACAACGACATATTATTGACGTCATCACATTGAGTTACGTTCACGTTCATTGACGTCATCACATTAAGAACATCGTCACGTCACATGACATGATGTTATTGCATCCAGAAGAAGAGCGCGTACCTGAACCAGGTGGGTAGTCATTTAATTGCTACAGCGTTCGTCATCATTCTGCATAAAGGTCATTTTCTATATTTAATAAGTACACATCATCATTAACATCATCATAAACATTATCATCATCGTTGTCGCCATTAGCAACATCATCATCGTCGTCATCATCCATCGTTATTATTATTATGATTATTATTATTAACATTTTTTTTATTATCACTTAACAGTCATTATTAACTTTAAATTATCATACTTGATTAATTTTTTTTAATTTTTATTTTTGAAATTTATAGCTGCCAAATAAAATTTGGTCCTATTTCGTCTATATACTACTAAGTAAATTTACTACTACTGTACTTATACTAGTAAATTTATGGCTACTTAAATTATTTATTACTATTCAGTGAAAAACTACTTGAAAATGCTTAAACAGTTGATATTTGTTTTTATGTTTATGTTTTAAATTATTCAAACGATTCAACGTTTATTACATTGTAAATTATTTATGCAAAAAAACCGCGCTAACTTATGCATGCATGCAACGGCGTTATGCAAATCCGAGGACTCGCAACTCTGATACCGCCACGAAGTTTAGAGATTGACGGTAGACAAGTTGGTTAAATTAAAATTAATGAGATGCTAATTTATTCATGGATTAATTTTAAAGTTAATGAGATGTTAATTTATTCATGAATTAATTCGTGACGTCAATATGAACATCCGCCATAGCAAACAGCGGTAAAGAACAGTTACCATATCAACAAACTTTTTGAATCTCGAATATCAATAACAACAAAAAAAATGAAGATAAAGAATAACATAAATAACAAAAACTGATATTTTTATAGTTGACATAGATACACATAGATACTGTGTTGATACAAGTACAATCTAAATAACTACAAAGTAAACTTACTTCGAATACATGTACAATTACATGGTTGTATGCTTACAGATAACATATTTGCACTTCCACATTGTCTTCTATTGCCACCACACGTTACTCACGCTTCAGTTGACGTCACCACTGACGTCACACAAAAAAACTGTCGCATGATGTTCAGCGCAGTGATTGAGCGCAATGATAAACGTAATGATGATAAACGCAATGATAAAAACAACATTAAACGCAACATTGAACAGGCTCGATGGTTATTGCACATGTATATGTGCTCATCTGTGTATGTACACATATATTTGTATATATGTATGTATTGTGTGTATGTGTGTGTATGTGTGTGTGAATGTGGTGAATGTGTACATGTGTGTATGACAAAGCGTTTACGATGTCAGGTTAAGAGCAGTGGTTTCATTTTAATGGTTCCTATATTAATCTACTTGATGATAGGCACGTGTGTGTGTGTGTGTGTGTGTGTGTGCGTGTCTACACACATGTACGTGTGCATTCATGTATGTATATATTTATGTATGTACGTACAACACACGTATGTGCATGTATGAATTCATTTTTACATGCATTCATCTATGCTCTCAAACTCAAGTAGAATTTGAATTTTTTCAAAGTTTCTCACCACTACCATTATTTCATTTTTCACCGTTAAATATATTCATTTATTTTATTAATTAACACCTTAGTCATTATTGTTATTGTAACTGTCACCATCATCTCCTTAATTAATCATCGTGACGTCATTTTTTCCCCATTGATAGAGATAGATTAGTTCTTCCAATCATGTTATACTTCATGGTTTCATCATAAAAAATATCATCATCGTCGTCATCATCATCGTTGTTAAAATTTACCTCATCAATTTTCTACAAATTATCACCATTATCATTACAATCATCATCATCATTATCATCGCAATCATCATCATTATCACTCTCTCCAAAACGATCATTATCATCCCAATCATTATCATCATCACCCTTTTTTTCATACTCTTCCTCCTCCTCATCATTATCTTCACAATCATCAGCATCATCATCATCATCAGCCTCCTCTTCTTCCTCTTCATCCTCATCATCACCACAACCATCTCGCATAGGAGTGCACCGCGTGAACTCCTCAGAGAAAAATGCTCGTTCGGGTATTTAATAATTGTGAACCTGCAAAAAAAAATAAAAATAATTAAAAAATAAAATGTAAAATCATAATAATAATAAAAATAAAAAGCAATAAATTTTTTTTTCAAATCGCTCGATGATAAATAATTATACGTGCGCTGCAGTTAATAATGTGTGTGGATGTGTGAATTTTTGTGGATGTGTATGTGTGTGTGTGTATACGGCATTTGTATGAGCGTGTATTTATGTGTGGATACCTGTGTGTATACACGTGAGTATGTGTTGTTATATGCATTTCTGTATGTCTGCTTGTATATATGTGATATATATATATGCATGTATGTCTGTCTCTGTGTGTGTGTGTTTGTGTGCGTGTGTATTATGTATGCGTAACTGCACGTGTTAACAGGGATGATAAAAACAATGTATCTATCGCAGACATGACATGTCTGACACTGATGACAACAATTTTGAAGATGATGATGACGACGACGACGACGACTATGAAGATGATGACGATAACAAAACGCGAGCGATGTTAATAATATAACGAAATGTATAAATGATATTGAAAGTACTGTTTATCCATTTAAATCAATGATTGCATACCGAGAAACCAGATGTTCCTCTCAATAAACGTTTTATAAATACACGTACACATGCAAGCACACACAGAGGCTCATGCACACACCAACAAACATGCGAAAATGGTAAAGGCGTAGATGAAAATGGTTACGATGATGATGGGTGGGTGATTGATTTCACAATAATTAAATTTATGATTGCAACAAAGCGCTTCATCCGTCGGAACATCATTAGCTTCGTTAAATGCTTGGCAAATACGGCAACCGACCATCGATTTTAATATTTTTTACAATACATCAATACACACATGTACACAAACATACACAAACATTCATTCATACATACAGACACACATACACACAAACAAACGTATACACACATGCGAGCAGAAATAAATCATTTTTTAAGCATCGTCATCATTATTTTTATCATAATCTTCATCATAATCATCATCGTTCATCATCATCATATTAAACAAAATAATATTAATAATAATTATCATCATCATCATTATCACCATCATCATCATAATTGTTTATTTCAGCTTTAAACTATGAAACGCCCATATGTTATGTGATGATAAAACATTTGAGTGATTAGTTATCATTTTAACATCAGCCAACGATCGATAGATACATTAACAAACGTAAAAAAATCATCCGAATTCAGTTAGGATCAAAACGGAGAACCAGCGAATGAACGAGGGTGAATATTGCGGAGAGGACAGCAGCAACAACAACTTCAACATAAACGACAACAACAACAACAACCACAACACGCCATTTGACATCAGTAGCAGTAACAACAACAACATCATGGTTGTTGAAAACAATGCTAACAACAACATCAACAACAATAAAAACATAAACAACAGCAAAAACAGCAACAGCAGCTGTGCTACCAACGGTTTCATACAAATGGATTTTCAGAATAATCAGGTTGATGTTTGCACCTTTTAAATATGTGGTTGCATTTTTTCCGTACACTCATTTGTTTCTATTTGTACACGTATATGTGTATTTTTTAAGCGAACAAAATATGCGTACATGCGTTTGTTTGTATGAGTATGTGTAAGAGTTATAAGATAATGATAAGAGTTGTGATAAGAGTTGATTATTTGTATTCATGTACTTGTAAATGTGTACTGTTTAGTACATGTAGCTGCCTGCGTGTATGTATGCAGTTGTACGTGTGTTGTGTATGCATGTGTTTTTATATGTATGTGTGCATGTGTATATATGTGTATGTACGTATGTATGTGTACTTATAAGAAAACATTTTTATGAAACAAAACTCGTTCAATGAAAATTACAATGTAGACGTGTTTAATGAAGAGTCAGTCATTAATTTTTATGATTGAATTGAATTTGGAGATTTGTTTGTGTGTGTGTGTGTGTGTGTGGGTGTGTACGTGTAAGTGTACTGTACTGTGTACGTGTAGGTGTACTCTACTGTGCGTGTTAACGGACTTTGGCCGAGAAGTTGATATATGCAGAAGCGATCACAAAGGCATAATCATAGTTTGTAACCCAACAACGAGATATTTATGCAACATACTCATACTTGTGAAGTGTTGTGGCAGCTTCAAGAGAGGTTACTGTGTATAAGGAAGTAAAAGTTTAAAAGTGTTACAAAAATATCTACTTAAAAAGTGTCATTTGGATGTAATTTCTTATGCATGTTACAATGAAGTGGTGTTTGTTGGACTTCTACTGCTGATATTCACACAATAAACATCGTAAAAATATTGTATGCGTAATAAGACGTGTTTGTGCGTGTGTAAGTATGTATCTACGATGCACATCAAACATTTTCGTGTCTGTAAAGTTTTGTCGGGTCGATACGCAGTGCATGGTTTACGTATATTTGTGCATTGTTTGCTTGTTAAAATAATTTAAATGCCATTGCGATAACTTTGCCCAAATAGTTTTACAGATCTTTTCTATAATTTTTATTCAGCTTACTGTTATTTTTAGATTAATTTTGTTTAAAATTTAATTACTTGAAATTAAATTTCTTTAAATATTGTTATTGAAACGAACATTTCTAGAAGCATGAATAAATTAATTATCCTTGTTCCTCATCCAACCAAAGTTTCTGAATAATTTAAAGTTATTAAAAATAGACACTCTCAACGTCTTGGAGAAAATCTCGTCTCCGCATATTAATAATGATAATAATCTTACATCTCACCTGTTCTTCTTCATCGTACATGGTGGTTTTCATATTTTCAATGGCTCTTCAGATATTTTTTCTAGTTAATCATTGACATTTATATAGTTTGAATAATGTTTTATAAGAAAAACACTTTAGATTGACGCCCGTACTTATAACAATACAGAATTGAACATGATTACATTACAAAAACTTCTTACAGATTCGTGACAAATTTTTTTTTGTTTTTTAAATATCTTCCAAAATTAAAACTTATTGATATTCAATAAAAATATCATAACGAAAGTAGCATAATTTTAGCAATGTATGCGTACCAGAATGCCGAAATATTTAATTACAGCATCTACTGCAACGAATACAACACACGAACCATCAATAAACGAGATAACATCAACCGAGCTAATGAAAAATAATCAAATGTAGAAAAAGTATTGTGAAACAACCACATCAGCAACAATAACAACAACATCAACCCCAACAACAAACAGCAAAATAACAACAAGTGCAACAAAATTGACAGCAACAATCTCAATAATAGAACATGAATGATAACATTAACAACTAACCTTACAAAAATCATCACAACCATATTAATAACAAAAGGAATACAAAACCAACAAAACAGACACAAACAACAATAATAACAGCAACAATGAATACAAACAACATCAACAAACTCAAAAACTCCAGCAACATCGGAAAAATTTTGCATCAGAACAGATAAGAACAACAATAAAAATAATAATAATAACAATATAAACAACACAAATAAAACAATAAAAACATCCTTTGCAACAACAACAGCAACAGTATTAATAACAAAAATAATAATAATCCTATTTATAATAATAAAAAACTGAAAAATAATAACAAAATACGAAGAACAATCGCTATATCGGCAGCGACAACGATACTGATTTTCAACGCACGATCGGCTTGGTGATGAATTTTCTTTCATATAACTAGGGGCATGTTGATAGTTTTGTTGTTGCTGCTGCTGCTGTTGCTGTTGTTGCTGCTGCTGTTGTTGTTGCTGCTATTGTTATTACATGATGTCTGATGTTATCTTTATTGCTGTTGTTTGATGTTATTTTTGTTGTTGTTAATGTTGTTTAATGTTATTTAATGTGTAGTTTTGTTTGATTGTTTTTCGTTGCTTCCTCTGCGTTTGGCGTTTGCAGTTGTTATCGATGTGAATGTTTGTCGTTGATGTGATTGATTGTTGCTGTTTTTGTGGTTTGAAGTTGATGTAATTGTTGATGTTGTTGTTTATTGATGGTGAGATTGTTGATGTTTTTTGTTGTTGCCGTTGTGAACGTTTTGTAATGTTAAAAGTTTAATATAATACTTCAGCTATTGTTAGCTCGTGAGGATGTCCTTTGAGGAGTTCGTGAGGATGTCCTTTGATGTTTTAATGAGTGAAGTAATGTCATGTTGATGTTTGTGTTGTTGTTTATGACATTGTTGTTTGTATATTTGTTGTTTTTGTTTATGATGTTTGTGTTGTTGTTGTTGATGATGGTCTCTTTATTGTTATTGTTGGCGTGAATGATTAGACTGTACGTACGTTTATTTGCTAAACTTGTAAACCCCAGCTGCAAATTAATATTCAGATGATTGGTTGATAAATTGATTGACTGGTTGGTTGATTGTTTAATTGATTAACTAATTGATTGTTTGTATGATTATTTGGTTGATGAACTTAAGTTGTATAATTTGGTTGTCAAGTCGTTAATTGTTTTTTGGACTCACGTATCACGTTCGTAGTGGTTTTCATGAAATTTTTATTTCAATGCGATGAACATTCAAACCATCTGTTGTGATAATTAAACCATTTTAATGTATAACAATCGAACAACATATAACCAATACCAGATAAGGCCAGTGTTGATGATGATAATGATGATGATGATGATGATGGTGAAAGTAATGATGATGATGGTAAGAATAATGATAATGATGACAATGGTAAAATTTTTTTCGTAATGCATAAAAAATTGGTCGTAAAGAGATGCGGTTTTGCCAAGCGGACACGTACCACTTGCTTTTTGTTGAGATGACGTCATTTATCACGTGGTGATGTTGGATTGTTTCGTTGCCGCTTGTTGTTGTTGTTGCGTTGTTGATGATAATGTTGTTGTTGTTGTTGTTTTTGTTGTTGTATAGTTGTTGGTATTTTATTGTGGTTCTTATTTTTGATGGTAATTAAAAATGAACTCAAAATTGATAGTTTCATCATATTTAGAGTAACAATAATCATAAAAAGAAGAAGAAGAAGAAAAAGAAGATAGCAATAATAGTAATAAATATTAAAATAAATGATTATTGTTATTATTTATAAATATGAATAATAATAATTTTGTATTTTTCTGTTCCGATGGTTTGCTTTCGTCATCTGCATACACCGCACAGTACACATTCATTAAGTCAGAATGCAAATATGCAGGAGATTGAGGATTATATATTCAAATTTATTCTTTTTCTCTGTGTGTGTGTGTTTGTGTGTGTGTATAGGTTTGTATTTTATTTCGTGTGAGTGTGCGTGTGTGTACGCGTGTGTGTTTGCGTGTGCATGTGTGGATTTAAAAAAAGAATTTCATACAAAATTTTTCCATTATTAAAAGTCAAACATAGAGTTCTGAGTTGTGGTTAATGTTGTGGATACAGGCATTGTGACAGATGAAACATATTTTTAGTTGTTGTTTGTTGTTTTTGTTGTTGTTGTTCTACTGATGTTTTTGTTGTTATTGTTGCTTAGTTGATGATTATTTGTTGATGTCGTTTGGGTGTTGCGTTATTTTATTTCAATGTTATTATTATCCGACTACTTGTTGCATCGCTAAAAATAACAACAACAACTACTACAACAACAACAGCCTTAACAGCAACAGCATCAACAACAACAACTACAACAAAAAGCAATAATAACATGTAGTTATTTATTCATGCACTTACACGCGTTTGCATAGCTAGGAAATCAATTATTTCATATACGTAGTTCTTTTATCGGCTTAATTATGCATGCATACGATATATTATTAATGAGACTTCCCTGAATACATTAAGCCCGTATTATGCAGGTTTTGGTTTATTTATTTACGTGCATACTCACACACACACGGACGCACACACTAACACTTATACACACACAGACCGAGACACATACAAACACAGACACACACACACACACACACACACACAGGCATATAATTATACATATGAAACTATGCGTGTATTAGTGTGTTTGTCAGGGTTTCGAATTCGGTTGAAAAATATCAGACTCCAACTTCGACTCTCTGTTGTTTGTCGACGTTCATGTGTGTTATATTTATATTAGTACTTAGCTGAAATTAAAACTTATTACAATGAAATTAAGTTATCTTAGTACCATTTAAATTACCTATTAGCCAATATTAATAACATGTACAGATCATCACATCATTCAGACATTTTCTTTACTTTTTATTTGCGATCGTTCAGTTAATTTAATTGACTCGTTGGCTCATACTAAATTCTATTTAATTTAAAATAAAAACATTATTTAATTAAGGAATCTAATTAAACGTTTTAATTGAACAATCTAATTAAGTTAAGTTAATTAAGCAATTCAGCTGACCATTCTCTTGCAGAATCAATTAATAAAAAACTTTTTTTAACCAAACATCTTGGCGAAGCTAACATCCACAATAAATAAAAAGCTTTACTACGACAGCTTCAACATTTTTACAATGACATTAACAAATCTAACAACATATGACATTAAGAAATCCAACGAAATTAAAAATATGACATTAAAAAGTCCAACAACATTATAACACTGACACTAACAAATCAACAGCACAAAATTATAACGGCAAAAAGAACGTAATCGAACAAATACACATTTTTCCAATTAAAAATTTCAGCAAAACCAAAACACCAACACAACAACATCATCACATCAACATTATCACGTCAACAACAACATCACACCACCACCAACGACAACAACATCAAAAGCAACAACAACAGCAACATCACATCACCAACAAAAATAACAATAACCACAACAACAAAAATAACAACAACTTGACCATCTTGACTAGGTTCCAGGCGATCTCAGTAGCTTAGGACTTCACAGTTTGACCGCGAATGAGATCCATATACTCTCCGAACAGATCAGACTGCAGATACAACAAACTCAACTACAGGTTATTATTATTGTTAATATTATTATTATTATCATTATTATTTTTTTAATATTATTATTTTTATTATATTATTATAAGTAGTAGTATTGGTAATAGCAGGAGTAAAAGTTGTAGTGGTAGTAGCATTAGTAGGATAGTATTAGTGGTAGTAGTTGTAGTAGTAGAAGTAGTAGTAGCAGAAGTATTAGAAGTAGTAATAATAGTAGTAGTAATAGTGATATTATTATCATCATAGTCAGATTCATTATTACTTTTCTTACTAATTTACTAATCAGTAATTGAAGTAAGTACTAGACGAGAGAAAGAAAAATTCAGTATCAGTTTTACTTGCGACAGATAATTTTGAGTGTTATTGATGAGTTGCAATCGATATGAAATGTTATTGTTAGTAATGTAACTCGAGTAGATAGGTAGGTAGGTAGGTAGGTAGGTAGGTAGGTAGGTAGGTAGGTAGGTAGGTAGGTAGGTAGGTAGGTAGGTAGGTAGGTAGGTAGGTAGGTAGGTAGGTAGGTAGGTAGGTAGGTAGGTAGGTAGGTAGGTAGGTAGGTAGGTAGGTAGGTAGGTAGGTAGGTAGGTAGGTAGGTAGGTAGGTAGGTAGGTAGGTAGGTAGGTAGGTAGGTAGGTAGGTAGGTAGGTAGGTAGGTAGGTAGGTGAGGATGGCTGGTTTTATTATTGTAAATAGGGGAATGAATTGCAAACATGCAAGCAGTAAAAACATTTAATAACAAAATTATTAACTA